>NW_020175684.1:7931624-8001040 GCF_003031525.2 Neophocaena asiaeorientalis asiaeorientalis | reverse complement strand
TTTTTTTTTTTTTTTTTTTTTCTTATTTCTGTAATGGCTACATGACCTTCCAAGTTACAGGAGCCCAGTACCAGGTACCCAATACTTCAACACCTTCTTACCCTCGACCCCTTTTCCACCTACTCAGTCATCACTTAAGCACTCAGCTGCTCAAGGGCTCCTATAATCCCCACCCCCAACTTCCATGAGTCCTTTATCATCCCTCACATATGCTACTACATCATCTCACCTGTTCTTTGCTCCACCTGAATCCATACTGCCGAAAGAGTCACCTTCCTAAAGCATATTCACTAGCATATTCAAAAAATCTCTGATGCCTGCATATCACACACTCCTTATGTGATATTCAAAGTGCAATGTCCATGTAGCCTATCTTACACCCAATAGTCTGTACCCCCCACTCCCCCGACCCCTATGTTATACAACATGGCAATATAGCCAATATTTTGTAATAAGTGTAAATGGAGTGTAACCTTTAAAAATTATATGAAAAAACATTTTTTTCATTGTGCCACACAACATGAAGGATCTTAGTTCCCTGACCAGTGGTGGAACCCATGCCCCCTGCATTGGAAGCACGGAGTCTTAACCACTGGACTGCTAGGGAAGTCCATAAAATTGTATGAAATTAAAAAAAAAAAATTAGAATATTTTTTGAATTTTATTTTATTTATTTTATACAGCAGGTTCTTATTAGTTATCCATTTAAATTAGAATTTTGTAAAAGCCCACCATGATGGTGATACAATCAGATTCCTCAACATCTTTTCCCATTTCTCTCCTCCATGTATCCTTTGCTTTGAACAAAAGTTCTCTCTTGCTTTGGTGCTTTTGCTCAAATTGAATCATCCTTTAGCCCCTTCTCTATCTGCCCCTTCTATAACATCTTTCCAAGAAACTTGCCCTAAGCCACCAATTCTAAATACTTTGGCCAACGGCACCACTTTTTATAGCACTTGCCCTTCCATACATGTGTGTCGCCAGCCTGATAAAACTATGATTATTGAAAGCAAAGCTTATGTCCTCCCCCAAAGTACCCAGCCCAGTGGCTCAAATATAGTGGACACTCAATTATTGCTAAATGCCTGATGCCCTTCTCCTTTTCTTTTCCAGTGGCACCACCCCCCTACAGTTACGACCATGAGATGGAACACTGTGCAGACTTGCCCCCTCCGTACTCCCCGACCCCAGCACAGCGTTCTCCACCCCCTCCATATCCTGGAAATTCAAGGAAGTAATCCTTCCCCCAGAACAGAATATGTGCCAATCAGAGATCTTGCCCAGGATAAAATGTCTCTACTCAGAAACATACAGGAAAGGATTGCCCTAAGGAAAACCTTTTTGGGTTAGACAATATGTCAAGTGGAATGTCCAGGCTAAGAGAAGAGATTCAGGGTTTCTACCCTGCTCAGAGCTGATCCCATATGGGGTATTATGTTGGGTTCAATGGGACCACATTTGAAGAGTTCTACTGATCAACATAAGCACACTCAGAGAAGAGTAATGGATAGACAAAAAATCGGAAATTCATGTTGCTTAAGGAACAAATGAAGGAAATTGCAATATTGATCCTGAAAAGGAGAAGATTTATGTAAGACAAGAGGATAACCTGGACTACATAAGGAAACAACTATACTTTGTAGCTTTAAAAGTCAGAACTAGAATTGTTCAGTCTTTTTGTTCATCAACAAATGCAGATCGAGTGCCTGAAAGCCTACTCTGTGCCTTATATTGTTGGAAACACTAGATGGAAGTTACAGGAAGAGAACTTTGGCTTTAGTATAAGAAAGGGCTGCTGAAGCTTTCATATTGACTAGATTGCTTTGTGAAGCTCCCTATCACCAAGACTCCAAACAGAACCTGGCTGACTACCTGGTAGAGACACACTCGAGAAGGGAGAGCTAAATTAAATGGTAGATGGGTTCAACGGGCCTCCAAAGCTCTGCTCATGTTTTAGGTAAATGTGAGGTGAATTTCTATGCCATCAAGAATGAAAATAACAGAGATAGTTGAATCTATCTAATTTGAGACTTAAAACAATCAAAAGGACTTAACAGCTGCTTGAAGCCAAGAACTCTTCAATGCTAGATACTGCCACCTAAAAATCATCTGTTTTTATTTAGTGTATTATGATAAAGGTTATTCCAACTGTGAAAAAAATTTTACCAAGTTCCACAAGCAACAAATACTTCATTTCAGATTAAAAGATGAGAAGCCAGAATCCCATGGGATTTTACATCAGGGAGTGCAATTTCAGAACCCGACCAGGAAGATATACAAAAGTTTACAAAAAGAGGAGGGAAAAATGAAGTTTGGATTCTGTTCTGTGTAACTCCACTCACATGCAGCTTAGACAAATTTCTGTTTTTCTTGTAATATTTTAATAATCTATTCTCTTGAAAAAGTTATACAGTTAATGGAAAAGTAAGATATTGACATCAAACTGTTGCCTTTTGCCAAAATCCATATTTTATGAAGTGCCTACCTTTAGGTGTAAAAGTTTTTAATAAATAATTCTAATATGCCATACTTTGCTGCCAGTGACCTTAATTAACATTTCTATTTTTATGAGGTCCTTTCATGTATTTAAAATTGTACGTTGAGAAACTATTGGGAATAGATGATTATATTTGCTTGTCACTTTTCAATTAAACCTAAAATGTTTAATCCAACATCATCAGCACAATTCAGTGAAATCCCAAAATGATGCTAAGGATTTTGCTGGACAAAACAACCAAAAGAAATGTCTTAAAGTAAAAGTTATAGTTCAGGAACTCAGTAGTTGTAGTTGGGAAACTCAGTAGCTCATATAAGTAGCATATTTTACTTTCAAATACATTGATCTGACTGAAATACAGTCTAACTGCCAGTGAAATCTAGAAGCTAGATTTGTTTGGAATGACTTGCTTGATTTTTAGCCACTGGTGATTTTCTTGCTTATGAAGCCAGAAAGCATTCAAGCATTCTAGTCCATCCAAGTAACTGAGATTTTAGCACAATTTTAACAGCGCATATGCTTTAATTTATCTCCCTTCTGCAAGTGCGATCAGACCCAATTACACTGTAGCTACACAACTCAAAGTGCCAGAGCCTCTGTGACATTCAGAATGATGTTTCCCAATGCACTTAAGAAAAACTGGAGAGGAAGAGTCCAGCAGAAATTGAATTCTCATCATATTCACTGTCAATAAATGTTTACTGTGCATACCTTCTCTGTCAATAAATGTTTACTGTGCATACCTTCTATGTTCTGCAAACATGACCCACATAGGAGCTATTACAATCCACACCATCTCTCTTCTTTGAGTTTTTTTATGGCCTCCCTTAAAGCATATCACAAACCCACACACCTACAACAGACGAGTATTTTTACTATTTGTATTTAGTGTCACGATCACGTAAAGGTGATCTATACAATATCAGTATAGACTTTTGGAGTTCACTGATTATTTTCATAGATGACACATCTTGGGGGGAAATAGTATATGATATGAAAGCTTTGAATTATGGTTATTTAAAAACTCATGTATTTGCTATGTCCAAAGTGTTTATAATAAGCAATAAAATGAAATAACCGATTATAACAAGAGTTATATTTTAAATTGTCTTGCGTCTGTTTTGTTTCACCCTCCATCTCTGCCGGTTTAGCCTCGTTCTTCCGTACAGGAAACATGGGACTGGAGCCAGATAAACTTTGTTTGGAATCCTGTCTCCTGCCTGTATGATGATTTGAGGCAGGCCACTTCATCTCTCTAAAATTCAACTTTCTGCTCTGGAAAATGTAAATAATAGAATCGACTTCATCAGGTTTTGTGAAAATTGGATGATTACACATAACATTCTACATATTGTGCCTGGCATGTAGAAAATGTTGTATAAATATTAGCCAAAAATAAATTAACAAAATAATAACATAAGGATGACAGCCTCTAGAACTGAGCTATCTAACACATTAGCCACCAGCTACATATGATTATTTCAATTTAAATGAATTTAAATTAAACTAAAGGAAAAATTTAATTCCTCAGTCTCACTAGCCACATTTCAAATGCTACATAATCTCATGAGGTCAGTGGCTACCTTATTGGGCAGTGCTGCTCTAGAAAATCTTACCTATAGGGCTTCCCTGGTGGTGCAGTGGTTGAGAGTCCACCTGCCGATGCAGGAGACACGGGTTCGTGCCCCAGTCCGGGAGGATCCCACATGCCACGGAGCGGCTGGGCCCGTGAGCCATGGCTGCTGAGCCTGCGCGTCCGGAGCCTGTGCTCCGCAACGAGAGAGGCCACAGCAGTGAGAGGCCCGTGTACCGCAAAAAAAAAAATAATAAATAAATAAATAAATAAATAAAAGTAGAGGTAGGACATCGGTCATAAAGATTCTATCTAGGTTGGTGACACAAATATACATACCTAATTCTCTTTCCAACCTTTGTGCCCCCAATCCCAGGCCTTACCACTTCTATAAGCAGGTGTAACAGTTATCCATCACTGTGTAACAAATTACCCCAAAACTTGGTGGCTTGAAACAACAACATTTATTATCTCGGTTTCTATAGGTACAGAATCTGGACGTCGCTTAGCTGGTCCTCCAGCTCAGGGACTGTCACAGGCTGCAGTCACGTCAGTGTGCAACAGAGGAAAGATCAATCTCCAAGCTCACTCACATGCGTGGTCATTGACAGGAGTCTGTTCCTTGCAGGCTTTTGGACTGAGGGCCTCAATGACTCACTGGCTGTCGTTTACCCCTATTCTTCACCATATGGGCCCCTCCTTAAGGCAACTCAAAAATATGTCAGCTTGCTTCCCCAGTGCGAGACAGCAAGAAGAGCCATAGAGTGAAAGAACCTGGTTGCAAAACATAGTGCTAGCCAGAGGGGAGTCATAGACTTAAAACCTAATCTTGGAAGTGATATCCCATCACTTTTGCCATGTCCTATTCCTTAGAATCAGGTCCCTAGGTCCACTCTGTACAAAAGAGGAGGGGATTACATGAAGGTGCAAATACCAGGAGGTGAGAGCATTCTTGGTAGTCAGCCTACCAGAGCAAGGATAGTTCATCTCATTCCCTTTAAATTCATTATTTGAAGTTCAGGCAATCTTGCCTCAACCAAGAATGTGCCAACTCAGCAGCTGAAAGAATACCAGGGCCATGCTTGGCTGTGATCAAATTGCTTTTAGTGACCTGGCAGGGCTAGAATGGAGCCAGCAACAGAGGCCCATGCTAACTGGGTAAGTGCTGCATTCCTAAGGAATATTGAAAGGAGACACTACATTTGCATTTTTCATGAACTTTATTTACAAGCTGTACTAAAGTCTATCACATTTTGACAGGGAATGAAGTACAACACATACCACATACCTTCTGGACAAGTCTTAACATGGTCCCAGTTCTAACCTCTGTTTCAACTTTGTTCCAAAATATTTAATCTTCATCAAGAAAAGAATTCCAAGACAAGTTTCCAGATGAGTGTTCAGTGGATCAAGTTGCTACCTAACCTAATCCTGAATACCTTCACTAAAAATGGAAAACAAACCCAACAAATGTTTGGGACTGCAGAAACATGTGCTGGGAATGCTTGCCTTCTCTGGATGCATTAAGGAATAACTGGTTTAAAACAATGATGCACAGGGTCTTCCCTGATGGTGCAGTGGTTGAGGTCCGCCTAACGATGCAGGGGACACTGGTTCGTGCCCCGGTCTGGGAAGATCCCACATGCCGCAGAGCAACTGGGCCGGTGAGCCATGGCCACTGAGCCTGCGCGTCCGGAGCCTGTGCTCCGCAACAGGAGAGGCCACAGCAGTGAGAGGCCCACGTACTGCAAAAAAAAACAAAACAAAACAAAACACAATGATGCACAGTTAGACTCTTCGATTCCTATTTCTTCTCTGCTCCCCCTCTGATATCCCAGTCGTGAGGAGCTTTTGAGTGTCTACCACTTGCCATTTCTTAGAGAAGAGGCAGAGGAATCACCTTCTGAATCACGTTTGGTAGTGAGTGATAAGTGAATGAGAGATCTTATATTGTTTCCACGGCCTGAAAGATCGATAATTTTTTCTGATTAAAATCCAAAGAGAACCAAGTGATCTGATTTCCCCATTTTTGTACCTTGAAGTCAATGTCTTCATTATCACACATCTTGCATATTATCTTCTCTGTTAACTGGGAACAACTTGAAAGCAGTTCAGAAGAATGAAACTGTTAAAGTTTAAGTTCTGTTTTGCCTGTGAAAATGCACTAGGAGACCCACCCCCTGGGTCTCACCACCACCTGAACACACAAGACAAACTCCCTCACTTCCTTGCCTGGGAATAGGCCTCTCACTTCTGTAAATCCCCTGCTCTTCTTTCCAGATGTAGCTAAAGGGCTTATACTCTGAGAATTCTGATCATTCCTCCAATCAGAAATAATTGAGTCCCACCTCTGACCCTTTTTGTACCTATCTTTGTACTCCAAGGACTATCTCCTGGACATCTGTCATCTCCAGGTGGTCACTCTACGAGATTTGAAATATGAAATAGATGATTGAATATATTAGGTCAGCAAATAATATTTGGCATTAAAGAAAGTTAAAATAACTTTAAGAATGAAAGGAAGAGAGTTTATAGTGAGTAACATATTCTAAAAGGGGTCCATAATCCAAGATATGGGTCAGGGAACTGGGAAAAAGGCTATATAGTTTTGTAGTTTTTAATTATGATGCATGTCAATCCAGATAAAGCTGGATTGTGTTTTTAAGCACAAGTTAACACATGTTGGCTAAGGTAAATGCACACGCTAATCGTCACTGACTCAGTCAAAACAAGACAACATGCTAGGCTGGGAGAGGCACTTTCATAATTCTTCAGATTAAAATTGAGCTTCTCATTTTTTCCATAAGAAAAATACCAACCAAATATCAGAAAAGAATTACCTCATAAATCACATTTCCATAGAATGGATCCTAATGTAATGTAGATTTCAGAAGCATTGTCCAAAGGATCCACTAAGGGCAGTTTTACTAAACTATGACGCCATTGTTTTCATATTACCATTCCTTCAAGGTATGTTGGAAGACCACTGAGTATTCTGAAATGAGACAAAAAAGACCAAAACTGCTGGAAATGGGTAATAAAATAGCTACCAGCTTTTGTGCTATTACTATTTTAATATGTACAGAGAGCAACAGAGCGTTTATCCAAGTCCTGAAAAGCAATAATACCATTGTAAGAAAGATTGATTCTCAATGGAATCCTCCCTAAAAATATCTAACTTTAAATCATAATAATAACAATAGTTTGGGGGGGTGTTGGTGCCAGGCACTGTTGTAAGCACTTTACATTTAATTACATTTAATCTTCCAGTCCCATGGTCTAGGTATTAAAATTATCCCCATTTTGCAGGAACTGTAGATACATCACTTCACAGTCCTAAAAAAATAATCTTTCAGTGACAATAAACCTTTAATGCTGCAAAGAAATATATCCATATTTACACTTTGCTTGTAAGAGCTACCCATGGCAATCTTGGAGCTGATCATAGAAGCGGCCTTTTCATGGCTTGAGTTCCAAGTGGATGATTGTACATGTTTGAACAATCGTGATGACTCATATCCTTCACTTGGTCCATCTGTTGCAATTCATCATTTAGTCTCCATAGGTTCCATTTCTTACATACACTGTGGCTGAAATAGAGAGCAACAGGACCCTTTCATTTCTGATACAGCACCTGGTCCCAGCAGGTACTTTCACTCAGTTATCTCCCAGGTCATGACTTTTCACCTGTACAGAAACCACTATGAATTTTCAGTGGATGCTCTATATTTTCTTTTGACCAGACAAGGAATGAGTCAATATTTATGGAAAAGGGATAAAGGAAGGAGACATCTGCAAAACGATGTGAACTTTTAACTAATTTTGAAGGGATAGTCATAAATATTGGTAAGAATGAATAAAAACTATAAAAATTGGTGTCTACATTGTACACATCTCATATTGTTATGGAATTGGTTGTTGGTTTTCTGTTGTGCATTTTTTTTAGAAACTTGAGAGGTCTACAGAATTTTAAAAGAAAAAATACATATAAGCAAGAAAATATTAAAGGACATTAATAATATGTTGGAATAGTGAGGGAAGGATTTTTAAATGAGAAAAAGGCAATAGTAGCCTTCCAGATAATTCTGCATAAACAGCAGAGTTCTATACCAATCAAAAAATACAACAAGTTTTGCCCAGCACACAGCTGTCTATACATGAATGTCAAAATTAAAATATTTATGAAGTCTGTGCTTCTCCAGACCATACTAATCTAATAAATGATATTTCTCCATCTTGGGCCTCATTTGCTACTATAGGACTTCCACACTGCTGCAAAGTACAACTTATAATTATATTTGGGAGTCCGCAGAGGATATTTCTTATGGTCTTTCAGTTACCAGGTTTCATCTCCCAGTTTCTTTTTCTCCAGCTTCCTTTTACAGATGTAATTGGCTAGACATTTGCCAACCACTAGATTACATGAAGGTCACGTGGCACTGCCATGCTGCTGACGACCCTTGTTAAGATCTGTGCATTGGTTTGCTGTGCCCAGACACCAGGATTCCTTCCAGGAGCTGCTATGTCGCAGTATCACTGCCCACTATTGCAGTGGCTGAGCTATCATGAAGAATAACCCCGGGGGCTGTGCCCACCTCCAGATGTTGTTGAAAGCTATTGGCCTTAGGTGCCATTAGAGTTAGGACACACACATCCTGAGGCCTGGGCCACTAAAAGGGTAGAGAATCCAGTATGCTAGAGTTTCCTCTGTTCTCTCCCTCCCTCAACAAGCCAAGAAAATGTTGCACTATGAGATAAATGGGAAAACACTTCTTTTTCTTTCACTGAAGACTTTAGGCTCAAAGCAGCAATACTTCATGTTCCCAATATCTCAGGGGTTATTTTGTGAAAATAGATCTTTCAGTTTTGGCCTCACATCTTCTCCTCTCCCTCAAACTCAGACATGGATCTATAAGGAAAGGACAAATTTTAGACAAATTCTAGTGATAGACACAGTGATATTATTATTAAAAAACATTCCTCTGAAGTCTCCTCTGAAGACTGAGACATTTTGGGGGAATATAACTCTGGCTCTTTCCTCCTTTAAGATGAACCTTACCCAGGAGACTTCATAATCTCTCATGGAAGTAAACTCTTCGTGGACACGCTCTACCACTCAGTCCTTCAGACATGTCGGAGTGAAGAGTTTAAGCTCAACATGGGCAACTGCCTTCTGCACTACTTACAAAATCCTATGATGTCAATGACTAGCCCATTTCTCCCAGGAAAGAATAAGTGGCCAACAAGTAGCACTTACCTGAAACTATTGTTTGGCTGAATTCAAATGAATTGAGGGAATAATTTTATCAAACTATTTAGATGGACTCATTATTTATTTCAATTTTTTATATGAATTGACTATCATTTTGGATGTCTATAGACAAGTTCTTAAAGATATGTCAGTAGAAACCAAAATAAGGGCCAAATGCAAAGGCCCTCTTCGTCGTATAATGATTTTTGAGCAAATGTATGATACATGCCCACAACAAAGGTCCTGCGTGCCGCAACTAAAAAAAAAAGATCCCACATGCTGCAACAAAGATCCAGCCTGCAGCAACAAAGACCCCACGTGCTGCAACTAAGACCCAGCGTAGCCACATAAATGAATTTTTTAAAAAAGAAAAGATACCTTTTGGGTATCTTTAGTGTTGGATGAACAAAGTATTGAATAGAAACAAAAGGTAAAAGAACCTTTTGCATTAAACCTTTCTGTACTGCCTACCTTCCCCCTTGCCCCTCTGGATCCAATCTCTACCCCTCTCCCCTCTATCTCTGCCCCAGGAGTATACGCTGCATGACTGCAACAACGAGCTCCCTTGCCTACTAGGCTTCTGGTTGAGTCTGGTCAACAAGGAGCCCACTCAGAATATCATAAGGAAAACAGAGTAGGGATAGGGCATTTACTTGGGGTATTTCTGTGGGCTGTATCTCTCAAACAAAAGTCTCAATTCCCATGGGATGCCTTGTCCAAACAGCTATTTCTGTTAGCTCCCTCCTCTGGCCCATTCAGGACTAGGGCTAATAAAGCTTCCCCTCTGATACTAGCCCACGGGTCCTGCATTATCCCTTGTTGCTTCCCTACACTTACTTATGCATTTCACTAAACTCTCTTCAAATTACCCTGTTTGAGTGTGCCATTAGTTTCTTGCCCTGACTGAAACACGCATTCTTAAACAACAACAACAACAAATCTACACATGAGTCATTTAATGTATTAAAATAGACAAGAGTCTCTTCTCAACTGCTCTAGGTTTCATCATATATTTATTTGTGAAAGCAGGCAGGAGATCTGGGTTCCAGTCTCAGCTCTACCACTAACTAGCTTCAGGACAGTGAAGAATTCTCCAGGGCCACTATTGTCTTAAAAACAAAATGAAGGTGTTAGACTAAATGATCTTTAAGATCATTTTTAGCTTTCTGTCCTTTGAGGGACTAATAAATTACTATGTGGCAGCTCTCAAGAATGAAAAAGCCAATAAAAAGAATTGCATAGACTCAGAGCTATAAGGCACCATAGGAATATTTTTATGTAACAGCTTTATTTCTTAGGTGAGGAAACAGACACAGAAAAGAGAAGAGACATATTAAAAGTCACTGGTGATGAGCCAACTTGTTGGTGGCAACTAATAGGATACCAAAGTCCTTACTCTTATCCACTGCACAATGCCACTTCTCTACACAGCTGTTGGTTCAGGTTGTTATTTCCATTCTCCTTCTAACCTCAGGGCCTTTGCACATGCGGATCCCAGTTTTTCTCATTGTTCAGGTCTCAGTTTAAATACCAAACCATCAGATAAGGCTTCCCGGACAACCTGGTCCAAGTAAGTCTCCAACTACCCCTTACCATTACTCTGCATCACTATTTCCTGTGTGTTGCCTTCATATCACTTATTCCAAAATGTAATTAAATGCTGTTTGTTTATTTGTTTCAATTCTGTCCCCTTTCTCCACTAGAATGTAAGCTCCCTGAGACCAGACAAAAATAGTCTGCTGGATGCATAACTCTATATGTGGCCCCCTAGTAAAATGCCTGAGGCAGTATAGGCATTCAAAAGAAAGTATATATTGAATTCACTATTGAATGTCTTTTACAAAACAACAAACTAGGGTATAGACTGTAGTTGGCTAAATGCTCTCATATGAGAAGAGTAAAGTTAGGTGTAAGCCCTAAATTCTCAAATTTCAAGGGATCATCTCAGGAAATTATCTCCCTCCTTCTCTACTCCTTTTCTATACTGCCTCCCCTAAGGGGCATGATTCACAGTGAGGTCTGGTGGAAGAGGAAACAGCAGGCCAGAGGCTCACAACTCTTAACTAGATGAAGTAGATGAGATCTTAATCTACACATAAGGGCTCACAGGACCAATAAAGGGGAAAATATGGCTGTGTATGCGCTTTATGTAAGGTCAGGCTTATAGCTGACATCATTACCACTGCAACCCAGGCCCAGGGGGTCTCTGGAACAACATGGTAGCATTTGAGTTGACACAACGCCTAAGGAGATGCTACTGGCATTTAGTGTAGCACAAAAGACAATCCTGTAAAACAAAGAATTTTCCCACCCCAAAGGCCACAGCCAATATTTTTCCCCAGATTTTGTTCCCTCAAGCACCTCAGAGTAAACCCAAAAGGTAAAAATGCACAATTACATGAAGTATCATTAATTTAGAAAGGTTTCAGAGAGTTAATGACCCCAAGACACGCCATTAGCAGTGAATTGCTCCACTGACTGTGCTGGTCTGAGGAACAAGGGAGTATTAATAAATCTTCTACCTTCATTCTCTTCTTCAAACTTCAAAGACAGGTGATTAAATAGCAAAAATAGCTCAAGTAGTGTTTTGGTCTCTCTGGGTGAAGTTTTGCTTCGACAGCTATGTTTCACCCAAGTCATGGACATGTGTTCTGGCCTCCCGGTGATGGATGCAAATATCCATTGTTCAAGTCAGAATATACTTCTGCCTGACAGCAAACTGTATTCTGTTCAGAGCGAAGCTGCTGTGTTTTATTGTTGGTGAAGAGGCGAGTGGTAACTTGTGGAAGTGTAAGTTGTTGGAGTATGAATAATTGATGTTGGACATAAGTCCTTTCTTTTATGGACTCCATTCATTAGGGGAAAATCCAACCAGGAAGCATGGTTTTCATGACACCAGGCTTAAGGTATGTCTTTGGAAATAAAAACATTGGCTTTTTATATGTCCTGGGGGTTTGGATTTAAATAAATCAGGTCCTGTAACTGTGAGAGATGATTGAAATTAAAATATTAGAGGCCACTTTTCTACTTATATAAGGAGAACAAAACAGAAAATTACTAAATGGGTCAATTGATCTAATGACATCTCCAGGCCTAGGTTTAAAAATAAAATAAAGTTGGTAGATTTCAAAGGAAGGATATGATAACCTCTTTCCAGCAAGTTACCAAAAGTAAGCCTGGAACATTTGTGGACACCCTCTTTAGAATTACTTTCATTCACTTATTCATTCATGCATTTGGGTATTTTTTGCAATCAATAGATTTTTTTCTTTAATTGAAAACATCTTTTATGTCAGGCACTAAATGCTGGGTTGATAACAATGAAGAAAATGGACAAGGTTCCTTGACTTACAGAGATTACAGCAGTCTCTGCTTACTGTATATGAAAAATACCAGTCACTACAAGATCCATTTATCGGATCCAATTGTAGGAAGCGCTGTGAAGACATATCAGTCCAAGATGCAACCTTAGAAGTCATTAAGCTTGACCCCATTATCTCAAAGGTGGGAAGGATGAAGCAGAAGGAGAATTGACTTAAGTGAGTGTATACAGGGGAAGCAGCATGCCGGCAGCTCACACCAGTGAAGCAATTTTCTTCTGCGCATAAGGTGGATAGGACCACTAATAGGCAAAATATAGCTGTGTATGTGCTTTAGCTATAATCAGGCTCATAGTTCATGTCATCTAAAGATTCATCCTTAAGAACATTTGTCTTCTAAACATTTTTCTGAGAGTTCTTTTTTTATTGTTTTAATGTGACCAACACTGACAGTTTTCATTTAGTTTTGTTTATTAAGCCTATATGTTATATCTATCTATGATTTGTTTGCTTGTCAGTTGGTTGGTGGGCTAGTTTTAGCAAGGCTTAACTACTTCACAGTTGTAAAAAGCCCTTTGTACAAGCCAATCAGAAAAGGCTACCTATTGATGACTTCAATTATAGGGTATTCTGGAAACAACAAAACTACGGTGACAGTAAAAGGATTAGTGATTGGCAAGGGTTAAGTGGCAGGGAAGGAAGAACAGGCAGAACACAGAGGACTTTTAGGGCAGTGAAACACTCTATGATACCATAATGATGGTTACATGTCATTATACATTTGTCAAAGCCCATAAATGTACAACATCAAGAGTGAAACCTAAGGTAAAGTACGGACTCTGGGTGACAATGATGTGTCAGCACAAGCAACAAATGTACCATTTTGGTGTGGGATTTTGATAGTGGGAGAGGCTGTGCTTGTCTAGGGGCTGGGAAAAATGGGAAATCTCAGTACCTCCCCCTTGATTTTGCTGTGAACCTAAAACTGCTCTAAAAAATAGTCTATTATTTAAAGCCCTTTATAAAGAGACAAATCAACAATTCAGTAAACAAGGAAGAGACAAGTACTGCTATCTACGCCTACCTTTACTGATAGGCCTTCATTCGTTCAACAGACGTTGACTGTACCACCTACTATGTGACAGTCACAACTCTAGGTGCTGGGGATTTAGCAGGGAACAAAAACTCCCTGGAGCTTCATTATAATGAAGGGAGAAGGACAGAATAAATAAATACATAAATAAATAAGTAAATAGTGTGTCAACTGTGGAAAAGCTCTGAAGAAAATAAGCAAGGTCAAAGAAGAGAGGACAGAGTTGGGTAGCAAAAGTTTTTTTTTCTGGTAGGAAGATCAGGGGACCCTTGATTCAATGCCATTTAAGTAGAAAATGTAAAGTAGTGAGGGACTGAGGCTTGCAAATATCTAGGGCAAGCGTGTACCAGGAAAAGGGAACAGCAAAAGCTAAGAGTCTGGGACGGGAGAACACTCAACCCATTTGTGGCAGAGCCAGGAGGCCATTGTGGCCGGAACAGAAGGAACAAAAAGGAGATGAGGTTACATGAGTATCAGAACAGATAGGGGAAAGCCTTGTCAGCCATGCTAAAGATTCTGGATTTCATTCTGCGTGAAATGGGAAGTCACTGGAAGACTCTGAGGCATATAAGATTACTAGAATGTGAGTGTTTAATTCAAATGGCAAAATGGTATGATATATGTTCACTGTAATATTTAACACTTGTATATTGCTCTTCAGATTTCAAAGTGCTTTCATCTGCATGACGGCATTTGTATCCTCCTGGGGTGTTTAACAAGAAAGTGCGAGGAAGAGCTGTGAAATAAAGATATATATGGGTTAAGGCAAATATGGAAATACCCAGCCTGAGACCATTTGGAATTAGGCCATGGTTATCTGTCCCATCGTAGCATGGTTTCCTTTATCAGGACAGCCCTTCCTTTAGCACATCCTTAATGGATATTTGTAGACTGTAGAAGATAAAGGAAAATTTTGGGAATTGGGTCACTGCCGTGGATCTTGAGGGGGCGGGGAGCAGAGCTGTGTTGTTGGGTAGCAGTTGGGAGTAGCTTATAAACAGGTGGTACTGGAATAAAGTTAGGAGTACTTCAAAGTGGGGAGTTATGGTTCCCTGAAATTTTTTCGACCCCAAAATGTTCCCTAATGCCTGGAGAATACTGGTCAAGCTCTATCCAGCCCTTCTTAGCCTATCCACCAGAGGCACATCCAGAAATAAAACTTCCCAGCGCAAGATGAGGTGTGAAAAGTTCATTTTCATTTTAAAAAGGCTGTAGGTCTTCCCTCTGAAATGTTCTGTCGCCCCGTTTGTAGTTTCCTGGACTGGAAAATCTGGTTCTTCGTGTGGTTCTGCCTATACTTCCTGATGTTTATTATCTCTATAGTACACAAAAATACACAGCCAATTTCATTCTTTTTTGGCCAGTGGGTGTGTACAAGAAGGGTTGTGTCAGATAATTAGAAGTATGAGGACGGGTAAGTCCTTGGTTTTTGTAAATGTTCTTATGGACAGTTTTACCACTTTTTTTTTCTGACAGAACTGGCATGTAACATAGGGCCCTTTACTTCCTAAAGGTATTGTAATTTATGAAGTGTATTTAATATCTTTTATGCATGCTTTGGGCAGATATGAAGTAAGAATGGGAAATATTATTTTACTGTACTTCCTCTCATTTAAAATGAATTTAAGAAGTGTGTATACTTCTGAAAGTAGAAAATTTTAGTTTATCGCTATGAATATTTAATAGTCTACATTTCCTATGATGAGTAATTTGATGTGTGTGTGTGTGTGATGCTCATTTAAGCATGGATAATAGCAAATGAATATGGAGGTGATGTCCAAATCCAGAGAATCCATCATATATTTATAATATAAATCATTTTTTTCATCCCCCAATTAGTCCATTACAAAATAAAATTTACAAACCAAGCAAATGTTTCCCATGTCAATTACCAGATTTTAATCCCTTACCTACATAAAACATTCAAAGGAGGACCTCAAATTTGGAAATAGCTACCGTGTTTTTCATTATAAGGTTAACATTTTCCTTGAGTCAATAATTCATGACATCTTCCAGCTTTCTCTCAAAGCTATTCTTACAAGATGAATCAAATGAGAGAAGATAAATGTGGACATTTTAAAGAAAACTGCTATCTCTGCCATCAAACTTTTCTGAAATAATGATGCCGCCTCCTAACTCAGAGCCAAAACATGACAATTTAGGGGTTGAATGATTATATTCTAAGGAAGTAATGCTATTTTATTTCTAACTTTTTAAATTTCTCATTTTCTGTTTCTGAGTGGCATGAAGGAATGCACAAGGAATGCACAAGCTTTTTGGTACATACAGAATAAAAATTAACTGAACTGAATATTGAAATTACCAAAGCACTCAATTTCTTAAGATGTAGCTGATCAAAAATAGAATATTCTAATCTCCTTAGAAATTAGGAAAGAGGGGAAGAGGGTGAGGAGTTTAAAAAGCTCTAAAATGTATAAATTGTATCTATATACACACAGACATACAACCTATGGTTCTGTTTTCTGGAGAACATTGACCAATACACTATCTCATGGTGTTTTTCTGAGGGTGAAAGCACAAATTCCATATGGTGCTAGAATATCGTAGGTGTTTAATAAGTTTTCATTTCTTTCCCCATTACTCACACCCCCCAAAAAAAAAGTTACAGGGAGTCCACTCATAAGGCAAGTTCTGCAAGCAAATTGGCTTTGTCCTCTGGGCTTTGTAGGAGAACCAGGGAAGGGGGTAGAAGGAGAGAAAGTCACAAGGGATGGACTCTCCCACAGGAAGGAGCTGCCTAAGACACAAAAATTAAAGTCCAGTGTGTCATTAGCTGTCACTTGGCCCAGATCCCAGATCCAACCCTAGGCTGGGTGTGATTCCACCAGAGGAGAAAGCTCTATGCCCAGCCGGAGTCATTTTAAATGAGAGCTGTGGGCCTGGTTTCTGGAAACCATCTCACATCAAACCCAGAACCACACTGTGTTTCACTTGAGCTCTGGCATCTAAGAAGCATGTGGAGGAAAAGAATTCAAAAATAACTCCATCAGAAGCAGCACTATAAAATGAGGCTAAGGTTTTTCTCTGTCACTGAATGTGATAAAAATAATGCAATACCTTAAATACCATCACTGCTTTCTACCAGAATTTCTAAGGGAGAAACTTAAGCCAAAGTCAGGTAAGTGAAAAAGTTGACACTAGTCTCATATGGTAAACAGATCATATTTCTCAACAACCAGACATATAATTCACTCTCATCTCTCTCTCTGGACTCCCTGACTACCTTCTACTATGGGTTGGACTGATTTCACCTGGGAAGATGTTGAATTTTATGGTCATTGCTTAAGTAGACACAATCACAAACTTCCACAGTCGAACTAAACTGTTACAAGACTTTAAAATTTTGGTGGTCTTCAAAATGCATTGATAAAAACTATTTTCAAAGATATGTGTCTAGTAAAGATGTGGGGTACAGGTACACTCATACCCTATGAGAATGTAAACTGGACAGTAGTTTGGCAAATTCTGGAGAACACTTTGGCAACATACACCAAAATGCCAAAGGTGCGTATCTTTTTTTTCTAATTAATTTTTATTGGAGTATAGTTGCTTTACATTTGTGTTTCTACTGTACAGCAAAATGAATCATCTATTCATATACATATATCCCCTCTTTTTTGGATTTCCTTCCCATTTAGGTCACCACAGTGCATCAAGTAGACTTCCCTGTGCTATACAGTATGCCCTCATGAGTTGTCTATTTTATACACAGTATCAATAGTGTATATGCCAATCCCATTCTCCCAATTCCTCCCACCCCACCCCTTTCCCCCTTTGTATCCATACATTTGTTCTCTACATCTGTGTCTCTATTTCTGCTTTGCAAATAAGATCATCTATACCATTTTTCTAGATTCCACATATAAGCGTTAATATATGATATTTGTTTTACTCTTTCTGACTTCACTCTGTATGACACTCTCTAGGTCTATCCACATCATTTTTTTTTTTTTTTTCGGTACGTGGGCCTCTCACTGTTGTGGCCTCTCCCGTTGCGGAGCACAGGCTCCGGACGCGCAGGCTCAGAGGCCGGGGCTCACGGGCCCAGCCGCTCCATGGCACATGGGATCCTCCCGGACTGGGGCACGAACCCGTGTCCCGTGCATCGGCAGGCAGACTCTCAACCACTGCGCCACCAGGGAAGCCCCGCGTCATATATTTTGATTTCATGTTTTCACTCCGAGGAAATGATCGAAGAGAAATAATTGGACAAATACACAAAGGATGTATACATGAGAATCATAATAGCAATGTTGACTATAAAATAATATCAATATAATTATGAATCAAGGCTAAATGCATGATGATCATTCACACAGGAAATACTCTACAACTACCACAAGTGAATCATGTAAAGCTATTTTATGTCTACATTGTATTAGGCAAAAAAAGGAAGATTTAGAGTGTGCTGCCATTTTGCTTTTAACAAAAATACTATATGTACATAAAGTCCAGAAGAATATATACAAAAAGATGAAAAATTGTTATCTTTGGATTGTTAGATGAAAGGGTAGTACTATTTTTTTCTTTCTTTTGTTTTTTTTTTTTACTTTCAGGATGAATAGCCCACTGATTTTTATAATCAGGAAACAATAGTAATTTAAAATTCTAACTAGATACAAATTAATATAAAAATTTGTTTTCACATATTTTAAGGAGTTTTAATATATGGAGTTTCAGAAAATTGGTCAATAATTTTTAATTTTTGGAGTTACAGAAAATTGGTCAATAATTCTTAATGTAAGGCAGAAGCAGAAGTGGATTTTTCAGATTCAAACAAAACAGAATTCTCTGAAAGCCAAGGAAAACACAAAACGATAGTTAAATGCTCAATAATCCTGCAAATAAGACTGTAGGCTGAGATCCATGGTAACTACTGAATAAATATGTTTGTCAGTGTCTCTAAATCTGTGGTGCAGCACGAGTGGCTTGTCAATAAATGACTTATTGATGGTATCGTGAAGATGAATTCCAAGCACTATCATTGACTCTATTATGAACAAGTTGACAAAGCTTTTGTTATCTTCTCAGCTGGAGCGATTTTCACATTGTAAGTTTGTGTAGCAATTTCTCTCTGGGTATTCAAGCCCATCTTAAAATGAAACTTCAGCCAGAATATGGTTTAACATGCGTTCAGTGATAAAGAGAGATGAATCATTTTTGAGGAGGGATGATGTGTAGAACAGAGAAATATACAGTATTTGTCTGTCAAGACAACAAAATAAAGGGGGTAAACTGACTTTCTGTTCAAGGACTCAACTGTGAATAGAGAGTTGTGATCAGTCTAGTTTCTTCTAATTTATATGAAAAGGGTGCCAATAAAATAAATGAGTAATAAAATTAAATAATCATAGATAATACAATTTAATAATAGATAAGGCTGATCCTGGAGTCCTCTGGTTATGCCAGTTTTAATCCTTGAGTTTCTGCATAGTGGGGAGGTGGGAAATGTGTCCTGTGGAGGAGAAAGTGCAGAGTGGGAGAATTTGGAGGACTCAGAAAAGCACCTATTTAGCAACTGGTATAAATTATTTCCATATTTTACCCATGCTGCAGCCCTCTGTATCTTTGATTCATGCAACTGGCATTGAGACTAGCTCTAGAAATGATGCCCTAAATCAGGATTTCCCTGCATGTACTCCCTTAAGCCAGTGGTTCTAAAATGTGGACATTTTTTCCAACCCCCGCCCACCAGGACATTTGGCGATTTCTGGGGACATTTTTGGTTGTCACAACTGGGGGAGGGGGCTACCAGCATTTAGCAGGTAGAGGCCAGGAACACTGCTAACCATCCTATAGCCCCCCTATAAACAATTATCTGACCCGAAATGTCAATAGTGCCAAAGTCAAGAAACACTGCCTTAAGCATTGAATATAAAAGTTATAATGAAGTTTTCTAATAATATTCTTTGAATGGGTTGTTTGATACTTCAAAATTTGGCACTTCTGAAAACAATGAGTAAAATAATGGCCATTTCAAATTATTTTTGCTCCTGGAAATTTTCAGCCATTTCTGGAGTTCTAGAAATCCAGACATGACACCACCTTTTAGTGATTTTCATTCTATGGACCTGCAGAAGGAAAATTCACAGAAAGACTTCAAAATCTTTTGATACAGCAGGGGTCTAAGTGAAAAGTCAGGCATGAAACAGCAACTTTCAACATAAGCAAACATTTGAAAATTTCTACCATGCATTTCTTCTACAAAAGCTTATATGAGGTTGCACAACAATGTGAATGTACTTAATGCTATTGAATTGTACACTTAAAAACGGTTAATATGGTAAACAGAAAAGGTAGAAAAAAAATTTATGGTTACCGAAGAGGGAAGGGGGGGCATAAATTAGGAGATTGGGATAAACATATTCACACTACTGTGTATATAATAGATAAACAACAAGGACCTACTGTATAGCACAGGGAACTCTACTCAATATTTTTTAATAGCCTTTAAGGGAAAAGAATCTGAAAAAAGTAGATACATATGTATGTGTAACTAAATCACTTTGCTGTACAACTGAAACTAACACAACATTGTAAATCAACTATACTTCAATTTAACAAAAAAGAAATAACAAGAACTTATGTTTCTTTTTTTCTACTTTCTCAGGAAATCTCATTCTTGGGATCTGTTGTGTTACTACCACTGTTTACTGGTCCACAAAAGTAGATCTTCTGAATTTCTAAAATAGATCTGTACCAATTATTCACTAATGACCTGTGATTATATGTGTTCATGTGTGTGTGTGTCTTGAATTTTTTTTAAAAAATGTTACATTTTACGTTGTGTATATTTTGCCACACACAAGCCTACGAGGAAAGCCTAGTAGGCCATGGAGTGAAAATTCTCCAGATGAGTCTCTTTCTAGAATTACAGGAATATATTAAAATTGAATCCATGCTAGAATCTCAGTATCACCTGTTTCTTGACCTCTCTTTAAGTGTGACGGGCCTTGCATACTCATACAGAAATGGTCTGTGTGTTGGATATCTTTAGTGCCTTTTCCCCTGTCCTCTTGGTTCAACTGTTTTACTGCAAGCTGTTGCTCAGGGACGACCTCAGGTAGCCTCCCAGGCCCTCTCCTCAGGTGTGCCACCCACTTATCACTCTCTGCCCTAGGGCTTCTCTGCTGCTACTGCCTGGGACACCTTCGGGAAACCCACTCAGCGATTCTGATGCGTGCAAAATGTAGAAGTAGGAGGGTGTTAACACCACATAGGAAATCGGGCAACTCTGAGTCACATTCTACACAGCTCATTAGAGGGTTCCCAGCATACAGTATATGTATATCTATAGATGTATATTCTTGTATATTCAGCATAGAATCTCTCTGGAAGAATACCCAAAGAACTAGTGTCATTCTTGTTTCCAGAAAATGAAACTGGGTGGCTGAAGGACAAGGGTGAAGAGAGACTTTTCAATGATTATTCTCTTATGCCTTTAGAATTTTGAACCATGTGAATATACTGCTTATTTAAGAATCAAATAAAATTAAAATTTAAATAAATGAAATTATCCTTCATTAAAGTTAGAAACTCTGGGACTTCCCTGGTGGCACAGTGGTTAAGGATCCACCTGCCAATTCAGGGGACACAGGTTCGAGCCCTGGTCCGGGAAGATCCCACATGCCACAGAACTACTAAGCCCGTGCACCGCAACTTCTGAGCCTGCGCTCTAGAGCCCATGAGCCACAACTACTGAGCCCGCATCCACAACTACTGAAGCCCGTGCGCCTAGAGCCCGTGCTCCACAACAAGAGAAGCCACCACAAGGAGAAGCCCGCGCACCACAACGAAGAGTAGCCCCTGCTCGCCACAACTAGAGAAAGCCTGCACAAAGCAACAAAGACCCAGTGCAGCCAAAAATAAATAAATAAATACATTTATTAAAAAAAAAAAGAGTTAGAACATCTTATTTGATGTGAGAAGACCTAATTATTCAGATTGATTCCAGTCCTATACATTGGGGAAAAAAAATAGATTAGATATGGCAAGGTTGTCAGGTTGAGAAATTACCTAGAAAAATCAAGCTTGTCACAGATTATCTGCCCATAAAGGGGGCTTTTTATAGAGGAAATGGCATTTGTAGTTCGGAAAGCAATCATCATATTATTTTGGTCATATTTTAAACAGTAAATGTCAGAAATGTTGGAATGAAACTTGGTTAGAAGATATTTCTGGTGACTTCACATTGATTACATATCAAAAGTAGTGGAAAGGTGTGTCTCACACATCAGACTACTAAGCTAACTGACAAAGGCATTTTACTTTTCTGTGATATTTTAGTAGAAGCCTTGGTCTAGAAGCACAATCAGGTGAATCCAGATAAATTCTGTGCGATCATTTCAGAGGAAGAATTCCTTGATTTTGGTAGACTTCTTCTCAAAATAGCCCCACCTGCTTCTAGTGTCATATCAAACTTTGGCTACAAAACAGATTTTCTTATCCTAAAATATGGAAACTCTGTATACTTTCATTACTTCTATTATAAACACAGTGGCTTGCTTTATTGTTGGTCTCTGCTATGTTTTAAACAAGCATGAGATATGAAAATCTGTTTTATAGGAAGGTTAATCAATGAAATTTCAAATAATCAGTTTTCTATTCACATAATCTAGATTGACAATGAAAACTTTCAGGAATATTTTTATGCATAAAACATTGTTATAATATTTTATATTACCTTAGATAAACTTCTTCCTAACTACAATTTTTCCATTTTTATACATGGGAAACCTGAGGCTAGGAGAAGGATCTGGCTTGCCTACCTCCCACAGAGAGACAACACAAGAAAATATATACAAGTTCCAAACCTCTATCTGTCTACACAAAGAGGGTGCTTCTCATTTGCACAGGCCAAACCATAAGCTGTGTTTCCCCAACTTTCTTTCTGTGCTTTACTGATTAGCTAGGAATTTATTCTTGATAAGATTACAAAATCAAATATGAGTTGGATCAAACTAAGGAAAATGATAAAACTATGATTAAACTAGGCATTAGGCACAACAGCAAAGCAAAAGAACTACCACGTCATATGACCACCTTAAAAATTACACTATTGGTTGCAGTCCCAAGTGTTTGCTCACAATAATTCATGGGAAATACTATCACATGCTAAGAGAAAGCATAATTAAGTTTGCCTGCTGGCATTGCCCTACATAATATAATCTGTTTATTGAGAAGCACCACTCTGTCTTCCAAAGGTTGATTCAGGAGCTTTTAATCTGACAAGGTAAGTTTTATTATGTTTTCCTTTGTAATGAATATTGGAATAGTTAATGTAGGGGATGAATCTTTATTAAAAACAATATATTATAAGAAAAACTCTTACTCCATCTGAGAAAGAAATCTCCCTGTTCCAGTGTGGGCTTATTAACCATCTAAATTTGATCTTCTCATGAAGCTAACTTTTACTTGTCATCAACAAATACATGCAAGGTCTTATATCAGGGAAAAAAAAGGTGACTGTTTTAAGCTAAACACTTATTAAGTAGCAAAAGCAATGAATCTCACTTAGTTTGTATTTATTAGGCCTTATATTTACTGAAGCCTGAAACTCTGGTTATTACTACTTATATAACACTGAACTTGGTGCTTGTGTAAAAGCATGATAAAGGTGACATTAACCAAATTTAAAAAAAAGAAAACTCCCTATGAGAGATTATCTGCTCCTCATCAAGGGACATTTTAGAACTACCTAGAGATTTTAAATACTAAAGTCAGCTTCTAGGGTAGTTCAGAAAAATATTCCCTAGAATTCTGAGGATGAACCATTCAGTTTTGAAACATTAGTTTCCCTTCCTATAACTGAAGTTATTATGGAAGAATACATTTTTAGTCTCACATATGTAGTTTCTGGACCCCTGGTAACAAACGTTTTCTTTCTTCACTCCATAGTTTTCCTGGGAACAATAAGTGATTTTTTGGTTTTATTTTGTTTTGTTTTGTTACAAAAATAGTGTCTTTTAAATTCCAAAGTAGTCAAGGCATTGCTTGGGCAAATAAATTAGCCAATTCAACCCAAATTAAATCAATGATATCATGTAAACAAAAACAAAATCGAAAATCGTTGGTGATGATATTTATTTAACCTGTCATTTGGTAATTTTATAGGTTTGAGAGCAAAAATATAAATTTATATTGTCAACTTTAACCCAGATGGAATTTATTCTCAATCCAACCTTGAACAGGTCCAGGTGAAATACCAAGGAGACACTTCAAGGCTAGTCTTCTAGTGTACATTTTAAGGAATGAAGAATCTGGACTTTCTTTTTCTCCCAAACTCACCTGAAGCACCTTTAAAGTATGAACACATCTTATCCATGAACTTGTTCAAAAAACATCCTTCTGTTTGTGACTCTCAGTAGCAGACAACCCCCACCCCCCACCCCGGAGCTACTCTGGGCATGTTCGACATGATGCCCGAAAATATACCGCATGAGAAATGACAGGCTGACCCTCCAGTTGGAATCGACCTGTCCTCTAAACTTCGAAGCTTTAAGAGTTATTTGTCATTTTCACTCGATCGGCAGGTATGGAATTCTCTCGTAACAGTTTATGGGGTTGAAGCTTTGGTGGCTGTGCAGGACTCGATTTCTTTTCCTACTGCAGGGATGCAAGGCCCCCACCCATCCCATCGGGTGAGCAGACAAGCCTCTCAGGTTGGTGAGTGCTGGTCGGCCCCGATACTCTGTGCGGGAATATCTCCGCTTTGCCCTCTGCACCCCTGTTGCTGCGCTCTCCTCCGCGGCTCCGAAGCTTCCCCCCTCCGCCACCCGCAGCCTCCTCCCGCGAAGGGGCTTCCTAGTGTGTGGGAAACCTTTCCTCCTTCACAGCTCCCTCCCACTGCTGCAGGTCCCGTCCCTATCCTTTTGTCTCTGTTTTTTCTTTTTTCTTTTGCCCTACCCAGGTACATGGGGAGTTTCTTGCCTTTTGGGAAGTCTGAGGTCTTTTGCCAGCATTCAGTAGGTGTTCTGTAGGAGTTGTTCCACATGTAGAGGTATTTTTGATGTATTTGTGGGGCGGAAGGTGATCTCCGGGTTTTACTCCTCCGCCATCTTGAAGGTCCCCTCAGGCTCTTTTTTTTTTTTTTGGTCCAGTTTTATTGTGATATAATTGACATACAGCACTGTGTAAGTTTAAAGTATACAGCATAATGATTTGACCTTCATATATTGTGAAATGATTTCCACAAGTAATTTAGTTAACATCCATCATCTTATACAGACATAAAAAAGAGGAGAAAAGTGTTATTTTCCTTTTAATGAGAACTCTTCAGATCTTTCTTAAAGGCTCTTGACAAGAGGAAAAAGAAAGAATCTTTAGGTGAGGCAGAAAAAAATTGATGAGGCCAAGCAAAGAATTTGGACTCAAGAAAAATGTATACTCTTAAGGAACTATACAGACTTGAGTTATTCTAACCTCCCTTGCTCTCAGTTTTATCACTCACACAATGAGAGACTAAATGACATCTAATCTCCATTTCAATTTTGAAATTCTAAGATTCTATTATGAAATTTGTCAAAGTGAATATTAGTTTCTTACCAAAATTACTTTAAAAATCACCACATTTTATAAAATTACCACATTAAACATTTTGTATAAAGCTTTTTTTTTCATATTTAACCCTAAGCAACTCTTGAGAAGGCATTTGACCAAGACTATCAAATACATTTCTTCATAGGGTGACCAGCAGTTAAAACAGAACTGTCTCAGTTTTACAGTTCAGAGGTCTGTGTCCCAGGACTCCCATTGGTCACCGGCTCATCACCCTACGTCACCACAACACTGTACTAGTCACTCCCTTCCACCACCTCCATAGCTCCCTTCTCCTCCAGGGATTAGTTCCTTCAATTGTCAGATTCAGTCCCAACCAGTTACTGATTCAATCTCAACCAAGAAAGACCTTCTATAATCTAGAATTGTCTTGGTTCTATTTCTCAGCTGCCATTTAATGAGCCTGGGAGAACCTTGGCCAGCTGCTTGCCCACTGAGAACTTGGTCCTGTATTGGTGGGAAATCCTGCTATAACAGTCTGACCTCTCATCTATGGCCTTGATAACTTGCTATACCCTTCTCCCACTCCCATGTGGGAGCTGTACCTGCCATTTGTATTCCTTGATGAACGTCTGAACCTTGAAATTTGAACCAATTCAACTTTCCACCTGGTAGTAATAGACGTGAATCTCACTTCTACTCCTTTCATTTCTACGCAAAAACTCCCAGACTGAGCTGCCCTCTCACTATCCCAAACCACCCAAACACTCCTGAAAGAGAATCTAGGCCAGCCCAAATCTAGCTAGATGGCCATATCCCTATGAGCACCATAATTTGTGCCAACGGCCATCTTTGCAACCATCCTTGGTTCCTCTCAATCCTAGGTTCCCTGTTCTCCCACTAGCTTGCGTTGTTGGAGGTTCCAGTATGAAGTATGGGGATTCCAGTCCAAATCATGGCCAAGCTCACCTACAATGGGATATGGCCCTGTTATTCTAAATGAGTCAAATTTCTCATATTCGACTTCTTCAGCTTGAATTTACTGTTGAAGGGACAGGTGATGCTAATGCTTGAGGCTCTGCTCCTTGCCCACACTGGTACCAACTCTGTCTCAGGTTCGCTGGAGCACAGCTACAGAATGGATGAAGTCAGTAGGAGAATGAGCGTGCTAACCCATCTCAGTCTCTTCAAATAATTGATGGCCAATAGAATTTCATGCAATCTTTTTAATATACGTGGATTATATTATTTCAACACAGAAGAGTGTTCCTCAGAAAGAAATCAGGCTCTTCAGCTTTCAATGATGTCTTCAGAGGATACTGGGGAGGAATCAGATCTGCTGTCAGCTATCAGTCAATAAGCCAACCAGGAGTATTGTCTGAGTCTAATTCACTCTTCCTGTGGGAGCTCTTCAGTCCTTAGTGGCAAGACCCAGGAATAATGAGCACAAGCTGAGTGAGAAATTAAGGCCCCTCCCCCCACCACTCCCACCCTACAGTTAAGGTGGTGGCCATCTTCCAACCTTTAGGAAAGTAAGATCCTCACTCTAAGCTGAGACATGGACCCCACAAAAGGCCCAGTCAGATGTGGGAAGGAGAGGAAAAGCATGATAGTAAGTATTGTTCACTGGCCCTTTCCCCAAGAGTAGTTTCAGAGGATGGGATTCAAGTGCCTCAGAAAAGGGACAAATCTGACGTTAAATAGTGCAGAAGACCTGTGCATACTACCTGCAGGTAGGGAATGTCATACAGCTTGGGAAATCTGGGGTAGAACAGAAAACTGACACAGGGGCAAATTAAGTAGCAACAGGGAAGTGAGCGATCATGGGGCAGGAGGCCAAGAGCCGCTGGAGCTGGAAACTGCTGGAGAGGCAAGTTGGCAGCAACTCTGGAAAAGGGCAGCAGAGCAGAAGGAAGAGACAAAGGGAACTAACCAAGTCAGAGCAGCAGCAGCTGAATCAGGGCAAAGCCTAGTTCTGTCTGGACAAGACAAAGCCAGACTGAGACCAAAAGAGGTGTCATAGAGGTGACTCATGAATGCAACAGGTGGGAAACCATGGAGATGGGAATCAGTGGGTTGGCTTGCCCATTATGACTTCATTGTTAAAACTCTTGACAAAAGGCACACCTTGTTAAGTTCTTGTTCCAGCTTTTCTTCACTGTAATCATTGCTTTCCAAATGCCAGAAGAATCAGTGTGTGAAAACATGTGACCAACCAGATATTTAAGTAGTCAACTAATGCACATCCAAGACTTGTATAGTCAGGGACCATGGAGGAAGAAAGTGACTACAATGACCTGCACCTACTGAAAATTTATACAGAATCTGAGAGTGATGAAATTGGCCAAACTCACTTTGCTCAATGGCACTCACCACTGCCATTGGATTTTGGGTGTGTGAGATGGAGTACAGGACAGGCAATTGGCTTAGAAAGAGACAGTGTGTTTCCCCCCCCCCCCCGCCAAAAAAAATCTACATTGGAATAAGAAACCCTGAATCAATAGTTAAGAAACCAAAGGTCAAGATAAGAATATGCCACTCATAAATTATAAAATCTTAGACATTCATTACCTAAATGTTCAGGAACTCAACTGCTTTATCTGTAAAATGAGGGTGATGATGCTGCTTTCAAAGTGGAATGTGAAGAGGGTAAGGTACTACAAATGTACACTACAATTATGACCATATAGAGATAATAGGAGAGGAATTTTTTAATTTCTATTTCATTTCCTTTCTTTCTTATTTCTTTTTTTATTTCTCTACCTGAACAGACAGGGTATATTCTACTTTTTGACTGAACAACTTTCTAATTGACTTCAAATAAGATAAAGTACAGAGAAGCCAAAAGGAATTAGGAGCATCAGGTTTATCAGAAATGCTATTTACTGTGGGATGAACTGAGAGATTGGGATTGACATATATACACTAATATGTATAAAATAGATAACTACTAAGAACCTGCTGTATAAAAAACAAATAAAATAAAATTCAAAAAAAAAAGAAATGCTATTTATTAAGAAGAATTGTTAGATAACGTCTGCTTACTCATCATCGACAGAGGATTAGCATCAGCTCAATAGCACTAAGACATTACCAAGAGCCCTTCCTCTATGTTTTCCTTCCTGTCCTTCCCTCATACATCTTACTTTGTTCTCCCTCCAAAATGGTGTCACTTTCCTGATTTTCAGCCAAGTAAGCCTTCTTGTCCTCGTGTATAGAATTTAAAGTCACTTGATTATACACAGAAACATTGTTAAAATAAACTTTGTTTTAAAATGTCTACATAGGGCTTCCCTGGTGGCTTAGTGGTTGAGAGTCCGCCTGCCAATGCAGGGAACACGGGTTCATGCCCCGGTCCGAGAAGATCCCACATGCCGCGGAGCGGCTGGGCCCGTGAGCTACGGCCGCTGGGCCTACACGTCCGGAGCCTGTGCTCTGCAACGGGAGAGGCCACAACAGTGAGAGGCCCGCGTACCGCAAAAAAAAAAAAAAAATGTCTACATAATACAGTGACAATGTCTATTATTTGTCAGAGTCTCCATCTGATGGAGACAATTTCTGAAGCCACTGGTCTGGCTTTTTAACTTCCTTTACCCTCTAAGAAAAGGAAAGGGGACAGAAGAAAGTGAAATAGAGAGAAATTGGAGAGTTGGAAATATTAGCAATAATTTAATTTAGAATTCAAAGTTGCCCTGTGCTACGAACTGAATATTTATGTCTCTGCCAACATTCACATGTTGGAACCTAATCCCCAATGTGATGGTATTTGGAGGTGGGGCATGTAGGAAGTGATTAGTTCATGAGGTTATAACCCTCATGAATGGGAGTAGTGCCCTTATAAAAGAAGCCATGGAAAGACCCCTTGCCCCTTCTGCCATGTGAGGACACAGTGAGAAGGTGCCTGTTAAGGAATCAGGCACTTAATAGACATTGAATATGAGAGCACCTTGATCTTGGACTTCCAGCCTCCAGAACCATGAGAAATTAATCTCTCTTATTTATAAGCCACTCAGTCGATGGTATTTTGTTATAGCAGTCTGAAGAGACTAAGATATCCTGGAATCCCTCCTCTCCTGTATCCTCCACATCCAACTGGTCACTAAACCTATTTTTTCAATATATTTCTATTCTAGCTCCTCCCTCTTTTATTGCCATTTCTCTATTCTATATCCTTGTGATCAGAGATCTTATAATACTCTTTTAACTGGTTCCTTCTTTCTGCCCTTTAATCTCCAGTCCATCCTCTAACTGTCATCAAGCTTCTCTGTTTAAAGACCTCTAATGGTTCCCTATTGCTTATAGTCTGACATCAAGTCTCCAGAGCCTGACCCCAGATCAAACATCTAGTAAACCTGTTTTAACACTTTTTCACCATGTATCCTTCTCTTCCATCAGAGTGGGCTATTTATAAATTATCACCATGGTGTGATTTTCTTTTAAATGAAGGGTCATAAAAAATCATTTTAGAACAATCATATCTTTTGAAATTAGCCTTTCATTGGAAAGGTCCTTCTTTTCAGGAAATCACTGTTTTTCCCATAGAACTTAGACCTGAGGAGAAAAACATTACAAATCTAAATTTTAACTGATGTGGTTGCAGATTTCTTTTTATTCTTTTGACAAATATTTACAGAGTGTCCATCGTGTATTCTTCTGTGTTTGGTGCAGTAGACCGAGTGAATGGTCACTGTCAACTGTGACTATTAAGGAATGCTTTGTAGAAGAAACAGAAATCCATCTAAGGTCCTGTAAATAGCAAGGAAAAGAACATTCCAAATGAAAAAGCCACAGGTGTACACGTGTATGGGGAAAAGGTTAAAGAATGACATGGTTATACTGGTCATAGTTTGTTGGAGAATGTAAACTCAAAATATAATACCAAGGTCTAGTTTTACCTAAACGTTAAGGAATTTTTATAGACATTTTTGGAGATAAAAGTCATTATCATCTGACTGGAAGGGGATAAAAAATAAGGGTAAGCTTCATGATATACATGTTCAATGGATCACTTTCAGCACCCAGGCATGGCAGGGCTTATTGTGCAGAAAAATTTTGATAGAGCACAGGAATGGAGAAAGATGAAAGAAAAGGAAGGAGCACCCCAGAACTGAGATGTACGTTAATATTTTTGAGTATTTGGATCTCAAACATGATAGGTAGGCAAAATGGTACCATTGAATAGGCCTTTTGATGGCATCTTTTGCTATATCTGCAAAGAGATATGTTGGTAATATTAATATTTTGTGTTTGACCGACTTACTGGGTCAAACCATTTCGGGTCTTTTAGGATTGGAGTTGGGTTTCAGTCATAATTTATTTGGATAACATACTAATTATTTATTCTCATACTACTCTTGGAGTAGCAGAGCATATGAAATACTGTTCCAAAACAGCTGAGGAGCAGAATCGAAAGTCCAGAAATAGACTCATGGATTTATGATCAGTTGAGTTGCAACAACTTGGGGAAAGGAGAGTAGAGAGTACAGACAATAAAAATGAATGACACAGGCAAAAAAGTGGGTAAATCTCAAAAATAGTATGTTGAGTGAAAGAAACTAGACACAAAAGAGAACATGCTGCGTGATCCTATTTATATGAAGTTTAAGAAAAGTCTAATAAATCTACAGTGATAGAAATCAGATCAGTGTTCTGTCTGGAGCTGGGAGGAAGGGTGGAGACTGACTGCAGGAAGACACCGGGGAACTTTCACGGGTGATGATGATATTCTCTATCTTATTTCGAGTGATGGCTACAAGGTATATCAGTTTCCTAGGGCTGCCATCATGAAGAATCACAAACTGAGTGACTTAAACAAGAAACATTGATTGACTCACCATTCTGGAGGCTAGAAGTCTAAGATTAAGATGTCAGCTGGTCCCTGTTCCTTCTGAAGTCAAAAAAGGGATCTGATTCAGGCCTCTCTCCTACCTCTGGTAGTTGCTTGGCTTGTGGAAGCATAAGTGCAAACTTCACATGGCATTCTCCCTGCATGTATGCCTCTGTGTCCAAATTTCCCCTTTTCATAAGGTTACCAATTATATTGGATTAGGGCCTACTTAATTACTTCAGTTTAACTTGATTACCTCTGTAAGACACTGTCTCCAAATAAGGTCACATTCTGAGGTACTGAGGGCTAAGATTCCAACATAACATTTTTTGGGGGGAGGGCACAATTTAACCCACAGCACATGGCTTATACATTTGTCATAAGTCATAGAAATGTACACTTAAAATGTGTGCATTATATTGTATATAAATCATACGTCAATAAAGTCAATTTTAGAAAAGCTTGACATCTACGAAATTTGTTGTTGTTGTTGAGAGTTATGTTTTATTAGGCAGAAATTTTTAGGACTTCAAGCCCAGGAGGCAGCATCTCAAGTAACCCTGAGAGAACTGCTATGAGGAGGTGAAGGGGAGAGCCAGGATATATAGGAGTTTTGCAACAAAGGGCAGGTAGTCCGAACATCAAAAGATTATTGTTAATTAAAGAAAACCAGAGGGCTTCCCTGGTGGTGCAGTGGCTGAGAGTCCCCCTGCCGATGCAGGGGACACGGGTTCATGCCCCGGTCCGGGAAGATCCCACGTGCCGCGGAGCAGCTGGGCCCATGAGCCATGGCTGCTGAGCCTGCGCATCCGGAGCCTGTGCTCCACAATGGGAGAGGCCACAGCAGTGAGAGGCCCGCATACTGCAGAAAAAAGAAAAAAAAAAGAAAACCAGATATGTCTAGTTAAGGAATTTAGCGCTTTTCTATGTATGGAAAGATGCAAGACTCTGGGCTCACTGAAATCATGCCTTTGATAGGCACCTCAGTTATCTGGGATGAGTATCCTGTGTTTTCACATCCTGAGTTTCCTCAGGGAAAATTTTGACATCTGAAATGCATATTATAGAAGAGAACTCTTCTCTTAACCCTCTCATATTACAGAAGAACGCTCTTCTCTCAGTACAATAGTGTGTTTTAAGGACAAACCCTCATTTTGTCCTGCCTTTTTCCCAGCTATATTAAATCCAGCATATTAAACTTAGCAAAAAGACACCATTTGTGGGAATTCCCTGGTGGCGTAGTGGTTAAGAATCCACCTGCCAATGCAAGGGACACAGGTTCAAGTCCTGGTCCAGGAAGATGCCACAGAACAACTAAGCCCATGTGCCATAACTACTAAGCCTGGGCTCTAGAGCCCAAGAGCCACAACTACTGAAGCTCACAAGCCCTAGAGCCCTTGTCCACTGCAAGAGAAGCCACCACAGTGAGAAGCCCGAGCACCGCAACTAGAGAGTAGCCCTCACTTGCCGCGACTAGAGAAAGCCCACGCATAGAAATGAAGACCCAACACAGCCAAAATTGAATGAATAAATTAATTTATTTTAAAAAAAGATACAATTTCCAAATGTTTCATAAGGAATATATATATATTTTAAAAGACACCATTTGTCCCATTCATCCTCATGCAGGAAAGTAACCAACTCTTACTGAATGCTGCTTATACCTTACATAACCCAAGTGACTTCCTGATGAAGAACTCACTCTTTTAAATACAAGGGTATGAATACAGTTAGACTCGAGGTAATGAAAACAGTAGCCCACATTTAGGATTCCAAATGATTTTAAAACCCTTTACTTTGGTCTCATCGGTGCAGTGCAGTGTTGAAGAGGAGTATACCTCAGTGGAAAGAAATCTAGCCCTGGAATAAACTGGTGTGAACTTTATAAATCCAGAAACATGTAGAGCAGCGGTCCCCAAAATTTTTGGCACCAGGGACCAGTTTCGTTGAAGACAATTTTTCCACGGACCGGGGTCGGGGTGGGGGAGATGATTCAGGCAGTAATGCAAGTTATGGGGAGCGGAAGATGAAGCTTCGCTCCCTCACCAGCTGCTCACCTCCTGCTGTGCGGCCCGGATCCTAACAGGTCACGGACTGGTACTGATTCACGGTCCTGGGGTTGGGGACCCCGTTGTAGAGTGAAAATACATCGTAAAAGCCAACAAAACTACCCTCTTGTTGGAGACATAGAGAGGTTAGTGCTTTGCCCAAGGTCACATGGCTACTGAGGGGTAAAACAGGAACTGGAAACCACATTTTCTGACAACTTGACTCATACCCTTTCCAAGTTCCTGCTCTTTTTACACTCAGTTCTTGTTATGCTCTGTGTGAAATGCAAAAGAGAGAAAGAAGAGTCTAACACAATCACCACAGAAAGGGGAGGACAGAATTTCATGTCCAAGGAAGTAAAACTCTAATTTCTTTGTATGATAAAATGCAAGAGTGGAAAAATACAATATTCCAAAATTGAATAAATAATCTGTATATGTCTTTATTGTGGATATGTAGTTTTTCCAGAAATTTCTGTCATGAGGAGTTGATATATAAAAGCTTGAGAAACACAGATAATTTTGCCTTAAATGGTTCTCCACCTACAATTTAAGTATATTTGCAAGAGTTCATATCTTTGGTTAATTAAAATACACTCAAATTTTCCTTTCAATGATAGAAAGTTATTTTGCTTTAAACCTAGCTAAGTCATAGAGAAAGAATGTCACAATCATTTTAATACTTAAAGCAAAGTGAAATTATTTTGCCTCATTAAGTAATATTTTTAACATTACAGGCATAGTTGTTGCAAAATAAAAAAATTATCTGAAGATCCAGTAATTTTAAATATGATCTCTGTGTAACTCATGTACATACACATATATTTGTGTTCTTTTCTTCATTTCTTAATTCATTTATTCAACAAAAATTTGTTGAGCACTTATTATGGGCCTGGCTCACTACCACAAGGTTTAAAACATAAAAATACAAAATGTTCTTTCTGTTTCCTTATCAGAAATAGTTACTTAGACCTTAACAACTGTTAGAGCAAGATAACTCCAGGCCATCTGTCAAATGTTTACCATTATCAAAACTCTCCCTGGAGGGAGCTGCAGCTTTGGCTCACCTCTCCAGCAGTAATTTAATTTTTCCTAGGTTCAAAGTGTTCTAAATGCCTCAGGCACAGCAGAGAAATAAAATAAGATCCCTGGCTCTTGGAAGCTTACATTCCATTGGAAGGAACAAAAATAAACAAATAAATATACAATATAACTTCAGGTAGTACAGAGTTCAAAGAAGAACAATAAGTGTAGTAGAAAGATGGCAAGCATGGCGGGGAGGGGGGTGGCTACTCAAATAAGGTGGTCCAGAAAGTCCTCTCTGAATAGATGACATTTGCACAGAGACCTGAATAAAATAAAAGCAAGCCTGTGTATATCTTGGGGGAAAGCCGTGTAGCCAAAGGAAACAGCAAGGGCAAAAATGTGGGTAGAAACATATTTAATATGTTCAAGGAACAGCAAGGAGACCGGTGTGGCCAGGGTGCATGGAAAAGGGGTAGCGTAATAGAAAATGTCTTGGAAATGTAGACCCTTGTCTTTGTATTTTATAGTCACTGGGATGCAAAGTGTTTTGGAGCGTTCTGAGATAAGAACAGCATAATCTGATTGGCATTTCTAAAAGATCCCTTTCTTTTCTGTATGCAAATTAGGCTCTAGGAGAACAAGAGTGAGAGATGAGTTGAAGGCTTTTGGTGGCGGTCCAGGTGAAAGCTTTGACAAGGGTGATAATGATGAAGAATGGCTGGATTTTTGACATATTTCGGAGGTAGAGCCAAAGGATTTACTAGCATATTTGGGGTATAAGGAAAAGAAGCATGATGGTTGAGGCTGAGTAACCAAGTAAGTGGTGGTGTCTTTCACTGAAATAGGGAAAACTGGAGAGAGGAAGACATCAAGCTTCAGCTCGAGGGCATTGGTAAGTTTGAGACACTCATTAGACATCTAAATGGAGATGTCAAATAATTGAACACTTAACTCTGGAGTTCAGGGAGAACTCTCGGCTAGAAATAAAGATTTGGAAACCACCATCCTATTGATAATTTTTAAAACCTCAGGATTGCATGAGTGCAACTAGGAAATGAGTGTTAATTAGAAAAGACGCGGGCCAAAGACTACATTCTCAACATCCTATGGACCTGAAAGAGGAAGAGCAGCAGCAAAGGGTTCTGATAAGGAACAGCCAGGGGTTGAAGCAGGAAACCTGGAGAATGTGGAATTCAGGAAGGCAACAGAAGAAAATATATCAAGATGGAAAAAATGATCAACTGAGTCAAAACTGGTGAGAGAACAAGGTGAGGACTAAACACTCATCCCATGGAGATAAAGATGGAGGCTAAGACCTTGTCAACGCAGAGGGCATTAGTGATCTTGGTGAATGCTAGCGACAACACCTGCACAGAGTAGGTGCGAAAGAGTATAGAAGGTAATGGTAATGTAGCTAACAAGTAGTAGAAACATTTTCCAAGAGTTTGGCTATAAAGAACAGAGATTGGTGGCAGTAGCTAGAGGAGAAACCCGTTCATATATTCTAGATTTTCTAGTTATAACTATAAAATAATTTCTGCCCTACAATCAATGTAATGTTGGCAGGGGTTTCTACATGCACAGGTCTTTTCTTAAATTAGAAATTTTAATTTTCATAATGGCCATAATAAAACAAATTCAAGTTCAGGATGCACTTTTGGTATTATCTTTTGATATTTTGATATTATTTGATATTTGATATTATCTGATATTACCTTTTCTTAAATTAGAAATTTTAATTTTCATAATGGCCATAATAAAACAAATTCAAGTTCAGGATGCACTTTTGATATTACCTGGAAATGTTCATCAGGAAAAAAAATGCTGAGAAATGCAAAGCAATATTTAGGTTCATTTAAGTTACCCAGCATCTGAGAGCTCTTCTGCATCTCCCAGAGGACGTAACCATTACCATGCACACCAAAACTCGGTAAATACTATTTAGATTGAAGTTGACACTACCAAATCCAGAGAAATTAAGGTTTAAAGAAATACCAGAACAAAATATCTGAGGTTGCCTGCAGATAAGGTTCTGCCAAGAAATCTTAATGGCCATTTTCATAAAGCATAGTACAAAGTCAAAGCAACTATGTGGGCAATTTGAATAAGATACATCGAGATAAAATCTGGAAAAGCTAGAAAAATGAAACCAAATCAACCAACAGAGAGAGGCAGATGCGGGGAATTTCTCTACATTTTTATTTTATCCTTTGGGTCTTGTATACTGGAAATAAGGAGTGAGTCCTTTTTCAAAAAGTTATATTAATTCTCCATATAATCATTTGAGTTTTTCTGAATCTGGCAACATTTACAAGATCACTTCCTTTAATTAAAATGATTTTGGCTGTGCCCTCTGGGTTAAACATCTCCTCTCTATGCACCCAAGACTCCATCCTCAGGAGACGAGAAAGCCTCATGTCCTCAAAGTGAGACCACCCCTCCCTGGTCTCCACAGATCATTCACAAGCCCTGAAGGGGGTGTCCCAGGCCCCCACTCCTTACTACCTCTCAAAATTCAAAGAATCAACCTTGAGGCCATGAGGATTCACCTAATTATGGTCCATCCCACTAATTATACGGGTCAACCTAAGAAGCTCCAACTCCTAGGTGACCTTTCATCTCCTCTAATCTAATCCCCCAGATCTCGCCATATCCCTGGGTCTGTTTCAATCCCTGACTCTCCCCTGAAACTCTTCCACTGTGCCCTCTGGAACTCGAGCCAGACACCCTCAAAACATCCAATCACCTCAACTCTCCGCAGGGGCTTTATTGCCCTTCCTAGTCTAACAGATACCTGGATCTCCCCGAGGGCATGCTGCCCCCCAAACCCTCTCAAGAGGTGGTTACTTTCTCCCACTGCCTCAGATTCTGAGTGGAGAGCTTGGGAAACGTCCTTCTTTATTCTCACGTCTACACCGTCTAGCCTTCCTAAAAGCTCGGCTTCGAATTCCTCTTGTAACTCAAAAACTTTAGCGTCCAGCTCACTGTCATTCCCTCTCCAAAACTACTTCTATCTTTAATCCTAGTGATTTTATTACTCATATGAATGACGTTCCCAACACCCTGGACTCTCAGCTCATTAAACTCCTCTCTTCCATAATCTTTCTCAGCCACAGACTCCCCTGGTCATAACCCAGGTCAACTCATAGGAAATAAATGCAACCCCTCCTTAATATCAATTTCAAAAATTATATTCTCTGACATACAACAATCCTTCTGCTCCAATAAACAGTCATTCCTTTAACCCTGCACCCTTTCCACTCATTCTCTTAGTGTCTTCCTTTTCCTCCTGAGCCAAAACTTAAATTCCACTTCAATCATTGTAAAACCTCCCTGGTGAACAATTCAATCCCTTGCTCCTCTCTCAATTTGTAATACATTTTTAGCAAAACTTGAACCCTGGTCAAGTTCATCTCTCTACCTTCTCTACACTTGCATCTCTGCAACTAAACATGGCGAGGTTAAAGTGGAAAAAACATGTTGGTTGGTCTCATTTTTAATTCATGACTTCCAACTTCAAGTGGGTTCTGCTGCTGCCCCAAAATTATGCTACACTTCCTTAGACCACCCATACTCACATTTATTCAATGATTGTGAGATACCTTCTCCTCTTTCCTGAATCTTTGACACCGTCCCACCCTTTCATCACACTCCCAAATAATCAGCTCTCTTCACTTCACTGAGAATCTTTAAATCATCAGAAGAGAACTTTCTCAAGTTGACCCACCTACCATCATTAGCCCCCATACACTATAATTTTCTCCTATTACTATAATCAGTGATCCTTAAAGAGTGGTCCCCAGCCCAGCAGCAACAATATCACCTGGGATATTAGAAACGCAAATTCTCAGATGGACTCAGATCTACTGAATCAGAAACTTTGGGGGTGGAGCCCAGCAATCTGCATTCTACCAAGTCCTAGGAGTGATTCTGACACATGCTAAAAGCTTGAGAGCCATCTGGGAAACATTTTTTAAAAGTGTGTCTAAAAGTCCTCTCCAAGAGACTGTTTTTAAATTTTAGGGGCTAAGAGGTGGACAACAGGAGTTTTAAAAGCTCCCCCAAGTGATTCTAATGGGCAATTTTGAAAACCACTGCTATGAATGAACGGTCCACCCTCATATCTAAGGACAACCTCTCAATATGATCAGTAGCTTCCCCCACCTTTGCCTCCTCAAAGACAATTCACCAGCAATTTCTTCTTTCTCCTGAATCTTTGATTTTTCTTCTCTGCTAGAGGGTCCCCATCTCCCTAAAACATGCTGTTCTACCTCGTTAAAAAAAAATTCATTTAACTCCACCCACCTCCAGTTACTGCCCTATTTTTCTACTTATCTTTACAGCAAAACAGTTCTGTTTTTTATAAATTATTTTATTTATTTTTGGGTGCATTGGGTCTTCGTTGCTGCATGCGGGCTTTCTCTAGCTGTGGTGAGCGGGGGCTACTGTTCGTTGCGGTGCACGGGCTTCTCATTGCAGTGGCTTCTCTTTGTTGCAGAGCTTGGGCTCTAGGGGCATGGGCTTCCATAGTTGTAGCTCGCAGGCTCAGTAGTTGTGGCACACGGGCTTAACTGCTCTGCGGCATGTAGGATCTTCCTGGGCCAGGGATGGAAACCATGTCCCCTGCGTTGGCAGGTGGATTCTTAACCACTGTGCCTCCAGGGAAGTCCCAAAACACTTTGAGTGGTGTCTTTTTTGATACAAAACACTCAAGAGAAATCTATGCTAATTATTTCCAGTGCACATATTTCCATTCCTATTCTCATTAAACCCACTCTAACCAGCTTTTCTCCCCACTACCCTAGGAAATCTGGACATACTAAGGACACTAATGACCTCCAAGCTCCTCGAGCCCATGGTTCATCTCAATCCTCATTATACTTGATCTATCAGCAGCAGCTGACACTGTTGATTACTCCCTCCCCCTGGAAACATGTTCTTCACTTTGTTTTCAGGAAACCATCTCCTCTTCTTGTTATTTTTTTTCTCCCTGCTGTGCTGGCAGCTCCTTCTCTGTCTTCTTTGTTGATTTCTCCTTAATGTGGGAGTGCTCAGGCCCCAGTCTTGGGTCCCCCTCTCATGTCTCTCCACACTCACTCTTTTGGTGATCGCATCTCATTTAATGAAGTTAAAGACCATCTAACATTAACATCTACACAACTTCTATTTCCTGGTAAGACCTTACTCCAAGACTCATAATGCCATCTGTCTGTTCACCATGTCCCAACAGACACCTTAAACTCAACTGATTGCTGAGCTTTCCTCCCAAAATGATGCTCTTTCCAGTCTTCCCCAAATCAATCAACAGCAGCTCTGTCCTTCCAACTAGGAGTCATCCTTGGTTCCTTGACTCCTCTCCTTTGCTCACACACACATATGCCATTCAGTCTGTCAGAAAACCCTGTTGGCTCCACTTTTAAATTTATTTGGAAACCCACCATTTCTTACAATCTCCATTGCATCCACCTGTAAACTACCATCTCTCTTGCCTGAATTAGGCAACAGCATCCTCATTGGCTCACGATTCCATCCTTGTCTCACCACAGTCTATTGTTAACCCAGCATCCAGAGAGAGAATTTTAAGATATGTCAGCCCTCATCACCTTTTCACACAGAACTCTCCACCAGTTCCCTGCTTTCCATTCGTAGTAAGAGCTAAGGACTTTACAAGCCCCAACAATGCTATCCAATTCTAGTCTGCTGTTTCTCTGACTCATTTCCTGGAACTCCTACTCAATTACTCCTCTGTAATCACAGGGACATACTTGCTATTCCTGATGTCAGCCATGATCTCACCTCAGAGCTTATGCTGAGTGTCTTCAGTATAAGCCCCTCCAGACGCTCTCCCCACCCTTCTCAGTCCTGATCTGTACCCTAGAAGGATGAGCTCCATGAATGACTGCAACAGTCCCCCTGGCCCTCTGCTTCCAGGTGTATTCAGCCAGGGCAGAGCACAGCAGAAGACCTGAAGGAAGGACGAACGCGAGGTTAGAGTCTCCTTTTCTCTCCTTTGCGGTGCTTCCTTCCTGCAGTGTTGGCACTGCGTCCCTCAACCTAAGGTCACAGCTCCCATCAGGCAGACTCTCCACGCAACCTCTTATTCCAAGGTTCCCAAACCACTGCCCAGTCATCCCCTCAGGACTAGTGACGATTATAGTGCCCACATCTCTAGCTTCGGGAAATCACGCTGTCCCATATCATTTCCTTACAGCCGGCCCACAGTTTTTTTAATTGAAGTGTAGTTGATTTATACAATATTGTGTAAAGTTTAGTGTTAGTTTTGGGTGTTAGTTTCAGGTGTACAGCAAAGTGATTCAATGTTATATATATATATATATATATATTTCTGATTCTTTCCTGTTATAGTTTATTACAAGGTAGTATGGAGGGTCCTTTAAAAACTAAAAATAGAGTTACCATATGATCCAGCAGTCCCACTCCTGGGCATATATCCAAAAAAGACAAAAGCTCTAATTTGAAAAGATACATGCACTTCAATGTTCATAGCAGCACTATTTACAGCAGCCAAGACACGGAAGCAATCTAAAGGGCCCACATTTTAAAAAATAATCACTTTTTTCAACTCTCCTCAAAATATCCAATTTGATTGTATCATCCGTCTCCTGCTCTGACTGATGCAGGGCCTTTGCACTTGCTGTTTCCTCTGCCTGGGCGCTCTTTTCCAAATATGTACATCACTCGCCCCCAAGCCTCTTTCAAGTCTTCACTCAAATGTCACCATCTCAGCGAGGCCCTCCCTGTTCTTCTGACTTAAAATTGCACTTTTCCTCGCCCTCTTTCCCTGTACCTCTTCCCTACTTTGCTCTTTTCCATGGCATTTATCATTCTCTAATATGCCAACTTATTTATTTTATTTATTGCTTATCTCCCCCTCCTCCCACTAGAATTGAAACTCCCTGAAGACAGGGATTTTTGTTTGGTTTTATTCACTGCTTATATCATGAACACGTAGAACAGTACTTAACTGCATGGGGTCAGTATGCAATAGAAGTTTCTTAAATGCATGCAAAACAAAAATCAGAAACAGAACAAACAGAAAAGCCCTCGTAAGATGCCAGGAGGTTAAGAAAACTTGAAAATCTTGCCAAGTTTTAGTAATGCGATCGGTTTAGCTTTATCCAAACCCAGGCGCATTGTTAACTAGAGATTTTATTGAGTTTCACCACTGGTGACTTAAGATTCCTATTTGAACAGGTAAAGTCTAGAAAGACAGACTTGCCCTTCAAATCCCACTTTTAAAGTGAATGTTAAAGTCTATAAATCATTTCAGTTGCTTAATTAGACATAAAGCCAGGTCTCAGAAGTGTACAGCAGAAATAGCTTTAGTTTGATTACATGTGATTACTAAGTGTTTTCTATATCCTGGCAATATATTGAGCCTCCATTTTGTGAGTTTGTAGGAGAAAGAAATTTTTTACTCAAGTAATTTTGCATGGATGAATTCTCAGTACCTCAGTGCCATCATTCCTGACATGTAGAAAGGCCGAAAGCCCTGCATTTCTCTCAGTCTTTGGATCTATAATTCTTTCTATAATTTTCTTGCTCCCTTAGTTTACCTTCCCCTCATTGAAATTAGATAAATTTTATTCTTTTGTGAATGAAGCCCTCTTGACACCAGCCTACCCAGGATGCAGGTATATAACCCATAAATTATTTAAAGTTAAAAGAGCTGTCATTCTGATGATTTCACTTGCATCTTATCCTTAGGAGTTTCCTTTCATGTGAGGATCTGAAAATGTTTTACAAGCATTATTGTATGCTGATACCTGAATGTCCTCCTGCAGGTACCCTGGCCTGCTTTAAAAGTCTCCACCTCTGCCTTAAGCCTGCCAGGAGGACCCCACTGTTTCAACAGAAATAAAATGATGCTTTCCAAGGTTTGTGTATTGTGATTAATATGTTTCCAATGGTCCGTTTGAACATCTTTTACACTCTGGTAGAAATACAGGATACAATTAAAGTAGGCAATATCTAAGGACTTCCCTAGTGGCGCAGTGGTTAAGAATCTGCCTGCCAATGCAGGGGACACAGGTTTGAGCCCTGGTCCGGGAAGATCCCACATGCCGCAGAGCAACTAGACCCGTGCACCACAACTACTGAAGCCTGTGCATCCAGAGCCCGTGCGCCACAACAAAGAGAAGCCACCGCAATGAGAAGCCCATGCGCCACAATCAAGAGTAGCCCCCGCTCTCCGCAACTAGAGAAAGCCTGCACGCAACAACGAAGACCCAACACAGGCAAAAATAAATAATAAATAAATTAATTAATTATTTAAAAATAGGCAATATCTAAGGTTGATGCCCATTTCATATGCCAATATCCAATTTACAGTATGAACTGATATGACAGAACAATCATTTTATTTCAGATTCACAGGTGGATTCATAACTCGATTTATTATGATGGAATGTGTTTACGTGGTAGGGATCTGAATGTAACAATCTGAAATGGATATTTACTATGGAACTAATTGCTCAACAGTTAAAATTAGTTGTCATATATTATAATAACTTATATTTCTTTTCTGACTAAAAAGTCACATTTATTGTTAGAAATGTGGAGTACATATAAATGCAAACTAAAGGAAAATAAAACTCACTCTTAGTCCCATGGGGCAGTCATAGAGACGTGTCACTCAGATGATGTTCAAAGAAGGAATTGTTGTCCAGCTTCAGGGAATGTGACTGGCTGACAACCTCCAAAGGTTAACTCCTTCAGCACCTGCCTCAGCTTCCAAGCTGAGGTCCTGCTCATCTCAGGGCAACCCCCAAACAATGACTGAGCAAGGCCATGGTAGCCAAATTCATGGTAACCAAAGTCAAGGAAGTGATGCAAAGGACTAATCATTTCTGCCCAATGCAGCCCCTTCTAATGGGCTAGCTTTGCTCCTGAGCTCCTACTGGCCTGATAGAGACTGCCTACAACACAATCTGGTGGTTCTCCTACTTAATATTCCTTCCTCCCCTTTTCTTACACAGATGTTACTCCCCAATAATCCATCTTTTTATTTCAGTTGTGGTGAAATAATACACACAACATAAAACTTACCTTATTAACCCTTTTGAAGTATACAGTTCAACAGTATGACATATATTCACATTGTTGAGATTGAAACTCTGTATCCATTTAACAACTCCCGGTCCTCCCCTTCCCGATCCCCTGGCAACCACCATTCTACTTTCTGTTTCTATGAACTTGACTGCTCTAGATGACCTCATGTAAGTAGAATCATGCAGTATTTGTCTTATTGACAAATACTGAGTACGATGTCCTCAAGGTTCAAGGATGTGTCAGAATTTCATTCCTTTGTTAAGGCTGAATAACATTATACTGTATGTATAAATTACATTTTGTTCATCCATTCATTTGTTCATGGACACTTGGGTTGCTTCCACCTTTTGGCTATTATAAATAACACTGCTATGGACATGGGTATGCAAATATCTCTTTGAGACACTGCTTTCAATTCTTTTGGGTATATACCCAGAAACAGAATTGCCAAATCATAGGGTAAAAATATTTTTAGTTTTCTGAGGAAGCACCATATTGTTTTCCATAGTGGCTGCACCATTCTGCATTCCCACCAACAGTGCTCAAGTGCTGTATTTTCTCCAGATTCTCATCAACGCTTGTTATTTTTAATTTTTATTTTTTGATAGCAGGCATCCTAATGGGTATGAGGTAGTATCTTGTGATTTTGATTTGCACTTACCTAGTGATTAGTAATGTTGAGTATCTTTTCACATGCTTGTTGACCATTTGTATATCTTCTTTAGAAAACTGTTTATTCAAGTCCTTTGTCCATTTTTAAGTTGGATTATATGTTTTGTGTGTGTGTCTGGTTGAGCTGCAGTTGTTTACATACTCTAGATATTAACCTCTCTTCAAATATATAGTCTGTGAATATTTTCTCCCATTTGATAGGTTATCTTTTTACTCTGTTGATTGTCCTTTGATGCACAGATGTTTTTAATTTTGATAGAGTCCAATTTACCTATTTTCACTTTTGTTGCCTGTGCTTCTGGTGTCATATACAAGAAGTTTTTGTAAAATCCTACGTTATCAAACTTTTCCCCTCTTTTCTTCTAAGAGTTTTATAGTTTTAAGTCTTATATTTAGGTCTTTGATCATTTTGAGCTAACTTTTGTAGTGTGTGGTAGTATAAGGTAGGGGGTCTAACCTGGTTCTTTTGCATGTGGATATCCAGTTTTCCTAGCACCATTTGTCAAATTCCTTATAATCCTTTTGCACTCCTAACTTTGTCACAGTGTCTGCTTCCCAGATGACCCAATTAGCACATCCCTGAATCAGAGGTAGCAACTGCTAAGGTTCTGTATCTATCCTCCCAGTCCTGTCACTCTCTCTCCTCTCCCTCTCTCCCTACAATACACACACACACATGCCCTTCTTCATGCTGCTGTATATGCTGCTATTTAAACATAACAATATATTGTTATGTTTCTGTTTCATTAGATATTTTCAGCACCATCAAGTTTAAAAACTCTGTAGTGACTCATGTGGATGTACCATTATTTGCTTAACCAATACACTATTTTTAATGAGCATATATTAAAAGATTACTTCATTTTTTAAAAAAAAATCCTGTCTCCTTTAGAAGACTGACCTATGAAAAAGTATATGCTTGAATTATAGAAAAAAAACTTTACTGGAAATGTATTGATTATTGTTTCAATTAGTTTTTTTCTTCCTTTATAGACTTTTGTGTAAAATCTGAAAAAAATAAATATTTCGGCTTCTATAAATAAATAAATATAGAATAAAATAGAAATAATAATAGAATAAAATAAAATAAAAATATAATTCACTAGACCCTTCATATGGTGCACTGGGAGACCTAAAAATGCACTTCATCCAGGTTCTGGTTGGAAGTGATGGGGTTTTAATTCCTCGAGGAACAAGATGCCCTGGGATGGCAAAGCTATTTAGTGCACTTCTTAGTGCATTTGACCTCAAGGCTGACCAGTGCTAAGAAACCCACTCTCCAGCAACCTCCAAGTTCTCTTTGCCTTGGATCTCCTTGCTCTATCTCCAGGAACTTACTGACTTCACTGGCTGCCAAAACTTTGAAAGATTCCTAGCAACAGGGCAGAAGCAACTACAGGCAGAGCAAAGCCATGGAAGATGGGAAACCAAGTTCCCTCTGGCCTCTTACTGGCTCTGTGATTCTACTTACATCTCTTACACATTCTGAGCCTTGTTTCCCCCATCTTTAAATTAGCGGTAGTAATTACCTTCTGCTCAAAGTTGTTATGAACTTCAAATAAGGTAACATGTGGGGAAGTAATTTATAAATAGAAGGCATGATACAAATTTCAGTTGTTATTCTTAATAATTAGCTAGTGTGGTCAAGCGTGCAAGTAACCAGTGGCTTCAGTGCCCCGAGCTTCTTGGGGAAACAGGAGGGTTGGCAAACTTCAACTCTCACATGTAACAAACAACTTCACTCACCAGAGCTTGCCACATATTTGTCAAGCTGAGCCAAGGCTCCCAAACACTACTCACTGATGGACTGATCTGCAGGTTTCAGCCCAGTCAACGGCAGCTTTTTAACCACAACTGAATATCCATAACAACCAGCAATGGAGATTTGTTGAGTCCTCAGACATTCAGTGGTGCCCAGCTGGTCTAAGTCCTCCTTACCAGAACAACCAGAGATTCCAGGGAGGGTTGGCAATCCCCTGGAGGAACAAGAAAATGCCATTCATTCCAGGCTATTTGATACTATGTAAGAGTGAAGTCACAGGAACTCAGATGTGAAGAAAGTGCAGACTGCCTCACTGACCCTTGTGAAAAGTATACCAAAGGGCAGAGCCAACCTTCAATTCTATATCCTCCAGCATCCTCAGTCTCTGAGGTATAAAAAATAACTCCATCTGAGGAAATTTCCACATCCATTCGACTCCCACTATTTTCACTACCTCCCCCACTGCAATGAAATGCTTCTGAAATCAATGGACTCCAACGTATTTTGAACATAAAGATGAACAGAACGTTCACCATGGTCCCTTTATAGGATTAGAAATGCCTGTGCCCCTACTCTGGTCAAGAAAGGGAGAAGCTGTTTTCTGATTCTTGTATTAAAACACCTGAAATATGACACTGTTTAATCTTTCAATCAAAGGGAACTAAAACTGGAATCGAGGATTCGGCCTGCTTCTAAGGATCAAGACTTAGGGAAAGAGAAAGTCAGGTTGACATTGTTGAGAACTCAGGATACAGCACTGTGTCAAATAAGCATCCTATTCCAGCTCAAAATCTTCCCCTGGCAGCATGGCGGTGGGGATTGTTCATATGAACTCACTGAAAAAAAAAAAATGTACTGGTGGTGAATTAAAATCAGAACTTCTATTTTCTAAGCACCTGTGCTTCCGTAGGTAGAGAGAAAGAGGTAAAGAGGGAGTAAAGAGAGAAAAAAATTTTGATACTTAAAGAGTTAATAGTATTCGTGCAGGTTGCAAGTCTGAATAAAGCTAGGAGACATATAAATAGCATCTCCCCTCATACGCACATTTGAAAGAAGTCAAAAATCTATTTCTTAGGGCTCTCAAATTAATTGCTGCTCAAGAAAAATCATTCCAACATTTCCTTGGAGTCAGTCCCCTCCCCCAAATCCTTCCCATCCTGCTCTAACCACCATCCCACACCTCCCTCAGCCTATACCCTGGCTGCTCCAATCCCTCACTTCCATCTACTCCTCTATCGGCTACATGGGTCCAGCTTCCTCAATAACAAGTTGATTTTACTTTTGATAAGTTGCACAATGACCCTGACATCATCAAATAAAATGGACATATTTCTGTTCTTCTCTTACTTGTCCTTGTGATACTTTCCATCATTGGCCGTCTCAGCATCCCTCTTCCTCAGCATCTGGGATATCTCTCTATTCCAGCTTTAACCCCATTTCTCCTTCTGATCCCTTTCAAACACCTTTTGCACATTTCCTTCTCCTTTGTAATCTATGAAATGTTTAGGTTTCCACAGCTCTATTCTAAGCCCCCTGCTCTAATTGGTCTACGAACCAGCAATTGGTCAGCTGATCCATGTTTATGTGCCGACGGTTGTCTTCTAGCTCGTGACACTCTGCTGGACTTCAATCCTGTATAACTGACTGTCCAAGTTTTGCATCACATGGGCATCTGAACCCTCTCAAGCCTTCTAAGAATGGCCCTACCTTCCACCCAGTGGCCACAGCCATAAACCTCATCGACATCTAAACATTCTCCCTTTACTTGCTCTTCCACATCCAGTTAGTCACCATCCTACAAATTCTATCTCCTTCATTTGTCTCAAAATCATCTTTTCTCTCAGTCTCCACTGCCATTGTTTAAGTCCACACTCTCAGCATTTCACTCCAGGTTTAGTTAAATAGCATACTAATGCATCTGCCCACATCAACGGTGCCACTATCACCCTTCCACCTTTATTCTAGTTACAACTATGAGAATGGTGATTAAAAATGTCAAGTTTTTTAACTTCAAAGTATACTACAAATCTACAGTAATCAAAACAGCTTTGTACTGGCACAAAAACAGACACATAGATCAATGGAACAGAATAGAGAGCCCAAAATTGAACCCACACTTATATGGGTAATTAATCTACAACAAAGGAGTCAAGAATGTACAATGGAGAAAAGTCAGCCTATTCAATAAATGGTGTTGGCAAAACTGGAACACTACACACAAAAGAATCAAACTGGACTACTTTCTCACACCAAATATGAAAATAAACTCAAAATGGATTAAAGTCTTAAATGTAAGACCTGAAACAATAAAGCTTCTGGAAGAAAATATTATACTCTTTGATATCTGTCTTAGCAATTTTTTTTGGATATGTCTCCTCAGGTAAAGGAAATAAAAGCAAAAATAAACAAATGGGACTACATCAAACTAAGAAGCTTTTACACAGTGAAGGAAACTATCAACAGAATGAAAGAGCCACCTACTAAATGGGAGAAGATAGTTGCAAAAGATAATATCTGATAAGATGTTACTATCTAAAATATACAAAGAACTCAACATCACAAAAACAAACAACCCGATTAAAAAATGGGCAGAGTAGTGAATATACATTTTTCTAAAGAAAACATACAGATGGCCAATAGGCACATGAAAAAATGCTCAACATCACTAATCATCATGGAAATGCAAATCAAAACCATCCTGCTTTGTGACCACCTAGAGGGGTGGGATGACGCAAGAGGGAGGGTATATGGGGATATATGTATACGTATAGCTGATGCACTTTGTTATACAGCAGCAACTAACACAACAATGTAAAGCAATTATACTCCAATAAAGATGTTAAAAAAAAACACAATGAACTATCACCTCATATCTGTTAGAATGGCTAATATCAGAAGATAAGAAACAGCAAATGTTGACAAGGATGTGGAGAAAAGAGAACCACTGGGCACTGTTGGTGGGAATGTAAACTGGTGCAGCTAATACGGAAAACAGTATGGAAACTTCTCAAAAAACTTTAAAAAAACTACCATATGATCCAGCAATTCCACTCCTAGGTATTTATGCCCCCCAAAATGAAAAATCTAATTAGAAAAGATATATGCACCCCTAAGTTCCTTGATGCATCTTTTACAATACCAAGATACAGAAGCAATCTAAGTGTCCATCAATAGATGAACGGATAAAGAAGATGTGGTATGTATATATATAAATAATGGAATATTACCCAACCATAGAAAAGAAGGAAATCTTTCCATTTGCAACAACATCGATGGAACTAGAAGGTATTATGCTAAGTGAAATAAGTCAGACAGAGAAAGATAAATATTATATGATTTCACTTATATGTGGAATCTAAAAAAACAAAATAAAAGAATAAACAGAAACAGAGTCATCGATACAGAGAACAAACAGATGGTTGCCAGAGGGGTTGCCAGGGACTGGGATTAAGAGAGAAATAAGTGAGAGAGATTAAAAGGTAAAAACCTTCAGTTACAAAATAAATGGGTCACAGGTATGAAATGTACAGTGTGGGGAATATAGTCAATAATTATGTAATTTCTTTGTATGGTGACAGATGGTAACTAGACTTATCAGGGTGATCATTTTGAAATGTATGGAAATATCGCATCACAATGTTGTATACCGGGAACTAATATAGTGTTGTAGTTCTATTATGCTTCAAGAACAAACAAACTTGTAGAAAAAGAGATCAGATTTGTGGCTACCAGAGGTGGGGGGGTAGGGGTAGGGAGAATTGGATGAATGTGGTCAAAAAGTACAAACCTCCAGGTCTAAGATAAATAAGTACTAGGGATGTAATGTACAACATGATAAATATAATTAACACTGCTGTATGTTATAATATATAAAAGCTGTTAAGACAGTAAATCCTAAGAACTCTCATCACAATGAAAAAGAATTTTCTACTTCTTTAATGTTGTATCTATATGAGATGATGGTGTTCACTAAAGTTACTGTGATAATTATTTCATGATGTATGTAAGTCAAGTCATTATGCTGTACACCTCAAACTTATACAGTGTTGTATGTCAGTTATATCTCAATAAAACTGGAGGAAAATAAAAAAATAAAAAACAAATATTTGAAAAATTAAAAAATAAAAGGGAAAAATGAATTTCAGGATTTTCAGTTAGAGGTTTGAGAATTCTGATCACACACTAACCAGATCCCTATGGGAAACTTCTCTAAATTTCCATTTCCTTACCTCTGTAATGAGCCTAATTATACTTTTTTGGAGGTTTGTTAGGAGAATTGAATGAAATACTACGCAAGTAGCTCTTAAACATTGCCTGGCATATAAAAAGTCCCCAATAAGTAAAGAAACTCTATCTTTGTTAATGTTACCTCATCATAACAAAATTCTGATTGTTTTACTTTCCTGGTTATAATCCTAAAATTACATTCCAGTGCACCCAGAATAAGTTCAGGCTCTTCATTTTAGTTTCTATGAACTTCATAATCTGGCTTCTGCCTTCCTTTCACTTCATCTCCTTAACCGACCTCACGTTAACACATGAATGGGGACAACTATAGTTTCCAAAACATACCCTGCTATGTCCTCAGCATATCCACATTGCTGTCACTGCTCTTGAATGTGTTTATTCTTTTTATCAGCCAAAAGATTCCTATTCATTCTTTAAAACTCAGATCAAATCTCAAAATCTGCTAGGAAATGTTCTTTTTCCACATAACCTCATTTATCCAAATCTATGGGAATCGCATCTTGGGTGTACCTACATCTTTCTGTAACTATATCAAAGCTTTTATCATCTTCTCTTTGTGCTTCTTAGCTTGACTCTCTGTCCCCTCAATCCAGTACCATAAACTCTATTGGTACATAGGTCTTGTCTGTGTGTTCACCTCCTCCTATGCCTAGCACATAGCAAATGCTCAAAGCAAGTAGAGGAAGGAAGGAAGGAAGGAAGTGGGAGGGAGGGAGGGAGGGAGGAAGGAAGGAAGGGAGGGAGGAAGGAAGGAAAAGAAGGAAAGAAAGAAGGAAAGAAGGAATGGAGTAAATGGGAAGATAAGAGTAAATAGATGAAAAAAGGAAAACCAGCCATTTCTTACTATGCTAATGTCCCATGGTATTAGTTCTTCAGCTTCTCAAGTCTCATAGACCCCCATTTTGCTTCAGAGAGAGACGTTATAATCTCTCATATAGAGAGTTTGTGTCTTCATCTCCCTGCAAACAACCACCCAGGTAGCTTTGCTTCTGTGCTCCCTATTCAATGGAATCCCTGCCTCCAGCCTTTTTTTTTTTTTTGCGGTACGCGGGCCTCTCCCTGTTGTGGCCTCTCCCATTGCGGAGCACAGGCTCCGGACGCGCAGGCTCAGCGGCCATGGCTCACAGAAACAGCCGCTCCGCGGCATGTGGGATCTTCCCGGACCGGGGCACGAACTCGTGTCCCCTGCATCGGCAGGCGGACTCTCAACCACTGCGCCACCAGGGAAGCCCCAGCCTTTTTTTTAATCCACTCTGATTCACAGATCTTCATCCTAACAAATGATCCTTTATTAATTCTGGAGAGATTTATCCCTTTGACTTTTTACAGTGCACTTTCAATGACGGGAACAAAAGGACAACCTGTGAAAAGAGCTAGAGAGAGGAATTTGTGCTTTACTTGTATGACTCCCCAGTAACTCAGTGATTCATTCAACAAATATATTTTGAACACTTGCCCTTTGCCTAATAGCGCATGATGCACAAGAAATACAAAAGTTGATACGCAAAGGTCCTGGTTTGGCAAGCTCACAAATTAGTAGATTCTTTCAACTGACATTGTTTTGAGTGTCTACTATGTGCCAGGCGCTGTACTTGGTGCTGGGGAAGTAGCAGCGAAGAAAACATTAAAAGTTCCTGTTCTCACGGCAGTGACACCCTAGAAAGAAAAGCAGACAATAAACACTTGGGCTGCTCTGAGGAGAAAAGAATAAAGAGGAACAAAGACAAGCACTGGGAGATCAATTATCTACTTAAGGTGGACCAATCAAGAAGTGATTGTACATTTCTTAGAGTAGGGTGGTAATGGTGGTAAAAGAAAACAAAACAAATCCAAACCAAAAAACTATTGAATCCTGTGGCGTCGACTGAATCTCCTGACAGATTGAACATGAGTTCTTAAAGAGAAACATGAGTCACGCTGACAGCAAGTAGTTTTGAATAGTACCTGAGAGAAAAGAGCCACCTTTCCTTGATTTGGAAAAGTCAGCAAGAGTAGATTTTTTAGTGAAATAAGAAGCAAGATGATGATCTGAGAGTAAAGAATGAAGAGGAAGTGTAGAGAAGAAAGAACTAGTTGTCTGGGAAAGTATTTAATTGTCTATCCCCTCTGTGGTTTGAAGGTGAGAGGAAGATGAAAGATAAAAATGTTTAACTTTATGTGGTATGTTTGAGATGCCTAGAAAGAATAACGGCATTTATATATAATCACTGGAAGACGTAATCACTAAAAGACATAACGGTGTAAATTTAAATCAGGATATGTTGTGTTGGTGGAACTGTAACAGTGATATAACTTATCACAGTAGGGATTCAGGACATCATTCTCCTGCATTACAGTTACGACAGGGGAACATTTTGTATTTTAGAAAAGAATTGCTTTATTCTTTGTGGATTAGGATAAAGGACCACCAATCCTTTAGGAGTATAATCTTTCTTTATGGCAGCAAAAGTTATAGATCATGAGTAATGGGGCTTATGTCGCAGAAATAAATGAATATTCACCAATAGCCGAGAAAAGCATGGTTAACTCCTCTCTGCAGGAGCATTGGCTTATTGCATGCCCAGCTTTATTAAACGTTTAGCCTCAGTTGTAAAAACTGTGGAAAGCAAAACCTTCAGTTCATATATCAGAAGAACCAGAACGCATCTCAAAGTTTATCATCTGTATTTCAACCAAAGAACATTTGGTGGATTTTGTAGTCCTTTATGTAGAATGTGTTGAGTTCTTATATTTCAATAAATAGAATTTACCCCCTGCTTACATGGTAAAAGAAAAAAAAAGTGTTTTAAGAAGGAAGAAATGATGAACTGCAACAAATGTTACTGGTGATTAAAATAAAATGAAGGCTGAGATTTACCTTTGAGCTTGACAATTTTAAAGTCGTTAGTGATAATGACAAAAACAGTTTTTGAGAAGTAAGGGGGAAAAGGGCCTGACAACAGGAGGTTCCAGAGAGAACAAAAGGAGAGTAACTAGAAATACAGAATATAAATAACTCTTCTAAGGGGTTTTTTCTCAAGAGGAGCAGAGATATGGAGTCATAGCTGCAGGAACATATGGGTTAAGGGAGGGTTGTTAAAATGGAAGATCTTATGGTTCCTTTGAAAGCTAATAGAAATGACACAGTGCGAGTAGAAATGATGACACAGGAGGAGAGAAGTCGTAGGGAAGTAGAGAGAAAATGGAAACTAATGATGAAATAGAGGAATTGGCTTTAGATAAAATGCGGGAGGACAGATCAACCATGGTTACTGGAGATTAAGGCAAAGAAAAGATGTAAGTATTAGATTTATTAAGGGAACATGGCAAGTTCTCTTTTTTTTAAGGTTTTTGTTTTTTTGATGTGGACCATTTTTTTTTTTTTTTTGATGTGGACCATTTTTTTAAAGTCTATTGAATTTGTTACAATATTGCTTCTTTTTTTTTTTTTTCATGCTTTGGTTTTTTGGCCACGAGGCATGTGGGATCTTAGCTCCCCAACCAGGAATCGAGCCCACACCCCCTGCATTGGAAGGCGAAGTCTTAAACACTGGACAACCAGAGAAGTCCCTCAAATTCTCTTTTGATTGTTTGTATTTTTTGGCAAAATACAAAGCAAGGTTGAGACTAAGAAATGGGGAAATGGTGGAGGCTTGGGAGAGAGCAGAAGGGATGAACGAGTTAGTTACCTGGGACAGTTTTTAATTGTCTGTCCTCTCTGTGGAATATTTCCTGCAGAAGTCCCCCATCAAAACCATGTGAGTCTATGTCATGGCCACAAATCATGATGGAGAGGTGAGTCTTTGTTCTAAATCTGGTTAATTCTGTCTTCTCTTAAGACCTCAACCTCCTGGATAAGCCTAGGAGTGAGGACCTCACACAAGATGGGCGAATACTGATTCCTTCCACAGGAATTTCGGACCTGGAAATGAGAGTGTCAATCTCCCTCTGGAAAGCCCTGATTTGTGGAAATGCAAATCCTTATTTCATGCCAGGGGAAAGTGAAAAGCACATCTGCAGGGACAGGGATTGGGGAGAATAAAGTGATGTGAATAAACAGCAAAGTGAGAGGGTCCTGAGAATGTTGTTAACCCTAACTCCAGGCATTCCTGAATCCTAGACCTTGGATTACAAGAGAATCCTTAATACTGTTCCATACCCTTTTTTGCTTGACATAGCTTGACTTTGTTTTCTATCACATGCAGCTATAAGGTTCCAAAATAAACCACCCTCCACCATGGCTGGCCTGGTGAATAGGCAGAACAGGCACTAAGGGTATATAATATGAGGGATTCGGGAAAGTGAACTTTCTTGAGCAAAGTATCTTCCCCAATTCACCAGCTGTGGTTTATGAAATTCCACAATGAGGGTGGAAGGGACTCACCATTTAGAGAGTAACATCTAGAAGTCTAACCCTAAGCTAGGTGTCTTGAAAACATTATCTCACTGAGATAGTCAGTCCTTTGGCACTGGAGAAAAGCTTAATTTTCCAGAGCCTGTGGAAGAAATATCCCTTCCTAAAATATACACATAGATGTCCAAAATATCAGTGTATATGCCTGTGTCCAGCTTTAGGTGGGAGTAACATTAATTATGATATTTAGAAATGATAAAATTATGATTTAGTGAGAAGAAAGCAGTGAGGTAAGAAAATGTGAATTCTTGAGCTGGAGACAAAGACACTGAAAATAAGATTACAGTAGACAGAGGGCTAGGAGTGAAGTGGCAGTCACGAAAAATACAACAGCAGACAGAGGTAAATCAGGCATAAAAGGAAAAGCTATAGGCAGCTGCTGAAAGCAACACATTCAGACAGATAAAAAAAAGTGTCTGGGAAGGAGAGAGACTGGTGTGTGGAAATGCCTATTAAGGGAATCAATTATTGCTCAATATGTCAGGTGAGCGTTCTCAACTGGATTATAAGGTTGGAAGGGATTACATAAAAATTAATGTCCTTAGTTATCAGAAGTTCAAAAAATAAATGTCTGCCTGGATTCAGATTAAAAGGCAGTGGAGAAAAAGAATGTGATACAGAAAATAAATGTCCATAAAAGCCAACTCTCTATCCTATGGAAAGCTTTTTATTTTCAGCTAGAATAAATAACAGGGTGTTGTACTTACTGAAATTTAGCTACCAAAACAGAGAGATATCTAATGCATATATATTTATATAATACATATACTGGATACATATTGTATATCTCTTTTATTTGGTGGCTAAATTTAAAATATACAAATATAAATATATAAAGAAATATGTATATATATATATAATGCTATACAGAAAATATTATTAAGAAAGAATTATGGGGAGGATTCAAAGTTAAAGGGGCAAGGTTGTCATTTGGGGTGGAGAAAGCCTTAGCAATGAGCTCCCTGCGGTGGAAAAGATCAACAGTAGAATCCTTACACTTACCCCACTTTTGGAACCAGGAAATCTACCCAATACTTAGTTTAAATCTTTATTCTAGAAATTTTCTTCTCCCAGCATTCAGGGCCTGCTGAAGGAGAGCTCTTTACAATCTGGGAAGTATTCATACAATTATTTAGGCTCAATTCTCCCTTCTCCCTTTTCTTTTTCCATCTGAGTCTCATTTGAGAGACTTTTCCTCAAGCAATTCTCCAATCGAGGTGTGGGAAAAATATTTCTGAACAACAGGAATTGCAATGGTTTTCAAAATGGCATATCCAAATGTGATTTGAAATGAATAACCCAAAACTTTAAAATTTTTCCCATCATCACAGACACATAGAATGAAAATGAAATGAATCTGGAAAGGAATTTAGGAACCATATGGTACAAAATGCTTATTTTGTTCATAAATAAACTAAGGCCCAGATAGCCAAAAAGAAAGGACCACAGCCATACTGATCGGATCACACAACTGGAAGGAAATCAGAGGTGTTCCACCCTCAGCCCCAATTTCTTCTGAAATATACCTTCTGGGACTTTTGAAGAACTTTCATAAACTCCTGACAGCATTTGAATCTACACATTAATAGCTAATATAAAGGAGATCACTAAAAAGATGATTAACTAATTCAAAAATCTAAACAGCACATACCCTTTGTGAATGAAATGAAGCAATTCATCAAAAATTGGAAGGGGAGAAAAAATCTTAAATAGTAAAAATTATGCTCTATAGTTAAAGTTATCCATGTACCACATAGATGAGCACCATAAAGTTACCCCTAAAATCCCATTCATTATAGAGTCACCAAAAAAAATAGCAGAACCCTAGAAAGAGTGGTTACTGAGAGAGACTATCCAATTGATGGTCTTTTTCCATCAAAAGCATTGACAGCAGAGCACAGCAGGTCTGCATCCAAGAAGACAGCTGAGAAAATACTAGAGTAGCTGGACAGGTGCAGCAGAACTGTGAATTTTCTCTATTAAATTCAGGAACTGTTCTACATAGAAAAGGTTTGTTAAAATATAAGAATGAAAGCATTGATTAAATAGTAAAATGAGGGAGATTTCACTGAAGTCACTAAAGGGGAGCACTCACCCCAGCCTAGATCTAATGCTCCCTAACCCGATATGGGGCAGGACTCAGAGACGGAAGATGTCAGCTGACTGGACTGAGGTCCAGAAACTCAGATGAGGTCTTTTCTAGGGCAGTTAAGGAAGGGTGGAAAGATAGGAAACGTGGTGTAGGAAGAAAGGTAAGAGACGAACCCTGCAGAAATGTGAGGAATATGGGAATAAAGTTGAGTCAGGCACCAACAGAGAGTCCATCAAGAACACAGTTGGGTGAGTAGCTTAACGGGTCATCAGCAGCCCCACCCAGTGGACAAGAGACCCAGTCAGGCTCAGTTGGCCAGCTTGGTTCTGTCTTAACGGACCCTTTGATGAGGCAACCTGAGGTCTTAGCTCAACCCAGTGACCATGAATCATGTTTTTCAACACTAAGCCATTTTAACATAACGCCAAATGAAAGTACAGAAAATAGGGTGCCTGACCAAAGGGGCAGAACTAATGGGCCTGCGAGAGCCCATTATTTCTTTGGTGTATTAATCTTCAAGGGAGAAAAGAGCTTTAAGGCCAGAGGAAGCAGCAGCTTCTCAGGCATTAAGAAGATTAAGGGAAATAGTACTGGACTGGAACAGAGATGAAATTATTTGCCTGTCTTGGAGAGGACATTTCTGTTGTTATTGGCCCTATAAACTATCTTCACCCTCAGTTCCAAATCAGGCAGGGCTGATGGGATTTGTTGAGGCAATATATCAAATTAGTCTGGAGGGAGGCCTGGAGCCAAGGAGCGTCCTAAATTTATCTAAGTGACAGGACACTTATAAGAGCAAATGGAGCTCCTAGCTGCCACTGTGGACATCAAAGCCAAAATGATGCTAATTAGAAGGCCTGTGCCTTTAGTTCCAGGGAAGAAAGGAAGATTCGGAGAGCAGACCAATGTCCACCTAAAATCTTTATTACCAGGCTTGAACTTGCATGAAAATGAAAGAAAATGTCATGAACACAATCAGAAGTTCAGAGATTTCCAGCACCATTAGAACACATGAGGGCTATAATGATGCACTCCTACCCCGTTCATTGGATTGAGAATGATCAAGATCACATGAATATTATAAAAGCAAGTAAACTGTCTACTAAGCTTTAAGGCAAGAGGCTGTGGAAAGATATTCACCAGCTGAGTGAACACTGAGAGGCCCCGAGGGGCCCTGAGGAGCCCCCTCCAGCCTGGAGAGCTGCCTTTTCGTCACCCTCAGGGGGTAGGAGGCATACATTGTGCTTAGCAAAGCCATAAGAGTCATCTGAGCTTCTCAGTGTAATGCAGTCAGCTTCAATAGACCACAGCCAAACACATCCTACGATTTATGTTCTTGAGGGTTCACAGCAAGTTCATCGTCTTCACACGGACCAGCTAAGCCCTCCCTGTCCCTCACCAATCTCCTCTGCCTCAAGCTGGGTTCCTCAAGAAGCAGACCCTAAGAGTTTAATGTGCAGAACGTTTACATGGGAGAGCCTTAAGTTTCAACACCCGAGCAAAGAAGGAAAAGGAAGCAAGATTCGGCAGAAGTTGAGTCATGATGCTGACCATGACAGCCTCAATCAATGTCATGGGCAGCTCTGAGGCCAGATGCCCCTTCAGAGTTGTCCTGAGATGGGTCAAGATGGCCAGGACTTTAAACCCTCCCTGATCAGTCACTAGATGTGGACCACTCGGGGAAGTGTGAGACCATTGGGCCGGGCAGCTCACTGTAGTTCAGGCAGTCTCTGAAGGGGCTGACAGCTGAAGGCTGGTGCCAACAGCATCCCAACAGGTGGAACAACGAATCCTTCCTTAAAGGAGGATCTGGACAGCACATCACTGTATCTACCACATGCTCTCCATGTGTTTTCTAAATTTCCACACAACTCCAGGAAGTGAACGTGCAATTGAAGCTTGAACCTCCCAACCATTTTCAATGCAGAAACCATGGCAGGAGAAGAAAAAATGCCAAGTTTGAAAAATGTTTTGATGCCAAGCACCCTGAAGAATTAAAGTAACAGCCTCTGGTATTGCAATTATGAGACCAAGACTAAAAAGTGGCTTTGCTTTAAAACAATGTCTTCCCTTTGTCCCCTTCTGAGAAATGTTCACAAATTTCATTCAGTCAGTGACTTCCTATAGAGAGTCTGCTATGTGCTCGGCATTGCACTAGGTCCAGCTGTAGGAGATGCCAGAGAAATACAGAACATGATCTCTAACTTTGAGGACGTTTTGGTCTAGATGGGAAGGAAAATAAACACACAAGAGCATAGGAAAGCACCTTTTTGCTCAACTACAAGTTCTTGCGAGGTCAAGGTAGCATAGTATAGCAAATTTTTACTTAATTACCATATGAACTTGGTCACATTACTGATATGAGGTTGATTGGGACAGCTACATCTATAAGGACCACTTTCTTCTTTTTTTTTAAAGTATGATTGATGTATAATATATAAATTGCAGGTGTACAATAGAGTTTTTCACAAATTTTAAAGGCTATACTCCATTTTTAGTTATTGTAAAATATTGGCTATATTCCCCCTGTTGTACAATATATACTTGTAGCTCATTTTATATCTAATAGTTTGTACCTCTTTCCCTCCTATCCCTATATTGCCCCCTCCCCGCTGGATCTAGATCTACTGTACCTAGCTTACAAATGTGTTGTGAAAATTAAGTAAGGCAAGGGTTATAAGCATGCTTTGTAAGTTATAAGAAATAATGTGAATATTTGCTGCTCCTTCCATACCTGACTCTTAGTGTGTCAAAGAAGGGAGAGAAAAACTGATGAGCTGGACAAGTTAGCTATTACAAAGGAGCCCTGAACATTGGAGCAAAGGCTGCGAGCTGTTAGTGCTCTGCTGGCCCAAAGTGCCCACAGCCTCTGTGATCTGTCCCACGTGATGTTACATTTTGTTTATTCTGAATACCTTTAGAAGGGGTGCATCATTCTAAACACGTTCTAGGTTCGAGCCAGGCACATCATTCCCACTGTCTGTAAAGCCCACTGAACAAGCACTGGGAACAGAGCTGTGTCAAAGAGTTTGTTATTGAACTTGCTGCAGCATGGAGTGAAAACCCGAGGAACTGAGGGCTGTTGCGGGGAGAGGTGGGAGGAGCTTCTTACGGGGTGTAGGCCTGTGTGAAAGGAGCCCCAGGAGGACTGAAGGAAGCCAGAACCAGCTGTGGACTGGAGGCTGTTGGGAGGTGGGGTTTTTTCATGACTGATTAGCTTATTAAGTTTTATCTAGGAGGTGGGAGGGTTAAATTGAGGTTTAGAGTTGTCATGGGTATATAGTAGACAGAAGAGGGGGAGCCTTAGTCATTTTTGTGTTTATAGCATGGTCCTGTCTCGTCCCCAGCATGGTGGCAGTGCAGCCCTGTCCGAACAGTGTATACACTCTGTGAACACGTTTATGATCCTCTGGGAAGGTCACGGCCTTGCTGGCAATGAAGCCACTGTCCATTTCTCTCGTATCTTCCATCCCATCACATTCACACATTTGCATAAGTCTCTGGGTTTCTTTAGACATCTGGATTTGCTACTCTTATGGGCTAAATTGTGTCCACCTAAAATTTGGATGTTAAAGCCCTGACCCAGTATCTTAGAATGTGACTGTATTTGGAGATGGGGCCTTTAGAGAGGTGATTAAGTTAAATGAGGCCATTAGGGTGGGCCCTAATCCAATCTGACTGCATCCTTATAAGAAGAGGAGAGGGCTTCCCTGGTGGCGCAGTGGTTGAGAGTCTGCCTGCCGATGCAGGGGACACGGATTCGTGCCCCGGTCTGGGAGGATCCCACATGCCGCGGAGCGGCTGAGCCTGCGCATCTGGAGCCTGTGCTCCACAACAGTGAGAGGCCTGCGTACTGCAAAAAAAAAAAAAAAAGAAGAGGAGAGTAGGACACACAGAGGGACATCAGGGATGTACCTCACAGAGGAAGGACCATGTGAGGACACAGGAAAAAGATAGTTGTCTGCAGGCCAAGCAGAGAGGCCTCAGAAGAAACCAAACCTGGCAACACTTTGATCTTGGACTTCCGCCTCCAGAACTGTGAGAAAATAAATAATGTCTGTTGTTTAAGCCCCCCCAGTCTGTGGTACTTCATTATGGTAGTCCTAGAAAATGAATACAGCTACCCTCCCTTAATTGAGATAGGACAACTTGTGAGTGAGAGACCAGGCTGAAAGAAACCTAACCCTGCCGGGGGGCAGTTTTCAAGGAGATGATATGAAGAGCAGTCTTGAGGATGAGTTAGAATGTGGCGAGCAGAGAAGCAGGCAAGGGTACCCCCTACAGCAGAGAATCTGGAAGTGTGGTCCCTGGACCAGCAGAATCAGCCTCACCTCAGAACTTGTCAGAAATGCAAATTCTCACCGCCCTTCTCACATGTACTAAATCAGAAACTCGGGGGTAGGGCTCAGCCATATTTAACAAGCCCTCCAAGTGATGCGGATGCTGGCTACGGTGTGAGAACCACAGCCCTACAGTAGGCGAGAAGGTTCCCAAGTGCAATGCTGAGTGGTTCAGGGTAGCTAATAAATACTAGCGTGACTCGGGAAGGTTTAAAGAGAGAAGTGGGAGTTGAGTGGAGCCTTGAAAGAGGTAGAAAGGGGTCAGTGTGAGGAGGAGAGGCAGTGGGGATACAGAAATAACGAGCCGAAACTCCTCTGGCTTAATCCTTAGCTTAGGACTTGAGGTCTAAACATTGCAGGGCTCAAAGGTCAAAATAACCCTAAAATTAAGAGGCTTAGGACCAAGGGCACATTATCCTGGATTTTCTACCAAAACAAAGACTTAATGAAGAACTTGTTCAACATTAATCTGAAGTGGTGAAAAACACTTAAAACAGTCCATCCGGAAAAAGTTAAAAGTTCTCAAGCAGAGAACTGAAAGAGATATTGAAAGAGATATTTTAGAGCCAAATTGAAGAGGATGTAAAAGTTGCATTAATCATCCAGAAGGCATCCTTTGTGTGGAACGCAACCTCAGCTACAGGCGTTTAGTGAAATTAAACCTTTTCACACCTCGCCAAACTTGGGACTTTCCTGTATGAGGGACTGGAGCCCACCTTCTGGAAAAGGGTTGCTGCAATGCTCACCTGCCAATGTTTCACTGGTGGGGGGTTGGGGGAGGGTAGTGACGCAGAGGCTGAAGAGGAACGAAAACCATGAGCCCAGTGAAGAAAAGACAATCTGCATCATGATACTTTGGACTTAACAAAATTCGCTGTTAGCAAATTGAGTCATTCAAATCTAAGATTGGAAAGTTTTAATTAGTCTTTCATTCATGCTGGGTTGTTTATGTTCTTTGTTTTTACAGAATTGATTGCATTGCTTTTGCTTTCCCATGCCACGTGAATGCACCTGACCAATTATTTATCGTTTCTACCCCCTTGACAGGGATGAGTCTGTGTCCTGTAAATCATCTTCCCATTCAGTTTATTTCCTTGGAACTTGGACTTCTGTGTTGACAGTGTGTGACTAATTTGCATGTTTCTCTCTGCTCCCTTTCTCCATACCTTGCACAGATGTTATCATTTATGCTTTAGCTTTTTCAGATCCCTTTATAGCATAAACTAGTTTCTTCATGTTCATTTAATTGCACCCTGAGAAATTATCTATCCACATACTCAGTGGCAAAAGACAAGAACAGATGGCTCTAAAACTGAAATAGGAATTCTTCTGGAAACTTAAAGGGAAAGATTGTGTTCAGGGACTGGATTGTGTGTATTTCACGTTTTTAGTTCCCATAAACAAGTTGACTTCCTCAAATCAGATATAGATTTGACAAAACCATTTATTTAACAATGGCTTCCTTGCCCTTCTTCAACAGTGACATAAAATACCTGAGCATTTTCTTTCCTCGCTGATAAGAAAACTATTCAAATGCACTGCCATAATATTTATTTAATTAGTTTGCTGAAATCTTTCTACGGAGAAATAAATGCGACTCTACTCTTTCCCTTTTAGACTTGTAAAATGAAGCTGACTTCCAGTGCTACAAAATTTTAGTGCCATTTGAGTCTTCCAAAGATGAAACCTAGAAAATACAAATTTAAAAGGAGCCTCATATAAACTGTACTGTTATTTTAATCAGCACTTCTATTCACTTTCTTTTTTTTATTTGCCAGCTTTTCTTCTGATTGTATCATAATAACTGTCTAGACACTGTTCTCAACTGTGATGGATTTTAAGAGACTGTACAAACGGGGCCAGAAAAAAATAAATTAGCAGTACTGTGCATTAAAGTGCCACAGTTTAAAACGTTATGAATAGAAAAATCATTGACTACTTACATGTCAGCTAAGATAGCCTGCTATCTATTCATTTTCTTCAAGGTTATAGCTTTTGATTATGAAGCTCTTATCCACCTTGCTGTCAAAAGCTATAATACATAATGACTTACAACAGTATGTTTCTATGTTCCCCATTTAACTTTTTGTTTTACACTAGATGTAAAAGCTTCATGGGAATCTTGATTTGGGGTTAAGTTACAGCTGTGATTATAATGGTCTTGGGGACTGGTCTTATGAGTTTCTGACTTCTTTGGGGATTTGCAGGACTGCCATAGGTTCAAAGCCACAGTTATTAATGTTTTACTTAAAGCAATACAACAATAACAATGACAACAAACAATATCAGAAACAATTCTCCCAGTCTGATATTTAATCAGTAGGAACTGGTATAACCATAATGAATGACTTCCTAACAGACTGAAAATCAGCTTATGCCCTAAGCATCCCCTAACCCAAAGCCCTACCACTCCACCTCTGCTGCCTCAGCCCCTTCTCCAGTATCTCCATCTCTCAATGACCTGACACCTAAAGTTTAACATCTGGCCCAGTAGGGAAACTCCGTTCATGGTATGTTCTGACTGGCTACTACTCACTGATAAGCAAATATGCTGTACGTATTTTTAGTGTTATTCCTGATTAAACCTTATCACTTATCATCTCAGCGAGCATGTTAGTAACCATGAAAGCCAGATAAAAATGGGTCTCAGAACAACTCCTAGATGTGTGAAACGAAAAAGAAGGAGGTAGAGGAAATCACGAAATGGGGAATAAAAAAAGATGTATGGGGAGAGGGTTTCTGCTGCGAAGCTTCAAAAGACTGTTATAGTTGCAAACAAATCTCTATTTCAGCATTTTCTTTCAGGTCAACTTATCTTTGCCAATTACCTAATTGCTCTATAGGATTTTCTCAGAGGCAGGATGACTTACCGTGTTCTGCAATGTGACAAAAGATATATTCAGCCCCTAAGGTTAGAATTTGGGAATATTCCTAGGTGGTCAGTATTCTGCCTGCAAGCTTACATATATCCAGGTGATGGTACCCCACCCAGACCTCCTTTACTGAGCTAATGCACCTGTCCCCCAGCAGCTGGTGTTCATTTCTAGTGGTTCACAGGTGCACCCTCTTACAGGTAATTTGTGTCAGCCAAGGATATCACCCTTGCCTGCAAATGCCTGGGAGGTATGCTTCCACCACCAGCAGAATAGCTTGCTCTTAAGGACTGATTCTATCCTTGCAGGATAATTTTCTGGTGCTATTCATGCTCCAGAGCCCCTCGTGGAATCAGGTTGAGCTAGATAACCACACCTTTGTTTAGCTTCTTCTCCTGCACCAGCCTGCTTTCCTTGTGTCCTTGCAGACTTCTCCTGAAAGCACTCCCTTAAAGAATCAGTGTGTCAGTTTCCACTTTTAGATAACCCAATGCTTTTTTTTTCTTGAAGACAGAATTGAAGACTTTTTTTCCTAAATATAACAAAAAAATTATCTTTTTACACTTTCATCAAGTCTAATTTTTAGACTTTTGTCAAACAAATTTGAGGGACATTAATAATGTTTAATGTTGATTTTCTATAAATTATACCATTACAAATCTAAAATAGAATGTAGTCCCAGTTTTCTGTTGCAATACTTTTTTTTCTTTCTGTTGGACTTCTGTATTTGAAATTCATGTTTTCCATTATGTTTTCCCCATTTCTGATTATCCTGCACATACAGAGATATAAAGGAAAGTGTCAATACATTGTAGACTACAATGAGCCACCTCAGCTAATAGAGAAGGCATCTGGGTATTTTTGATTTGCCCCCCACCCCATCCACTCTCCACCCTTCTCCATCCTGCTCTGAGCCCCAAGACTTTAACTTCTGGGGACTGTACCAACAAGCTTCCTTGCCCTCCAACTTTCAGTTCAGCCAATGTGAGACATTTGCAAAGAAATTGAAGGATTAGTGAAGAATGAAGCAAGCATTTTTATTCCAGCAGCAACCTCCCTGCCAGGTCATCACAGGCTGGCTCTGACCCTCTATCCAAAGCCCCAGCTCCTTCTGGGCAGCCCTTTCCATCTAGCTATTTTCTCTGTATTCCAGTAACTAATTGCTTCCCACCCCAGACCCCTCAGAACCCCTGCTTTTGCTGGCTCTAGGGTACTACCCTATCCTTTGTTACTTAACCCTGCCCACATCATTAAGCTCCCTTCAGTGGTCCCTTTGAGAGTGTGATCTTCTGTCTGGACACTGGGTGAAACAATAGGATGTCCTAAGTTGGTTAACATTGGAATAGAAAATATTTCTTACTTGGGAAAAAATGAATCTGCTAAAAATACTTAAGTTATTCCTAGGGTATCTGTTTACTTAGGAACTCCTAGACTCATTATTACCCATTGATTTTTTTTTTTTTTTGGTTATAGTCATTCAATCATTCCTTTTTTTCATTTATTCCATAAGCAGTTATTGATCACCAACTAAGACTAATGCTCTGTGAGCTATGATAATCATGCAAGGCACAGAACTACAGTGTCATGCACTACATCATAAATTTCTCCCTGTGAATGATTTCCAGGTTACCTTTGAACAGTGACTGTAGGCGAATGAAAATGCTAAAGAATGGAAGTAAACATGCTGACCTTTATTTGGTACTAAAATGAGAAATCCCAGGGATTAAAGCAATGAAAGTAACTTATAAGACAATTGCTCTTACAGTAAGAGATTGAAGTACCACTCTGGAGAGGTCTCAATGGATGAAGAGGTGATCAACCCTTTGTATGGAAAAGCCTGTGCCCTAGAAGATGCCTGGTAGCTAAGTGGATGGTCTTAAAGCTGTGCTGAAAATTGGGGTGAAAAAAGCTGTGAATCCCAAACGCTTTGGAAACAATTCCGCAGGCTGTCTTACCTAAGGGGCACATCATTCAACAGTGACTGAAGAGTCAATTTAGTGAAAGTCAGTCAAACAAACTGTTTGATATTCTCAAGACTAAAAAAACCAGTTGTGTGACTAAGTTTTTCATTTTTCAAGGCAGTCACTGTTGAAAGAATCTAAATTTTTCAGATAATTGCATTTAGAATAACACTGAGGTTTAATCTCTGAGTTGTTCTTTCTGCTACAGACATCTTGAAACAGAGGAAATGAGTGCTGCATAGTAAAATAAAGTCTTCAGGACAAAAGCGTGGTTTAGGGTACCACTTACAAAATATTTCTACATTTTGCTGCATGTTCTATATTGCTGAATCATAACTAAATATGTTTTCCCAAAAAAAATGTATTTCTTTAAATTAAAGGAGCTAGGGAAATGCTGATATAATCAAGAAAAGGTATTGAACTTAACAAAAGTATAGAGTGTTGCCTTCATTCTTAACCCCTACCACTTGGTCCAGTTTCCTGGCACTTCTGATTATGGCATGCAGATTGTTGAATGACTAAAAAAGAGCAGAAGTTATTTGTAGATGGCAATAATTCCATCTGTGTCTAAGAAGACGAAGAGACATTTGACAAAGATATTGACCAGTATAATAAATATTTGAGAGCTGGCCAATCCACGTCAGGTAAATTTACCTGAAATAATATTATGCATAGATTTGTAAGCTCCTATTGAAATATAAAGACTTGCTGATATTTTTGTGAAATACAGTGTTGTTTCTAGCCTGTGCTCATATTCATCACAGCTGCTATATGCAATCTGAAGATATTCAGATGGGGAATGGGAAGCATTAAATACTCCAGTTGCAAATTTATCTTCAAGAAGAGTAGGACTAACTAATGAACATTCCTTTGGCTAAACAATCAAATGTGGCACACTGTTGGTTGGCTGGTCTCTGTCAAATACAAGGGTTTCCTGGGCTTCCCTGGTGGCGCAGTGGTTGAGAGTCCGCCTGCCGATGCAGGGGTCACGGGTTTGTGCCCCGGTCCGGGAAGATCCCACATGCCGCGAAGCGGCTGGGCCCGTGAGCCATGGCCGCTGAGCCTGTGCGTCCGGAGCCTGTGCTCTGTGACGGGAGAGGCCACAACAGTGAGAGGCCCGCGTACCACAAAAAAAAACAAAAACAAAAAAAACACAAGGGTTCCCTCGTATGATAAGAAATTTGGGAGTAAAACAAATTGTCAGCACAGGGCTTCTGAGTGCCTTGGGAGCCAGACAGTATGCCATTTTTATCTTGATATTCCAAAACCTAGGTCAGTGCATGGTGTACACTACACACAGTGTATGCAAACACTGGTCATAAATATCTGTGGAGTGAACCAGTGTGCTTTGAGTTTTAGCAAAGGGTAACATTCAGTGCCCCTCTTTAGGGCATGAAAGTGTCAAAACAATAAATGACCTCATTTGGCCAGGTAGGAAACAGGTATGTCCACAATTTGACATGAAGTGATGCTGTGAGACAGAAACATAATAAGCACAATGTATTTATTTTCCTGGAAAACCAATGACTTCCATTTATATTCAAGCCAAAAGGTTCAGTTCTTTGTACATAGTCCTCAATGGTCAGCGCTGATAGGGATGAATTTTGTCCACACTAAGTGGGAGAAATATCATAACTTTGTTTCTTTAAATCAGCTTAGTTCAACTGTGATCCATCCCATTGGAATTCCTACTCATGCTTAGCCCCAGCCTCCAACGCCCACCTCCATGTGTGCATGAACGTGCACACACGTGTGTGCACACACACACACACAGATGAGGCTCTGGTGAGGCAAAGATAAGAATAAAACAAAGTTCTAGTCTTTGGAATGGTCCTTCTAAGATCCTTCAATTTTCACTCTACTTCTGTGTACGTTTAGTATGGTTCCTTTGTGTCTTATAACCTGCCCCTGGGTCACACTGGGAGTATAGGGATTTGGGTGAGTCTGAGAAAACAGAGCCACTACTTCCTGAGGACTCCTTACTCTCCCTGGTGCTGTCAGACTGAAGAGCTTGAGTCCACAACACCAGCAGCCTGTGGTCCTTTCTCCCCTTTTCATTCTGACTTAGCTCTTTCCCTGCTTCCAAATCCTCTCCCTTGCTCTTCACCAACTCTGGCACTCCATCACTTCTAAAGGGCTGAGATTTTTATATAAAAGAAAAAAAGAAGCTTTGGGTTTGACTGCTTGTGTTTTCTGCCAGGCTAACATAATCCATGAAGCAAGAAATTTCAAAGCCTGGATTCTGCCTTGAAATAGAGCAAGGAAAAAGCAGAAGTAGAACAAATACGATTGAATGTCTTAAATTGTCTGCTGCAAAACAAAGCCAAAGTGTTTTTGGTGAAATTCAAGAGGGTGGTAGATGGATATTTGTAATACTAACGTTGGCTAAAGGTGAATTTTAAAACTGTATTTTAGGAATTGTTTATTAGTTATTACTTATGATTTTGAAAGTATCACTTTAATTGTACATTTTTACTTACGTCACCTGAAATTCTAGTAGATGATCTAGTGGTAGATTTGTGGTGGGACCACACTCAGTGTGATTTGTGAGGGTGTATCTGTGTGTTTCCTTATAAATTCTTACCTTGCAGTATAATTTTCTCCTAAAAGCTTAGCTGCTTTGAGAAATAAATTTAGAACTCAGGTGAGGTGTCTGTTAAATAAAACCACAGAAAGCCTGGAAAACATTTTTTCTAATATTCTAATCTACCTCCAATTGGCAGGATTTACCATAATTCTATTTCAAACTTGACCTAACCTCTCCATACATATTTTTCATATGTGGCATGTTTTATCAAATATTTTGCTTTAAATACAAAGAAAGTTCCTTTGTGAAAAAAACAAATACTAAATATTTTTCCTAACTGAGATGTTGGTCTAAAGCAATGTTCAAAATTAATGTAGAATTTTTTATTCTTTTTATAAGATCACTAAGACTACTTTTTGTCTAACAAAAACAGGACCATTTATGGTAGGTAGGAAAGTGGATGGATAAATGTATTTTACAGTAGGAAAGAGTAATAAATATTTAAGATTCATAGGCGTATCACTGTGCTATATAGTTCATGTAGAGCACATTTTCCTAAAATTTTGACCACCTATTTTTTGAGGAAAAAAATGCCCAGGTAATGCAGTCACTAAGCAACCAATTGGATGCCTGTTTTCAAGGACAGTTACACATACACACATACACATATAATATGCTTGCATGTATTTACCAAGTGTTTCCAAAAGTCTTTGAAATCCAAACACACTCTAGGAATTAGCACTACTCTCAAATACGTCAAGGGCTCTGCAGTTCCCAGTAATAATCTGGATCAAATGCCATTATGCATCCCCAGCTGGACTCAACATCTGCTCTGAATATATATTTACTAGTGAACACTTTAAGAATTTAGAGGCTAATCTGGAAGGACCAGATCAATTTGACCCATGTTTTAATGTTCCTGTGTTTAATGTATTTGAATGTTTAATGTATTTGAATGTTTAATGTATTTGAATGTTTAATGTATTTGAATTCTTTGCTGACTCTCTGCACTTTTTCTTGAAGTTCCCGTCTAGTATTGAAGAGAAAAGGTGTGGGAGGATCCCTTTTTTATTATTTGTCTCATTTGGTTAACAGATGCAGTCTGATAAAGAGTAAGAAGTCTTTGCAGGTGAGAAGGGTCTCTTTCCTTGGCTCTATAAACTTTATTACTGTTTCTGAAATAGACTCCCAACCTGTTATAGACAAATAGATTTCACTGCATGACCTATAGAAATGTTGGTTGTCTCTGGGGCTTGTATTTTGCTGGTATGACTGGTTATTAAAATAGAAATTCTTGGGTACCCTTAGAATTATCCTAAAACTC
>NW_020175684.1:7922565-7931584 GCF_003031525.2 Neophocaena asiaeorientalis asiaeorientalis | reverse complement strand
CAGCCTTGGGTCCCACTGACCTCCCCTGTACTCTAGCTCTATGACTGTGTCTGCTCTGATTGCTTTGTGGCCATCCATCAAATTGTTAAATATTTTCCACATTATCTAAGGTCTTTTAATTATACTTGTCCTTCTGTGTTTAGAGATAGTAAGCCAAATTGATGGTAGGGTTACCAGAATATTCTCTGTCAAGTGAGCTGTTCTCCATTATGAAATGAATCTTTTAATTCAGGAAGTGCATTACTTTGGAGACCCTACTAATGTTATCATCAGGGCAGACAGGAACTGGAAATTAGATCATGCACCTAGTACTCCCCCACCCCCCAGATTCTCATGATGACCCATAGAGCTGGCACTCTCTGCTCCATTGTGTAATGTATATGCCTTCTTCCCATCCCACTCTCATACACCTCACATTCAAATTGGTTTTCTTCATTCCACTTGCCCTACCTAGGACATCCCATGTTCACCTTCACAAATTCCTCCCATCCTTTTTTTTTAATTTGCTAAAAGTCACATAATGTAAAACATACTATTTTAACCATATTTAACTGTACAGGTCAGTGGCACTAAGTACATTCACGCTGTTGTGCAACTCTCACCATCATCCATCTCCCGAATTTTTCACGTTTCTAAACTCAAACTCTGTCCCCATTAAACACTAACTCCCCTTTCCCCCTCTCCACGCCCCCCTGCCAAGCCCCAGCCCCTGGCATCAACCAATGTACTTTCTGACTTTATGAATTTGACTATTCTAGATACCTCATATAAGTGGAATCTAACAGTATTTGTCTGCACCTACCGTATACTGGAATGCTTTTTTAAGGTTAATTTAATATATGTTCTACAAACAGATTGTACCTTTTTTATTCCCCTGTGCTACACAGTAGGTTCTCATTAGTTATCTATTTTATACATAGTAGTGTATATATGTCAATCCCAATCTCCCGATTTATCCCACCCCCTCCCCTTTCCCCCTTTGGTGTCCATACGTTTGTTCTCTATGTCCATGTCTCTCCTCCCTTCCTTTTTATACAGTCCCTTCATCCATATGGCTCCGTGCTCATCCTTAGGACTCTGCTTTTGTCATTCAAAGAAATTGATTATCTAAACACATCTCTGCTGATGTGATGTTTACTGCTATCATGAGAAGAAAAGACTTATACCTAGTGAACTGGGTTTGGTCTGTGACATTCTGGAGTCAGGGTCCTCACCCGTCCTTTATTAGCCAACACAAAAGACACTCTTAACCAGTGAGTCCTACAGGCCTGGGAGGGATGCTGACTCACAAGAAGCTGGCTGAACCTTTTGGAGGCACCGTTACTCATGCCTCCTTCCCATCTGTGCACTCCTTTCCAGAAGAAGGAGCATTTTCCAAAAATTGTACTGATATAGTCCGAATGAAGCAGAGGTTTTTTTATACCATTATTTAGTGAGTTTAAGAGACTGTTCACATTGCCTGCTTGCATGGGGCAAGCAAGGAAGAATAAATCAGTCTGCTTTAATTTTTCAGAACGGCTGGATTGGGTCCCAGATCATCAAGTTGTTATGGTACCTTCGTTTTGCTTTGGCCCCGGAGACACTGCTGAGTAATATTCTTTAACCCAATTATATTCACGCTTCTCTCAAGTCCTCTTGTGTTCAATAAGGATAAACATTATCCAATGGCATATTACTTCTTTAAAAGGTTTCAAACAGCATGACCTTTAGATTCCATTTCTTCTAGCACAATCTATCAGCCACATCTCACTGCCTGATACCTCACACCTCAAATATCTAAAATCTACTCACTATTTGCTCATTCAAATTCATGTAAGAATCCATCATGCCAAATAAAATTTATCTCAGCTTATGGGTTTTCTCTGAGGGACCCCTAATATTCTGCCTCTGTCCATATTCTAGAACGGTGGTTGTATAGCATAGTGTTCCTGTTCTGATATTTAAGAAAAATCATCAGAATATACAGGTTTGCTAAAAAGGACCCAAACCACTTGAAGGAGAAACAGTAGCCAAGAGTTTGGGGGTGGAAATGGCAAAGATGTTGCTGGTTTTCAGAAATATCAGGACCATCTGCTATGTCAACATTTCTGCCACAGTCAGAACCAGCTGGTGAGAATAAAGGCTCCGCAGGATCGCAGCCCCTGAGATGAGAGAAGTTGGTCTTCCTGACAGGGGAGAGCTTGTTTTGGAAGGGGTTTGACCGTTAGGGGAGACAGCGAGTGGGGAGCTGCAGGCCCCAACAAGGTCTGTGTTTGCAAACACAACGTAGACCATACGACTGATGAGGGCTGTTTGTCCTGGCCTTGTCTCAAGAATGCCTTAGTCACACACATGGCGTTTATAGAAGTAAGGTGCCATATTACTCACTGGAACGCCTTGTCCACACCTTGACTGGAGATGTTATGTGGCATCGATAAATTGGATTCTCTACTCTTCTTGGAGTTGTCCTGGGAGAGCATGAGAAAACAGTAAATGAAGGCTGGCCATTGTGGTGTGGAGGATTATCTTGAGACTATTCTGAGCCATGGTGTGTTTGCCTACATGAAGAAGCAGCGGGTCAGATGACTCACTGGGGGAAGTGAAGAACGCTCTCCCAAGAAAACATTCCCTAAGCTATGTCTGCGCAGAAAACATTACTGTCACCATTTACTTCCTCCTGGCCCCAAATATCCATCCACTTGTCACCAAAAATTCATGATTTGGGTTTAATCTAAGGGCCTCATGAAGAATGCCATCATCATTTCAAGGTAGACAGAATGTCATGGGATAAAAGGTAAAATAAAGACCTGCATTAGATCAGGTGTATCATTAAGGTCTGATAAAGTGGAAAAGATGTGATTCAATTTTACTTTGGTTTCAATTCTCTAGAATGCTAGAATTGGTATGATCTTACTATTTTTAGGTCTAATCTATTACGGTATAACAGTAGTTACCTTTAACTTCTTTCAAACCTGTATAAATATAATAATTAGGAATATGTTGCAGAGATTTTGTGTGTGTGTGTGTGTGTGTGTGTGTGTGTGTGTGTGTGTGTGTAACTGTTCCCCTGGCTTTCAGTCCAACTATTGACAAGTGCTGTTTTGTTGTACTGTCCTATGGTAATGGTTTTTGAAGAAAATTAAGCAAGTGATAGTCTCCATTTTAGTACATCTTAGGTAATCTCCTAAAAACTAAAATGACTTTTCCTATATAATGACAGAATGGTCCCTCCTCCCAATTTGACTTTATTTATACAGGTAATTCTCAGAATCCTCACAGTAGCCAGTTTCCAAGACAGCTCCCTTGAATAATCCATAAGATCACTTTTATTGCACTGTAGTCCAAATGTGAATCTTGCAGAGATTTTTTTTCATGGCAGTTCATAAACATTCTAGTTCCTTTTTAGCTAGACTTGTCACTAACAAAGCATCTACAGTCAACATTGCAAGGTGGCTATCAAAACTGAATTCTGTTCCTCCATACTAAATATATTTACGTACTTAGAAAAACTACTACTCAGATTCATTAAGTACAGCTATAAATCTTCCTCCTGAAATGGTGATTCTGCTCTCTTCAAGTCTCTGCAGAAGCACAGTGCTAACTGTGCTGCAGGTTGACTTTAGTCTAGAGGCAGACTGCTACAGAGACCGTATGGTAGTGTAGATAGACTGTGAAAAGAATCCACCCCCCCAGTCTGCCCTGAGGTTCCAGGCAACCTTGAGCAAGTCATTTGGGCTTTTCTTTGCATTTCAGAGTTTCTTTCTACAACAATGGAAAAATCCTTGCATCTTCTCTCTTTGCAAGAATCATTCTAATATTGCCTTAATTTCTTCCTATTACATACATTTTTATTGTTTTCCTATTTAATTTCCCTTATGATATGACCATCCAACATTCCTGGGTAACTGTGTGATTATGTCAGAGAATCAGAGGACATTTATGCTTTGGGCAGGAAGTTAGACTAGAATACTTAGGCAACTGTTAAAGCCTATGAATCTCCTTCATTTCTCATGCTTCATTGAAATGTTACAATATTTTCTTCATGGCCTTCTTTTTTTCATATCTGCTCCATGCCCCTTCCCCAGTCTTCTTTTATATAATCCACATCTGTTTTTAATATTTCAAACTTCCTAAACAGAAGAAAGGGCTACATATTACTGAGTTCTAGCATATGGGAGATGATTTATTCATTCAGCAAGCATGTAATCAATAACAGAGTTGAAGGACTGTCAGACAAAAATAGGACAAAGTTAGGAGAGTTTCAAAGAGAAAAATTTTTGAGTCAGCATAAATTTTTTTCTTCCCATGTTGACTTGCTTAAATGTGAGACATGTAGGATAGAGAGCATTGCTTGCTAGAAGGCCATGTGCTGAAAAAGAAGGAAATTCTGGGTACTACCACAACCTGCATACAACTACCCTAGCTGCACAGGCTGGGCCAGCAGAATCACTGGCTTGTCCAATAGGGTTGTCAGAACAGGCCTGATGGAATCAGGCAGTGATACCAGTGGACCCTGTTCAGCTATTGGGAAGGAGGTTCCCTGGCTATGATGTGAAGTCAGATTCCAAGATTTTGGAACATTATCCACAGCACCCTAACCAGTTGCTAGAGAACCACCACCACCACCATTGCCCTCATTCTCAGTGAAAAAGGACTGCCTAGAAATGGAGATAGTATCTGCCCCAACATACCTGGGTTCTGGTCCTGTCCTACTTTTAGAAAGAAACTGAGATTCTGGGTAGTATAACCATGCAGACTACTGAGAAAAGAAAAGCAAAAAAAGCAGCCCCGGACATCCAGAAGGTGACCTTGCACACACAGCTAGGTCATGTTATTTTCCTATTGGACACCAACAGTCTCACAGAATACGAACATCAGACAAGGTTCCTCTGAGACCAAGATAAAGTAAGACAAAACAAGCCTACTTCATAACCTTGTCTAAGTGCAGATAAAACCGAGGTCACTGTGCCACCCATAAAATACCAAACACCCCTTCTCTTGGCCACCATGAGTGGCTGCTCCTTCTTTACTAGTTTGCCCTGTCTATAGGTAGGATTTCTTTTTTCTTTTTCTTTTTTTGCGGTACGCGGGCCTCTCACTGTTGTGGCCTCTCCCGTTGCGGAGCACAGGCTCCGGACGCGCAGGCTCAGCGGCCATGGCTCACGGGCCCAGCCGCTCCGTGGCATGTGGGATCTTCCCAGACCGGGGCACGAATCCGTGTCCCCTGCATCGGCAGGCGGACTCTCAACCACTGCGCCGCCAGGGAAGCCCTATAGGTAAGATTTCTTGATACCCGATTGTAGAACTGGCCCTGCTCTCTGACAGCATCCAATCTAGAGTGACCCCCCCCTGGTTTTTTAGACCTTCCCTCATATCACTCAACCATAGCCCAGATCCTCTAAGACAGTGGTCCCCAACCTTTTTGGCACCAGGAACTGGTTTCCTGGCAGACAATTTTTCCACGGACGGGGGACAGGGATGGTTTCGGGATGATTCAAGCGCATTACATTTATCGTGTACTTTATTTCTATTATTATTACACTGTGATATGCAATGAAATAATTATACAACTCACCATAACGTAGAATCAGGGGGAGCCCTGAGTTTGTCTTCCTGCAACTGGATGGTCCCACCTGGAGGTGATGGGAGACAGTGACACCTGAAGTGTGTGACTTATGTCCAGTCTACTCTGTAATCTCATGTTGGTTGCTGTCACTGCAGAAAACCCTGCTTCACAAAGACAGGACGTTGGAAATGCAAGCAGGCTTTTCAGTGCTTTTGTGGCAATATCAGAATATTCCACCTTGACTTTAATCCAGAACGTATGGAGATTTGAAGTTGTCTCAAACATATGTTTAAGGCCACCGTCATTCGCGATCTCAAGCAGTTGATCCTCTTCTAGCACGGACAAAGTCGATTCACCTGGCTTATTCACAAATGGGTCATGGATCCATTCCTTCCCAGTTTGGGGGTCTTTTGTGGTTGGGAAGTAATGCTCAGACTCTTTTGAAAGCTGAGATAGGTGATCATGCACCAGCTGGGAGAAAGAAGGCCCTGGCTCAGTCTCTTGCAAAATCTCTGCTAATGTTTGAAATATGTCAAAAATCCCAATGTTCACTCATCGCCCCCATAATTCCAGTTTGGCTTTGAATGCAGCCACTTTATCTGCCAACTTGAACAGTTGTCATTCCCCCCTGAAGTGACAGACTGAGTTCGTTGAGCAGGTTGAATATGTCACACAAGTAAGCAAGTTTTGCAACCCATTCTGTGTCACTGAAATGTGCTGCCAGTGGTGACTGTTTTTCTAAAATAAATCTCTGGAGCAGCTCTCATAACTCAAAAGCTATGGCCAGTGACCTACCTTTAGAAGCCATCTCACTTCTGTGTATAAGAGAAGATGTGTGCGCTCTGCATCCATCTCCGCACAGAGCTACATGAACAGACATGAATTAAGAGCATGTACTTTAATGTTGTTGATAATTTTGATCACATCCTGCAAAACGTTGTTAAGTTCAGGTGACATTTTTTGGCTAGCCAGCATTTCTCTATGGATGACATAGTCCGTAGACTCACATTCAGCAGCGACCTCTTTGACCTGAGTAGTGAAACCAGAAAGCCGTCCAGTCACGGCAGCCACTCCGTCTGTGCATATACTGTCACAAAATGACCAATTCAGTTTTCTTGATATGTAATCATTCAAAGACTTGAACACTTCTGCAGCTGTGGTGTTGGTTGGCAACAAAAGTGCCACATAACATATCCTCATGCACATCCTCCTGAAAAATATATCGCACAAAAACAAGCACTGTTGCCTTGTTGCCAACATCAGTAGACTAGTCAACCTGGATTGTGTACCACGGTGACTCATTAATCCTCTCTAACAATTGTGCCTCAATATCCTCTGCTATTTCATCGATTCATCTAGTTATGGTGCTAGCCGAAAGAGGAACACGTGCCACCTTTTGAACTGCAGCCTTTCCTAAAAGTTCACAACACACGTCCTTAGCAGCAGGCAGGATCAACTCTTCACCAATAGTAAAGGGCATCTTAGCTTTAGCAGTGTGGTTAGCCACTAAGAATGATGCTCTCTGTGCAGATACATTTGATGAAGTGGTGGCCTTCAATAATTGCTTCTGTTCTTCCTGTTCATGTTTTTTTTTTCTTTTGAAAAACTCCGGTCTTGTCTTTTAATGCAGGGTGCTTGGTCTCCATGTGGCAAAGCAGTTTTGAAGGTTCCATGGCTTCCATGGCCTCACCACATATTATACAAAGCAGGCTTGGAGAATGTGAATCACCTGTTGCAATGAACCCATAATTTAAGTAGGACTCTTGGTATTTTCTTTTAAATGCAGCTTTTTTTTTGTTGGCAGTCTTAGAGTCTTCTGCTGTCTCATCACTGGGTCTTTCCCCCTTTTCAAAGAAGCTCTCCAGCAACGTTTGTGTTTTACTCATTTTGTCTAGGGTTAGCTTGTGGGCTTACCAAAACTGTGACTGAGACAAGTGCATAGTTTGGGAAAGAGGCACGGATGGAAGTGGTAAATAAAATAATGGGTGGCCACGAGTGGACTAAAATAAGTGTCAGATTCTGACTTAAAGCCTGCCACCTGATGCAGCTTAATTATCACTTGCCATTCACTGATAGGGCTTTGATATGAGTCTGCAAGCAGTTGATTTATTGTGGTCTCTGTGCAGTCAAACCTCTCTGCTAATGATAATCTGTATTTGCAGCCGCTCCCCAGCGCTAGCATCACCGCCCCAGCTCTACCTCAGATCATCAGGCATTAGGTTCTCATAAGGAGCGTGCAACCTAGATCCCTCGCATATGCAATTCACAGTAGGGTTCAAGCTCCCATGAGAACCCAATGCCGCCGCTGATCTGACAGGAGGCAGAGCTCAGGTGGTCATGCAATCGATGGGGAGCAGCTGTAAATACAGATGAAGCTTCACTCACTCACCCACCACTCACCTCCCGCTGTGCAGCTTGGTTCCTAACAGGCCACAGACTGGTACCCGGGGCTTGGGGACCCTGCTGTAAGAGGATCTTTCTCATTTCTTACAGAGACACCCCATAGTTTCCTATGCTGTGTGTTCTCCCTCGCTGAAGCAAGTGATAAACCCAATTTGTCCAATTGCAGGTGAGCTCCTCATGGTCCTTGGCTGGAGGGATTGACACTGCAAAGTTGAATTCAAGACAGAAGCCCAGTTCTAAGGAATGGGCCAACATTTAGAGAATGAACATTTATTACAACTGTAACACGTTTGGAGTTACAGGCAGCTGAGGTTTGCCTCAGGCCTGGACCTTGGAACAGGAAACACTACTTGGGCCTGTCGTGGGGAGTTAGGGAAAGAAGAAGCAAAGAGGGAAGGAAGCAGCAATTAGTGAGCTGGGCTGTTTTTATAATACTCAAAATGCCATGTAATGTTATAGGCAAGTAACTTTATAATCAGAACTATCAAATCTGTCAACCACCCAGAGATACATTAAAGAAAACCAAAAATAATGATATTACTGTTGCTAGAATCTAGGAAAACCTTAAGAAAGTCTATCTATGAGGTCATTTATACAGTATCCTTTTTATTTAGTTTATGCTCTCTTGCTTTCACTCTCTTTCATACACACAACACCTTGTTATCAGTGTATCTTTATTTTTTTTCTATTTTCAAGCCTTTTATACTTATTCTCAAGGCTAGGTGTTCTAACTTGTTTTATTTTCTGCTTGAAGCAGTAGTTCTTGACTTTGGTGGCTATGCATTAAAATCCCCTGGGGTACATCAAAAAGAAAAGTTGTGTCTAGGACATAGCCCAGACCAATTCAGTTAGAATCTTTGGAGTAAAACTCTGATATCAGTTTGATGTTTTGTTTTGCTTTATTGTCTCTCTCTTATGCACAGGTGACTCCAATGTACAGCCAAGATTGAGACCCACTGGCTTAGAGTTTCTGCCTTAGCTTTGCTAAGAGTCTCCTTATTTAACTGGCGAGTTCTTTTCCAAAGAACAGACCATACCCTTCAGCCATATTCCTCTAACACAATTCATTTT
>NW_020175684.1:7818048-7922380 GCF_003031525.2 Neophocaena asiaeorientalis asiaeorientalis | reverse complement strand
CCCCTGCATCGGCAGGCGGACTCTCAACCACTGCGCCACCAGAGAAGCCCCTCTAACACAATTCTTGACTTGCCTAGATCCCACCTAGGGGCTTAATTTGAGAGTGCTGGGGTTGGCTCAGTCACCTGTATTGAGCACTGGACTTCCACCAGGTACACAGGGGGAATATTTAAAATAAGAACAGTTCATATCAACCAGTTAGAATAGGTGATGGCAGCTGTGCTGGGGGGTTTGTGGGAAGAGTGTCAGAGAGACCTCCAAATGTGTCAAATACCAAATCTTAATTGCTGGATGAAGGTGAGGCACAAGGGATCCTAAAAAGTGGTCTGGGAAGCCAGGGCAGTCAAGTGTCACTTGGAAGACCTGCAACAGTGACCTTCAACCAGCAAAGAAGCATTTTCATGCTTTAACATCTGGTGCAGGCTTTCCTGTGAGTATGACCAGAATATCAGCACTCCACGAGCAGAAGAGCAGAAAGTATAAGATAAGATTTCTGAGTTCCAGGTGCTTATGGATAGCAGGTTAGACCCTTGGTGCCATTTCATCTCATGGTCTTACCAGGCCCTATGGAATCAGCACCCAGAGGGAGCATCTACAATGAGAGCATCTCAGGTCCCATGGCTGGCTACTGGGGAAGGACAATTGGGGGCATGAAGACTTTTCTTTTACCCTATTCCTTATAAATAACTTCTTATTCATAGGCACAAGAGATGAAATTTCCTGATCTATATCAAGCTATATGTTGCTTGATATACATTATCTTAAAAGGCACCTCTTGATCCAATTACTTAATATAGCAGTGGAAGCCAATGTCAGAACATTCAACCATCCTAACTCCAGTCATTAGATAACATTATTTTTCATGCCTCCCTCTTGAAGAAAATTAAACCAAAGCCACCAGTAGGTAAAAAGCAGAAAGAAGAACTGCATTCTATTCCATAGACAGAGCCCATAGTGAGCATACATTTATACAGTGAGCATACATTTTAGCATTTCAGAAGTCTTAAAGTGATTTATTGATTACAAAAATGTCCTAATTTTAAAGAACCTAGACAAACAATTTTTCATTATATTTAAAATACATGGTTAATATATTTGATTTGGTTTAAATATTTGATATCCCCACAATGATTCATATGATACACACATTTTAATCAGTCTTGAGAATTAATAATGATTATATTTGTAACTGTGAAATATCCACCCAAAGGTGCTCTCATGGGCATACAGTGCCCCAAACAAGAGTGGTCCTTGGCCAGGACCCTAACTTGAAGCATTACTTTCCTGGTCTTTCTCCAAACGGTGCCTCCATAGATAGAATGACTCTCTTGATTTTTGGTCCAATGCACCTTCTCTTTATATTAGAGTGTTTCTTTGCTATAGTGGCATTAATTTTTTTTACAATTAGTTAATATCCAACACAGATCCATGAAGATAAATACTGGTCTATCCTATCAATGACCAAAATTAATTACTCAGTTTTCCATTGCACAGGAAAAGCCCATTTTCATGTTGGTATCAGGAAACACATTGAATGACCATAATTTAATCATATAACTACAGGGTATTATTGTATGAAGCTCTTATCATTCAGGGACTTAATTTGATGGTTGGTATTCTTTATGATAAATGTCTGCAGAATATTAGGTTTTGCTCCAGTTATTTGAATACCCAATGGAAGCCTAACATTCTATTAAGGTCAACCTTTTGAAAATAAGCTGTGAGTTTAAGTTTTTTTAATGTATTCTTTCTTTGGTATCTCTCTATGTTTGATTTCTGTGAACACCTGTGTCTACAAGACACAGCTGGATGAATTTGCAGCTGGAATAATACACAAGCAGAAAAATATGCTGGGAATTCATATGAAGAGATAAAGCTTTCAATGAAAGGCCCAGCTAGCACAGAATAGTTAAGTTGAGAAATCTAACTCACAGAAGAAGCACTGGCCCCATGCAGAAGGAGTAAAGCATTTAAGTAAAAAGGATGGAAAGTCAACTCAAGCCCGTTCCTGGCCAGCCCCACTGTGGAAGGGATCTGAACTGAGGAATCAGGATGGAATGAGGCACTGGGACTTGTCTGCAGTGCTAGCTGTCAACTAGTCATGTGAGACAAGGGGATTTGCAATTGGAGGCAAGGCACAGCAGGCTGAGAGCAAACACCCAGAAACCTAGGGCATGGATTAGAATGAAATGGCAACAATAGGCTCCCCAGCTCAGCAACTGAGCTATCAGAGTACTACAGCCCACACCCAACCTGAACCCCAGTTGGGTCACACAAAGAAGGCAGTCACTGATGGAACTGTAAAAAGATGCTCTTGCCTAACACGTAAGGTTCCATTTACCTCCGGGCACTGAAACATCAAAAACGGCAGCCTGAAGAGTATTTCCAGGACCTCTTGGCTACTTGCTGAGGGAACAACCAAGAGATCCATATGACAAAAAGTTAGAAAGGAGAATGAAAAAGATGGTAAGAGAAAAAATGCAAGGTCTCAGGACTTACTGATTGTTGTGTCCTGTTAGTAAATCAGATCAGTTCTAGGGCATATTTGTACTCCGTGAAGACCAGATTCTCAAATGCAAATTAGCTTTCAATAAAATTGAACCAGACTCAAAATAAATCAGACTTAAGAAGACAAAATTTGTAATTTAAAAAACTGAATGATAAAACCAGATACAATGCCATTGCAGCTTTGATGCATCAACTCATTAATTTATTCACGGAGCAAACATTAGTTGAGCAAATAACATGTGGTAGGCATTGTTCTAAACACCAGTGGACAAGACACAGAGATTTCTAATGGTGTGGGGGGCAAAAGAAATTAACAATAAAAATATAGAGTAATTCCAGATATTGTTTGTCACAGGAGGATAACAAAGTGGGTTCATGTGTTAGAGACTGACTGTGGAGGGGAAGTGAGAGGACTTCTTTAAATAGAGTGGTCAGAATAGGCTTTTCCCAGAAGGGGTAGTTTTTGACTGAGACCTGAATGGTGGAAAGGAGCTGGCAGAAGAAAGAGTTCCAAGCATAGAGTGAAGCAGTATTTGCTGCTTAGGGTTCAAGCACGTTTGGACGTGTTTGATGAACTCATTTTCAGGTCCAAGAGATCCCAGTGTCTATGATTTCATCTGCTCATAGCCCTTGGTGTTTGGCTAAGAGAGACAGGAACAAGGACCTGGTAAAAAGCAAAGGAAGCATTGAGGAGGACTGAACAGTTTCTGTTACCCAGCGTGGGTCCAGAGACCACCGTCTGAGACAAATGAAAACACCTCCTGCAGGTCAAAGATGGAGGAAGGCACTGTTTTCCAAGGGGCTCATGAGACACAAAGGAACACCATCTAGGGATCAAAGTGCATTCGAAGTGTAGAGGAGGGGCATACTCTCTATTTTTTGGGGGAGAAGCACGGTCTATTTCAGGCTCATTGTACACAAAAGGGAAAACACCACCACTTTGACATCATGAGGGATGCGGAAAGTGTAGACATCAGCATATTCATTAAGGGCCCCCCTATTGAGATGGTAAGAACTGCAACTCTCAAGAACTCTGGGGGAAGGATACTCCCCAAATGAGCTAGAGCGGAGGAGCAGAAGTAGACTGTTTACAAACATGTATATGACACCTGACTCCTAGAAGTATCTGCGGTCCACAAGAGAAACAGGGATTTAAGTTAGTAAAGCATGTATGTTACCACATTCCCAGACATAAAATCCCCTAGAAATTCACCCTCTTCTCTGAATCTTCCCTTCACTTTTTTGTACCCCTGAGGATACAGTTTTTCCTGCTGCTCCAAGGGGTGGCCTTGATAACATTGGGTCTGCAGGTAGGGTAGGTGTCCTCATTGTTCTTTGTTGCCTCTTTCAGACAACTCTACTCTCTTTTTCCTAACCCCCGTCTCCAGCATCAATAACATGTAATTATCAGTGTTATGGACTCAAATGTGTCCCTCCAAATTCATATGCTGAATCCTAACCCCCAGTACCTCAAAATGCAACTGTATTTGGAGACTGGGTCTTTAAAGAGGTAATGAGGGTTAAATGAGGACTTTAGGGTGAGCCCTAATTCAATATGACTGGTGTCCTTATAAGAGGAAATTTGGACACAGACACTCACAGAGTAAAGACCATGTGAAAACAAAGGGAAAAGATAGTCATCTACAAGCCAAGTAAAGAGGTTTCAGTAGAAACCAACTCTGCTGACGGACACCTTGATCTCAGATATCTAGCTTCCAGAACTGTGAGAAGATATGTCAGTTGTTTAAGCCACCCAGCCTATGGTATTTGTTCTGGTGTCCCTAGCTGACTAGTACAATCAGATACTCATCTTCCTTGCTTCTGTTTATCTGTAGCCATCTTTGAAATTTTTTATTCTTAATTTCATCTTGTTCCTCTCTCCTATACAACCTCTGTCTCAATCTTTGGTGATTTCTAGAACTATATGCATGATCCTTCCAACACCTCAGCTTCCCAGTTCCTTGTTCCTCTCTCTGACCCAGTCACCCACTCCCAAGGTCATCACAGATCAGAACTCCTGAGCAGAGAGCTACTCTGCCCTCAAAGAGGCTGAGAACTGTGTGATCCTGCAAAGCCCTCAACCAATCACTACTGGCTTCAGGCCAGATACTGTACAGATATGCTATAAACTGTTACCACTTTCTATGTGACCATGACAGGAAAAAGTGCTAGAAGGCACTGCACTAGATCTTATCACTACTAATAAGAGCACCCCATTCACAGCCTCACCTCAGCAATGACTTTTTTACAAATCACCATCTCCCATTGTTCTGGCCTCCTTTCTCTAGTTATCTAAATCCAGAAATTTTTTACCCCATTAGGGCCTATATGCTATTGAAACTCCCAAAATTAGTATTGGTTGAATAAATGAATAAATAGATGAATTTTTAGTGTCATCCCCCCTTCTCTTTAACCTTTCTTTTTCCTGAAAGTCATGAGATTAGGATGGGGCTATTTGTGTTTCACTGAGAAAAGTGTGACTTTCCTAATACACATAAGGCAAAGGAATTAATCTCAAATTAGAATTATAATCTGTGGGACACAGCCTGAGAGCTAGGAAGCCCTCAGAGCAGCCCCACTCCACCTCTTCTCGTGCTGCTCGTCATGATTATCAAAACGGCATCAGGACTTTGTTTTTAGGGTTCTGAATATTTTTTTAGATGTTGTTTATCACAGCTGTTAACAAAAGCAAGTATTTTGCACTTGTCTTCAAGGACAGTGTGAAGTAACTGCTGTTATTCTGCAGAGGGTTGTCCATGTTTTATTTAAAGATTAGATGTGACAGTAAATTTGGAAAAAATCCACTCAACGTGGATAGGGAAAAGTTCAATAGTCTACAGAAAATGTTGCAATCTGCTCAGATCTCTTATTATTACCTATCTACTATCTCCAAAAATGTATAAATTCTTTCTTCTAAAGGTTTATATATGTATCTTCAAACTCTCCTGCTCAAATAATCTCACTGAGCTATGAAATTATAACTCTTGGCAAGACCATCAGAATTCACAATGACTGCAGCTTCACTGCCAAGATCAATGTTCTGTCTTTCACCAGCCATTGACCAGAAGGCCGTCACCCACATGGTTGCTTAAAGCTCTGTCTCTTTAGTTACCCTCATCTTGCCCCCTCCTCCTCCAAATTACAGAGACTTCTCTGTTCTTGTTTTCCTCATTCCTCCATTCTCATAACTATTTTACTTTTAATTCTCTATAGTCTAGAAAATATATGCCTTGTGGAGAGAATATGTTCCAAAAATATTAAAAAGCATTACTGTATATCATCATGCAGCCTACTAGGATTTTTAAAAAAAGAATTTAATGTGTATTCATATCTCAGAGAGATATTTATATATAGCTAAAACTACATATGGTTTTATGGCTGTTACTAGCACTTTGTTCTTACTTTATAACACTTATTATGGTATATTATGGTCAACCATTTAGGTGTCTGTTTCCCAACTAAACAATAAGTTCTTCAAGGGCAAGTATAAGGTCTTATTCTTATTCATATCCAAAAGAATCTTGCCAGGGGTCAAGCCCTTAGAATAAGTTGAATATTTTTTTCAGTGGAAAAGGCTACATCAAGTTATTTTATTTTGTGTTTGTGTTAATGTAAAAAAAAAAAACTGGCTGTTGAGTTCTACCTTCAGGAAAGTAAATAAATATGTAGACTAAAATTCTATTTTAGGAATTTTTTAAAAAGACCTACAACCAAAAATATTTCATTGCATAAATAGAGAAGCAATCAGAAACATGTGAAACAGTCACTCTAAAATTGGCTTTGGGGGGCTTCCCTGGTGGCGCAGTGGTTGAGAGTCCACCTGCCGATGCAGGGGACACGGGTTCGTGCCCCGGTCCGGGAAGATCCCACATGCCGCGGAGCGGTTGGTCCCGTGAGCCATGGCTGCTGGGCCTGCGCGTCCGGAGCCTGTGCTCCGCAACGGGAGAGGCCACAACAGTGAGAGGCCCCCATACCGCAAAAAAAAAAAAAAAAGTAAAAAAAAAAAAGTGGCTTTGGAAGCTGGGCTTTGACATCATTGGTAAAACTGCATTGTTACCAAGAATAGAACAAGAGATCAAAAGTTGCTAAAAAAGCACAATGTGTAATGCATATTTGAATCACTATGCTTAAGGTCAACACATTTCTAGTTTACTATACATATATATGTGTGCTATGTATATATATACTTCACAAACACACACACACACACACACACACACACACACACACACTTTCCTAATTTTAACTATAGCCTTCAGGTCAGTTCCAAAAATTTATACCCAACTATCCCAAGTCACTTTGAGAAGAAAAATAATTGATTGCACTAGTGAAAAAAACTGACCATTTTTTGTTGTTGTTGCTGTTTTTAATTGGAGTATAGTTGTTTTACAATGTTGTATTAGTTTCTACTATATACTGAAGTAGAATTCCCTGTGCTATACAACATGTTCTCATTAGTTATCTATTTTATATATATTAGTGTATATATGTCAATCCCAATCTCCCAATTCATCCCACCCCTCCTTTCCCCCCTTGGTGTCCATATGTTTGTTGTGGGTCATAAAAGATCTTGCTGTGATTTATGTCCAAGAGTGTTCTTCCTATGTTTTCCTCTAAGAGTTTTATAGTGTCCAGTCTTACATTTAGGTCTCTAATCCATTTTGAGTTTAGTTTTGTGTATGGTGTTAGGGAGTGTTCTAATTTCATTCTTTTACATGTAGCTGTCCAGTTTTCCCAGCATCAAAAGAAACTGTCTTTTCTCCATTGTATATCCTTGTTTCCTTTGTCATAGATTAGTTGACCATAGGTGTGTAGGTTTATCTCTGGGTTTTCTATCCTGTTCCATTGATCTATGTTTCTCTTTTTGTGCCAGTACCATATTGGTTTGATGACTGTAGCTTTGTAGTATAGTCTGGAGTCAGGGAATCTGATTCCTCCAGCTCCATTTTTTTTTTTTTTCCTCAAGATTGCTTTGGCTATTCGGGGTCTTTTGTGTCTCTATACAAATTTTAAAATTATTTTGTTCTAGTTCTGTGAAAACTGCCATTGGTGATTTGATAGGAAAACTGATCATTTGAATAGCCAACTGAATCTAGTCAATTTGTTAAGAACCAGCTATCAATTATAGGCATATCCTAGAAATACTGCGGGTTCTATTCCAGACCACCTCAATAAAGCGAATATAGCAATAAACCAAGTCGCATGGACTTCTTTGGTTTCCCAGTGCATATAAAAGTTATGCTTACACTATACTGTAGTCTATTAAGTATGCAATAGCATTATGTCTAAAAAAACAATGTACATTCCTTAATTTAAAAATATTTTATTGCTATAAAATATTAACCTTTTTCTGAGCTCTAGCGAGTTATCATCTTTTTGCTGGTAAAGTGTCTTGCCTTGATGATGATGGCTGCTGACTAACCAGAGTGGTAGCTGATGAAGGTTGGAGTGGCTGTGGCCATTTCTTAAAACAAGACACCAATGAAATTTGCTGCATCAGTGACTCTTCCTTTCAGGAAAAACTTCTCTGTAACATGCAATGCTGTTTGATAACATTTTACCCACAGTAGAACTTCTTTCATAATTGGAATTAATCACTTCAAACTCTGCCACTGCCTATCAACCATGTTTATATAATATTCTAAATCCTCTGTTGTCATTTCAAAAATCTTTACAGGATCTTCACCAGGAATAGATTCCATCTCAAGAAACCACTTTTCTTGTTCAACCATTAGAAGCAACTCCTCATCCATAAAGTTTTACCATGAGATTGCAGCAATTCAATCACATTTTCAAGCTCCACTTCTAATTCCAGTTCTCTTGCTATTCCACCACATCTGTGGTTAATTCCTCCACTGAAGTCTTGAACCTCTCAAAGTCATCCATGAGGGTGAATCAACTTCAAAACTCCTCAAAATGTTGGTATTTTGACCTCTTCCCATGAATCATTAAATGTTCTTAATGGCATCTAGAATGGTAAATCCTTTTCAGAAGGTTTCAAATTGATTTTTATCCCGATCCATCAGAAGAATCATTATCTATGGTAGCTATAGCCTTATGAAATGTATTTCCATTTTTTGTATTATTGACATATAATTGAGGTTCAATATTATGTTACTTTCAGATGTACTACATAGTGATTTGACATATGCATACATTATGAAATGATCATCACAATAATCCTAGTAACCATCAGTCCCCATACATAGTTACTGCAATATTATTGACCATATTCCTTATGTTGTATATTACATCCCTGTGGCTTATTTATATTATAACTGAAGATCTGTACCCTTCACTTATTGTACCTCTGCAACTCCCTCCCTTTGGCATTCATCTGTTTGTTTTCTGTATCTATGAATCTGTTTTTATTTTATTTTGTTTGGGTTATTTTGTTTGTTTTTTAGATTCTACATATAAGTGATATCATACAGTATTTGTCTTTCTCTGTCTGACTCATTTCATGTAGCATAATGACCTCTAGAACCATCCCTGTGGTCGCAAATGGTAAGATTACATTTTTTTGGCTGAATAATACACACACACACATAGAGAGAGAGAGAAAAAGAGAGAAAAAAATAATACATACACATGTGTGTGTGTGTGTGTGTGTGTCACATCTTCATCTATTCATACCATGAGCATGGTACATCTTTCTATTTGTTGGTGTAATTTGAGAAGAATGGGTGTTAGCTCTTCTCTAAATGTTTGATAGAATTCACCTGTGAAGCCATCTGGTCCTGGACTTTTGTTTGTTGGAAGATTTTTAAACACAGTTTCAATTTCATTACTTGTGATTGGTCTGTTCATATTTTCTATTTCTTCCTGGTTCAGTCTTGAAAGGTTATACCTTTCTAAGAATTTGTCCATTTCTTCCAGGTTGCCCATTTTACTGGCAAAGAGTTGCTTGTAGTAGTCTCTTAGGATGCTTTGTATTTCTACAGTGTCCATTGTAAGTTCCCCTTTTTCATCTCTAATTTTATTGACTTGAGTCCTCTCTCTCTTTTTCTTGATGAGTCTGGTTAAAGGTTTATCAATTTTTTTTTATCTCCTCAAAGAACCAGCTTTTAGTTTTATTGATATTTGCTATTGTTTTCTTTGTTTCTATTTCATTTATTTCTGCTCTGATCTTTATGATTTCTTTCCTTCTAGTAACTTTGGATTTTGTTTGTTCTTCTTTCTCTAGTTCCTTTAGGTGTAAGGTTAAATTGTTTATTTGAGATTTTTCTTGTTTCTTGAGGTTGGATTGTATTGCTATAAACTTCCCTCTTAGAACTGCTTTTGCTGCATCCCATAGGTTTTGGATCGTCGTGTTTTCATTGTCATTTGTCTCTAGGTATTTTTTGATTTCCTCTTTGATTTCTTCAGTGATTTTTTGGTCATTTAGTAACGTATTGTTTAGCCTCCATATGTTTGTGTTTTTTATGCTTTTTTCCCTGTAACTGATTTCTAATCTCATGGCATTTTGGTCGGAAAAGATGCTTGATAGGATTTCAATTTTCTTAAATTTACCAAGGCTCAATTTGTGACCCAAGATGTGATCTATCCTGAAGAATGTTCCCTGCACACTTGAGAAGAAAGTGTAATCTGCTGTTTTCAGATGGAATGTCCTATAAATATCAATTAAATCTATCTGATATATTGTGTCATTTAAAGCTTATGTTTCCTTATTAATTTTCAGTCTGGATGACCTGTCCATTGGTGTAAGTGACATATTAAAGTCCCCCACTATTATAATGTTACTGTTGATTTCCTCTTTTATAGCTGTTAGCATTCGCCTTATGTATTGAGGTACTCCTATGTTGGGTGCATATATATTTATAATTGTTATATCTTATTCTTGGATTGATCCCTTGATCATTATGTAGTGTCCTTCCTTGTCTCTTGTAACATTCTTTATTTTAAAGTCTACTTTATCTGATATGAGTATTGCTACTCCAACTTTTTCTTGATTTCCATTTGCATGGAATGTCTTCTTCCGTCCCCTCACTTTCAGTCTGTATGTGTCCCTAAGTCTGAAGTGGGTTTCTTGTAAGCAGCATATATATCAGTCTTTTTTTTGTATCCATTCAACAAGTCTGTTTCTTTTGGTTAGAGCATTTAATCCATTCACATTTAGGGTCATTATTGATATGTATGTTCCTATTACCACTTTCTTAATTGTTTAAGTTTGTTTTTGTAGGTCCTTTTCTTCTCTTGTGTTTCCCACTTAGAGAAGTTCCTTTAGCATTTGTTGTGAAGCTGGTTTGGTGGTGCTGAATTCTCTTAGCTTTTACTTGTCTTTAAAGCTTTTGATTTCTCCATCGTTTCTGAATGAGAACCTTGCCAGGTAGAGTTATCTTGGTTGTAGGTTCTTCCCTTTCATCACTTTAAATATATCATCCCACTTCCTTCTGGCTTGTAGAGTTTCTGCTGAGAAATCAGCTTTTAACCTTATGGGAGTTCCATTGTATGTTATTTGTTGTTTTTAATAATTTTTCTTTGTCTTTAATTTCTGTCAATTTGATTACTATGTGTCTGGGCATGTTTTCCTTGGGTTTACTCTGCCTGGGACTCTCTGCACTTCCTGGACTTGGGTAGCTATTTCCTTTCCCATGTTAGGGAAAATTTCAACTATAATCTCTTCAAATATTTTCTCAGGTCGTTTTTCTCTACCTTCTCCTTCTGCGAGCCCTATAATGTTAATGTTGGTATGTTTAATGTTGTCCCAAAGGTCTCTTAGGCTGTCTTCATCTCCTTTCATTCTTTTTTCTTTATTCTGTTCTGCAGCAGTGAATCCCACCATTCTGTCTCCCAGGTCACTTATCCGTTCTTCTGTCTCAGTTATTTTGCTATTGATTCCTTCTAGTGTATTTTTCATTCCAGTTATTGTATTGTTCATCTGTTTGTTTGTTCTTTAATTCTTCTAGGTGTTTGTTCTTTAATTCTTCTACGTCTTTGTTAAACATTACTTGCGTCTTCTCGATCTTTGCCTCCATTCTTTTTCCAAGGTCCTGGATCATCCTCACTATCATTATTCTGAATTATTTTTCTGCCAGGTTGCCTATCTCCACTTCATTTAATTGTTTTTCTGGGGTTTTATCTTGTTCCTTCATCTGGTATATAGTCCTCTGCCTTTTCATTTTATCTGTATTTCTGTGAATGTGGTTTTTGTTCCATAGGCTGCAGGATTGTAGTTCTTGCTTCTGCTGTCTGCCCTCTGGTGGATGAGGCTACCAAAATGGTTTATACAAGCTTCCTGATGTGAGGGACTGGTGGTGGGTAGAGCTGGGTGTTGCTCTGGTGGGCAGAGCTCAGTAAAATTTTAATCTGCTCCTCTGCTGATGGGAGGGGCTGAGTTCCCTCCCTGTTGGTTGTTTGGCCTGAGTCAACCCAGCACTGGAGGCTACAGGCTCTTTGTTGGGGCTAATGGTATACACCAGGAGAGCTCATGCCAAGGAGTACTTCCCAGAACTTCTACTGCCAGTGTCCTTGTCCTCACAGTGAGACACAGCCACCCCCTGCCTCTGAAGGAGACCCTCCAACACTAGCAGGTACGTCTGGTTCGGTCTCCTATGGGGTCACTGCTCCTTACCCTGCATCCCGATGCACACAATAATTTGTGTGTGCCCTCCAAGAGTGGAGTCTCTGTTTCCCCAAGGCCTGTCAAAGTCTTGCAATCAAATCCCGCTAGCCTTCAAAGTCTGATTCTCTGGGAACTCCTCCTCCCGTTGCTGGACCCCCTGGTTGGGAAGCCTGACATGGAGTTCAGAACCTTCACTCCAGTGGGTGGACTTCTGTGGTATAATTGTTCTCCAGTTTGTGAGTCACCCACCCAGCAGTTATGGAATTTGATTTTATTGTGATTGCGCAACTCTTACCATCTCATTGCGGCTTCTCCTTTGTCTTTGGATGTGGGGTATCTTTTTTGGTGAGTTCCAGTGTCTTCCTTTCGATGATTGTTCAGCAGTTAGTTGTGATTCCAGTGCTCTTGCAAGAGGAAGAGAGTGCACATCCTTCTATTCTGCCATCTTGAACCAGTCTCTCAGTTGCATCGTCTTGTAGAATAAATATGAATAAAGCCAGCACTGTAGCCCTCTGAGGTACCCTGGATGTCAACAAGGTTTATTATTGGTGTAAGTTCCTCACTCCATTTTCCACTCAACCACACACTGTTGCACACCTTATTATATAGCACTTATAATTTTGCATTGTGAGTGATTACGCTCTTTCCTGTTTTGCCTGCTTTTCCTTAAATTCATCCAAGTAACTAACTACATCTTATTCATTTTGAATCACTACTGTACCTAGCAGAGTTCACAGTTAAAGAGAAGCAAATGTTCTTAAACTAATTTACTCAATTGATCAATTCTACACAAAGATCAGTACAGTTGCTTAACGAAAGTCAGCTCTTTCATTTAAAACCAGCTTTCTAAAATATGAAGGCAAAAGTCAAAATTAAGGTAAAAAGAAGTGCTAAATAGAAAACATCCTGAGTGAGTAGTCCCTTGAATGTGTCAAAGGGAGCCTGAAACCCACTGGTGGGTCACAGGCTCCCTCTCGCTATTACTTCTATGTCAGCTCGGTCCATGTTCCATCAAATATGTTCATTTGTGTGGCACTATATTAAAAGTTTCTCATACCTTATTCATCTTTGCAACCCCAGTGCCTAGCATAGTGTGTGACATTAGGTAAGTGTCCAATAATATTAAACTATTAAAATGTCAAGTCCTGAATCTTAACTTTCTGAGAAAAATAAAGCTCTTAATGTTAACATGGATGAGATTTACATATTTTGACTCATCTTTAAAGAAATAACTTTCCTTCTCTTCTCCTCTTCTCTTGAGCATTATAAACTCATTCAAGTTTCTATCCAATTCTCATCTGTCCAAAAAGGGCTTCCCTTGACTACTTTTTCTAAAGTAGCTCTTCCTTGGTACCTCTCTTCTACCTTTCCCTCTATTTCTATCTTTTTTGTTGAATTGAGCACTCTGTGAATTCATCTTAGTCACCTGTTTTTGGTCCTCCTTTTTCACTCTGGAATGTAAGTTTCCTTATCAACTTCCTGGTTTGCCACTGTATACAGTATCTAGAACAACTTTGCCCAAACCTAATCTATATTGGAAACACAGGGAGCTTTTAAACAGATAGGTGCTCCAGCTCAATCCAGGACAATTAAACCATACTCTCTGGAGCAAGAGATTCAAGCATCACTCTTTCATCTTGCTTTAAGATTAACAAGCAATTGTAAAGGGCAGCCAAGTCAGAGAACCACTGACCTAGAACATAATGGATGATTACTAAGTACAAATGAATGAATTGACTAGAACTCAGTGCTCATCGTTCAGTATCTGATTTTTACATAGGATACACCCCTTTGCTTTGTTTCAAAGCCACAGCTGGAATCCTAAATAGCTCTCATGGATATAACGGCTTTTAATTTAAGCATCATCTCTTTACTGCAACTGGAAAATATACTTGTGATGAGTCAGTAGCAAATTCTCTGTTTATTAAAGGCAGTGCATTATGGAAACAGAATAAGTAAAGGAAATCCTCAAAAATTCTAAGAGTAAGCAATTCTGTACATGACAAATGGATCAGTGTGATAAAGGAATTGACTAGCACAAACCAAGCCATACGCAGCTTTTGAAAAATGGGAGATGTCAGCTATACAGACAAAGCAAATATACAATATCCAAAATCACCATAACATGAAATTATTTTAAAATATTCTTGAAAAGATTTGTCTTATTCTGCCTTCTCTCAATCATTAAACTCTTCATGCAGTTCTCAGAGGAGGAAATAGTCACGATTGTATCTTGTACTAAGTCAGCTTCTTGGACTAGATGGATTTATTTCTGCATTTTGTAAGTGATCCCATCACACTCTGCTTCAGTCAACAGTAGAGAAAACATCAAAAATCCTATCAACTTTGACACTCTAAAAGGCAGTAATAATTCTCTTTTTGGGTATTCCATATTTTTCTTTAGTCCTTCCCATCAGCCATGGAATGACAAGGATCATTTTATCTGATTTCTAATTTAAAATGCTGCAAGTAACAACTAGGAACACTAGTTATTTAATAGAATCAAAAATTCTTCAGGGTGGATACAAGCACAGAATTTATCTTTGGGTAAAAATTATTGGCTAAACTATTTCTTTCCAAAGTGAGAGTAATTTATTTGACTCTAGGTAATACTCAAGAAAATAAAAGAGATAGAAAGGAATTCTATATTTTAAAAGAGATACCAACCAGTTGCATTGTATGGATCTTATTTAGAACCCAGTTCAAATAAACTGAAAAATAATTTTTAAATTCTATAAGACAATTGAGGAAATGTGAACACCGACAAGGTATTTGGTGATATTAAAGAAATACCGAGTTTTTTTCGATAATGGTATTATGGATGTAACATATTTAAGAGTCCTTTCCTTATAGAGATACATACTGAAATATTTACAATGAGATGACATGTCTGGGAATTGCTTTCAAACAAATCTAGAAGTGGGAATGTATGGGGGTATTGATGAAACAAAAATGGCCATATATTAATAAATTCTGAAGCTACATAATTAGATATAGGGTTTTTTTTTACTCCTCTCTCTCTCTGTACAGATAGATAGATATGTATAGATATGTACATCTATCTATACTTTATTATAGGAATTTTCAAATATATGTATGTATACCAAATATGTATATATATTTGAAAATTCCCATAATAAAAAAGTTATTTTTATGGGATTTTATGGGAATTTTTATGGAAGTTTTAATGGAAATTTATGGGAACTTTCAAATATATATACACATATATTTGAAAATATATGTATATATTTGAATATATATATATATTTATATGAAAATATTTATGTGTATATATGTACATACATGTATATTTGAAAACTCCCATAACGAAAAGGTAAACAACCAAAAGCACATTAGACAATAGTAAGGCCAATGATTACAATGATCAGATATTTCTTGGTGTGGTACTGCCAAAACAAATAATAAATAGAAAAATGTGTACAACAAACTTTGATATATTGTACTTCGACCCCACCTTCATATCATTGAATGAAAAATAGATTTCAGTCCAAAACAATTCTATCTAGAACTCTATCCAAACACACTTAATTCTGAAAAGTAAAAAAAAATGTTACTATATTAGATAGTCCCCCACATGGGCTATAGAGTAAGACAAGTAGTATAAGGTACTCTATTTAAATTTTATGCTGTCCTGTTTAAATGGATTGCCCTTTACCATTTTTTCCTTCAATAAATATTCTCCATCATATACTGTGTCTCAGGGACTATTCCAAGTGCTCGGAAGGCGGTGATGAATTGTATGGTCTCTGTCCTGGAAGAGCTTACTGGCTATGGGATAAATGCTGTTGAACAGATCATCAAACAAATACACAATGAGATGTGTGATAAAAAATAAAGTAAATAAAATAAAAGATTTTATTTTAAAGCACTATAAAATAAAAATTACAAGCTATTTATTTTATAGAGATATTTGTTATATGCAAACATATAACAAGGCCACCTGATCTCCTCTGTGGGGTGGTGATAAGTAGCAAGAATTCATAAAGGAAGACTTTCCTGAGCCTTGCTCCTGATAGAAATGGGAAGCCTTTGCAGGGTTTTAAGTAGTTATGACATGATCAGATTTTCATTTTTATAAAAAACTAAAGTACATCAGTAGAACATAGAAGATAAGTATAGAAGTCCCAGTTTTGCCACTTACTAGCAGTCACCTTCAGTGTCCACATCTTTAAAGTCATAAAACTATAATTCCTCCTCTGAGGATTGTATTGATATTAAAGATCAAATGAGCTAGTCCATAGCAAGTTCTCAGAAATATTACCAATTTTTAACACAAGAAAAAGAAGATGGGAACTTGGGCCAGATTATCAAATGCCAAGGGTTTGATTTGATGATTGAAGAAAAAACACATTTTTCTTTCTATTAAGTATGCCTTTCTTGATATCAATACTTGGCTTTTAGAAGTCTTTAAAATTATAGCCAATTCTTCAAAATAAAAATAGTCAACTTTCAAACTGATAATTAATGTAGAATACTCCCTTGTTAAAAGGTTAATAACACTTCTAAAAATCTATTTTATGTTCCTATGCTGTGCTCATTTCTCACTTATAAGAATATCAGTTCATCTAAAGTGCATTAATAACATCGAAGTATTCAACCACAGCAATATTTTCCTAACTTTATCATTAGGTTCTGTCATGTCCATAGTCATGAAAACTATAGCTTGGCCAAGTAAGGAATTAGTCTGCATTTTGACTCCTACTTAAACATCTCATCATGTAACATTCAAACAATTACAGATTTTTGTAAATCCCCAGATTTTTATTGTATCCTCATTACCATTGTAAAAAAAAAAAACAAAACACAAGCCTACTATTCTTTGTTCACCAATTTTGGCTACTGTGAACTTCATGACAAGATAAAGAATTATGTTATTCCTTTGTTTCTTAAAAATTTTTGACAAAGGTTAAAATTTCTCTTCTAATAGCTAGCTATGTTTAGAATTGTTTCCTGAATTTTGTTTTTCTTGTGTAATAAATTTCAGTGTTGTTCTATTCACAAATATCTAGAAATGAAGAGCAAAGATGAACTGGCTGGTCACTACTGTCTGCCACTTTCACTGATACAGCATCAGGCCCATAGCACAGGTTACTTAGAGAGGAAACAGCACTGCCCAGAGTAAAGGCAGTTTGCTTCCAGGGCCTGACTTTGTAATTGATAGTTGTGTGACTTTGGTAAATCTTTCACTGATGATGGCACTCTGATCCTATTATCAGCAAAATGAAAGAGGTTGACTGGATTAGGGGTAACAAATTTGACATCTATGGACCAGGTTTCTTTGCAAGCCAAATCCATTGTCTTTTGTCAGAATGCAGATAGGCAGGACATTCACTTTCTGGTACATCATAGCCCCCTCCTTCATTTTAATCTTTTTAAAATTAACAGACATCATTTTTTTTTTTTTTTCGGTATGTGGGCCTCTCACTGTTGTGGCCTCTCGCACTGCCCGGACATGCAGGCTCAGCGGCCATGGCTCACGGGCCCAGCCGCTCCGCGGCATGTGGGATCTTCCCGAACCGGGGCACGAACCCGTGTCCCCTGCATCGGCAGGCGGACTCTCAACCACTGCGCCACCAGGGAAGCCCAACAGACATCATTTTTGAATAGTCTTATATTTACAGAAAAATTGACCAGATAGTACAGAGTTATATATCCCCTGCACAGTTTCCCCTATTATTACCATCTTATATTAGTATGGTACATTTGTTACAAGGAATGAACCAATGTTGTACTGATACATTATTATTAATAAAATCCTTAGTTATTTGAATTTCCTTACTTGTTGCCTCAAGTCTTTTGTAACAGAGAACAAACCTTACTCTATATTGGATCTGTTCCTTTAGCTTTAACCCTTGTGCTCTATTGCCTGTGCTTAGTCATGCTGCCTCTGCACCTTTTGCAAAAGGATATTGCCTACAGCCTGAAATATACATTATAGTCCATTCTCAAGGCTCTGACCTTTAAAACCTAACACTTTTCCATTCATATAGAGATAGAAAGTTGCAGAACAGAGAATAACATTTGTCTTGTTGGAGGTTTATGGAACATTGTGACCTACATGGACAGCTGCAAGAACAAGGATTCCTGCCCCAAGAAGTTTGCAACAGGCAGCCATATCCCCTCCCCTTTTAGTACAAAAAAAGCCTGAATTCTAACTCTGGTAAGATGGTTCTTTGGGACACTAGTCCACCATCTTCTCAGTCTTCAGGCTTTCCAAATAAAGTCACTATCCCTTGCCCCAACAACTCATCTCTCAATTTATTGGCCTGTTGTGCTGTAAGCAGTACAAGTTTAGACTCAGTAACACTTTTTCTGTTCTGGGATCCCCTCCATGATACTATGTTTCATTTAGTCACCATGTCTCTTGGGGTTAATCTGGATTGTGACATTTTCTCACACTTTTCCTTGTTTTTGATGACCATGACAGTTTTGAGGAGTACTGGTCAGGTATTTTGTAGGATGCTAATCTATTGAAATTTGTCTGATGTTTTTCTCATAAATAGGCTGGGGTTGTAGGTTTTGGGAAGGAAGATCACAGAAGGAAAGTACCATTCTCATCACATCATATCAAAGGTACATACTATCAACATGATTTATGACTGCTGATATTGACCTGATCACCTGGCTGAAGTAGTATTTGTTAGGCTTTTCCACTGGAAAGTTACTCCTTTTCTTCCTGTCCACACTGTATACTTTAGAAGGAAGTAACTATGTGCAGCCCACACTTAAGAAGTTGGGTAGTTAGACTCCTGCTCCTTGAGGTGGAATATCTCCACAAATTATTTGCCATTTTTTCTGTATGGGAGATTTGTGTCTTTTCCCCTTTTAAAATGCATTCAATCACTTATTTATATCAATATGAACTCATGGATATTTATTTTATACTTTGGGGATTGTCCTAGCATGTTATCTGAAGCTTTTTCAGTTGGATCCTTTTCTTTGACACACCCCATCAACGTGGGTTTGGACTTTTTTTTTTTTTTTTTAGCTCTTTATTACTTTTCAATACTATAAGATGCTCAAAATTTATGTTTTACATTTCCTGCCCCAGTCCTAGAATCAACCATTTCTCCAGGAACCCTCGTTCCTTTTATTGGAGAATGGTATTAGAAACCAAGATCTGGGTTGTAGGTATGCTCATTGCTCCCAGGGTGTTGTTTCTTTGGGGTCCTCTCAGCTCACAGAGCCTCCCTTTAGTTTTATACCTGACCTGAGCCACATATTTGGTTACTAGTCTGGGCATTGAAGACATTTGAGTTTTCTTGACCCAAGATCTAAATTACCTCTAAGTTTCCTTCCAACTGTTATAGCATTGTTAGTATTCCCACAGTCAATGAAAAGATTGCCAATTATGGGCCCAAATTGAAATGTAAGAAATGAAAATAGATAAATTTCAGGACAAATTTATTATGGGATCTACCCAATCAGACACATCCTCCCATGAGTTCATTCTTTGCAATGACTCTGATATATATTGCTTCTTTTATTTACATTTCACCCTAGTCCAGATCTACCTCATCACCATGGACCTTTCCAATGCCAAGATTTCTCAAACTTAACACTATCGACATTTTAAGCTGGATCATTCTTTGTTGTGAGGCGCTGTCCTGTGCAATGTAGGATGTGTATGCATGATGTCTACCTCCTAGATACCAGTAGTACCACCTCCCATTTTGGTGTGACAACCAAAATTATTTCCAGACATTACCAAATCTTCCCGAGAAGGCCAAATTGCCCTGGCTTGAGAACCACTGCCTTAAAATGTAAAGTTAAAATTTCAGAACCTGCTGCTAAATCCTTCTGACACCACAGTTCACCTGCCTGCCTGGATAGACATGTTCCTTTGGGAATGGAGCCTGTACTACAATGAGTACTATATTAAATTATCGCCAATTTTCTGCCTTGCCCCTGTGATCTCATTTTCTTATATTACCTTAGCCAACTACTGAAAGAGCCCTGGCTATGAACAACTCATTTTTTCTACCCTCTTGGTATTTGCTATTATCTCTTCACATGAATGCGTCTATCTCTACTTTTAATCTGCAATCATTTCAAAGTCAATGACTATAATTTGAGCGTCTCTTTATCTCAGACATATCTAGAAATGTCTACAATGTATAATTGTTGGTTCACTGATCATTTTCCAACTCACTACATTAAGGAATCTCAGTATATCAAAAGAGTTTTTGAAAAAACGCAATAATAATTGAGAACAAGGGTAAAGCAAGTTTAAGTTATCTTCTTTGCCAAGTTAGCAATATTATTGTAATGGAGCAATAAGCTTTTATTGTTCTGGATCCCTATTCAAAGATTTATAAGGAGGATTTGGGGAATTATTTTTCTCCAAAATTGATTTTTGAGCTCTCTGCAACTCCTTGATTGTGGCAAAGATTTTTGTGTAACTATGGGACTAGGGAAGTGAAAATTTAAATGAAGATTGAAAAGTTCACCTTTTTCTATTGTTTCTTTAAATTATGGCCTACTACCTTTCAGTTATGCCCACACAGTTGGCATCTCTTCTGGACTTCCCAGCACTTGCACCTACTTCTAGCAACAGCATATCCTGCCTTCCTTGAGGGAAACATTTTTTCCCCCACTCAAGACATGATTATGGACAAACTGAAATCTCAGTGCTCTACTTTTAACCACATAGAGTGGATTCTTGGGTGTAGCCAATCAGTCATGGTTTTGTAAAGTAAAAGCTCTTTCTAACAAATCAGCCCATCAGGGATGTTCAGAACTAATTCCTGAAGAGAAGTCCTTCTGCTTTTCGTTCCTAACAAGGAGAATGTAAACTTAGGACTGCTGTTCACTTCATCTTCCTTTCCATAGTTGGAAGAAGCAGAGATGGTTACAATTGTACCCCCAGTTCTAGGTCTGTCTCCCTCTTCAATGATTCATCTTAACATCTGTGGTAGATTCTATTATTGCTCACAATGATCTGTGGCCCTCTCTGTAAGAGGACTCTACATCCCTTCCTTGGTCATGTCACTTGCAATATCTCCCTGTGGGAGGTGATACTTCCCTCACCTTTGCCATCAGCCTTGGCCACGTGGCTTGCTTTAACTGACAGAATACAACCAGAAGTAATTTATGATACATCCAGGCAAACATTTTATGAGCTACCACCAGGTTCTACAATTATTTGTTTTCTTTTCCACAAGACTGAAGTCAGGGGTGCTCCTTCAGCCCAGTTCCCAGAATGAGAATGTATGTGGAACAGAGACACAACTAGAATGTAACATGAACAAGAAACAAACATCTGTTATTGTACAACAAAAACTCCTTCTAATAAATCAGCCTCTCTCTCTCTTTCTCTCTCTCTCTCTTTCTGTCTCTTCCAGAAGATGGTTCCACCAGGTTTCTATCCTTGTACCTGGAAGCATTCTGACTAATTATCCTATGAATAATATATATTTTTTATTCCATGACTAATACATACAGTTTAGCAACATATTTACAAAGCAGATTATGAAGATTCCCAAAATGTGTGAACAAGTATACATTTAACTAGTCTATCCTAGAAATGGTTATTTTAATGCCAAAGAAGAAATTATCTTAACATTAAATATATGCTCAGAGATGCTAAACAAGTTTTCACAGTAACACTAATTTGTTCTCTTTAACACTCGTATTTACATTATAGCTAATGTTTGTTTTAAGTCTCTTATCAAATACAAAAAAATTATAATTTCAACTTATTTTACTAATTCTTTCAATGTATTTCACTGCTTTTTATAGTTTAATAAAATTTAGTTAGTTCTTAAAATTGTTAAATTTACTTTGAACATGCAATATTATTTGTTTCATGTTGAAACTGAAACATATTAACATTTTCATATATGTTTAGATATATAGTAAAATTTTGAAATTTCTCTATTTCTATTAGCTAATGTGTTATAGACTACTAGTGCATATTCATATATGGTTCTCCTTTCCTTCTTACAAACACAAGAAGACCATTTTTCTCAACAATCTTGCAGTTAGAGCTGAATGACTAGTTCTAGTTCAATGGGTTTCAACTGAGAGCAATTTTCTCCCTAACTCCCCACCACTCCACCAGGGGACATTTAATAATGTCTGGAGACATCTGTGGTTATCATAGCTGTAGAAGGTGCTACTGGCAACTAGTATAAAGACCCCAGGATGCTGTGACACATTCTACCAAGTACAAGACAGCCTGCCAATAACAAAGGATTATTCAGCCCCAAATGCCAATAGGGCCAAGGTTGAGAAACCCTGTTCTAGGCAATGAAACTTAAGTGGAAGTAATTTAGTTGACTTCCAAACTGTGGCCTTCACGAGCCTCTCTTTGCTTTAGGAAGCAACCTTGGAAGCCACGTGTTGAAATGGAAGAACCACAAGAAGAAAATGGACTGGGTTCCTGAGTCATCACATAGAAAGGAGCGACCCTGGAGAGTTGCTTGAGCCTTAACAGTCTTTGTGTAATCGTTATATAAATCTCTTTTTGTCTCTAACCTTTATTGTGTGTCTTAGACCAGATTTCAGAGCTAATTTGTTACTGCAGCATAATTCATCCTATCTTTACTAACACCACTAGTTTCACAAACTTTTACTTATGTGAATATAAATATACTACATTTTTAAAATGCCAGCTCATATCATATGCATAGCATCAAGTAGCTTTCAAATATAACCTATTTTTAGGTAAATATCTTTTATTATTCAGTCATTAATACATGCTGAAGATAGAGATGACATTATTCAAGCATGAACAGGATTTGAAGAATGTATTTTAAAGACCAGTTGACAGTACACTCAATAATCTTCCAAATGTAGAACATAATTGTGGGAGTGTGAGAAGAGGAGATCACTCAGGTTTGAAAATGAAACTGAGAAATTCTGACTTCCAGGGAGTGTAGAATGTTTTTATCCACAGTCATAAGAATATAAAATAAAGTTTGAAAATGAATTTTTTCCTCAGCAGAGTAGATACTGTGCTGCATTTCACAGCTGCCTAGCTACAGCGAGTGATGTATGCTCATAACACACTGGATGGTGGCTTAGGAAGGTAATCCAATAAAATCTATGCTGGAGCCAAGAATTCAATTCAAGGAAAATGCCTCTAGTTAATCACCATAATCACTCCCCCTGTGTGCCAGAGAAGGGCTCACTTTCTAATTCAGGCTTACTGTAGATTATTTAAATTAGCTAAGAGCAGTGCTACAAGGCTAAGGCTCCCAAAATTTTAACTTAAAGGCAAGAGTTACCTGTTTTTTCATACTTTCCACATTTTTCCCTTTTCAGTTAAAGGCATAATAATAATTTGTGAAGCTTTCAATTCACGCTTTAAAGTCCTTAACAACCATCTTGTTATGAGACATAAAGTTGTTTGAAAAGGAAGAAACAATGAATAAGAAATGTGAGTCCTACTGTGATGATGCCAGCATGCAAAATATTGACAAGCTCCAAAATGGCAATACTTGCAGCAACTGTGTATTTAACTTCAGATTTTCCCAACGGAAACATTTTATTGACAAGGAAGCAATGAAAACCAGAACTCATATCTATCTTTTTTAATCAAAAATTAATTCTATATGAGCATATCTCATGGCTACCTGGAGACCATTTTGATGTAAGCAAGGAAAACAATAGCTTTATCTAATAATTATGTTTTTCCTTGATCAATAATTTTGACCTTGTGATGGTGCTTATTATTCTAAGACAGTCTCATGGAAGTGACACTGTATGCTGTTCTGGAAGGTGAAACTGGCTGTAGTTCCAGGATTCAAATTCTGATACTAAAGAACTTCTAAAACTCTAGACTCTTATGCAAATATTGCTGAGTCTCAGACAGTCTCCACCACAAAACACTAGGACCTCACTTTCACCTGGAGAGGGGAAGAGGGAAAGTCCACATTTGAGACCACTGGATACTCAACTCTGCTGTAGGAGTAACCAACAAATTAATATATTTTGTTCAGGGTCACATAGAGAAGTCAGCCTGGTTCACACAGGTATGACTATTCAAGAAGGTCCAATCCAAAGGGTGGGATGGGCCAATAGGAGCATAAGTGACAAGAATAGTTCCTGTTGATGCTCAGAGAGGGAGGACGATCAAGTAGCTGATAGTACTGGAAGGATGATACAGCATCACCTGGGAAATTCCAGGGCCTCATAGATTGGAATTCTCAGTTGGGGAGGGTCCAAGCACTACAGGAAACTGGAGTGCTAGAGACACAGAGGTGCCAAACCCAACCCCATGACCTGGGCTACCTCAACAGAGGAATGCACAGGCTGTCTAAGGAAAAAGATTACCAGGACTATGTCTGTAAAATTATATCACCTTCTACTTCCGGGTGGAAAGAAAACTCCAAATTTACTCTTCATCTTAGTCAGAACTGGTGTCAAGACCAGAAAGGATGTTTGTTGGTACTCACTTTGGAGGTAGGGAAAGGCCGTAACTGAGAAAATACAAAGAATGAAATTTTTTTCATCTTAACATTTTAAAAAGCTTCTAGGGCTTCCCTGGTGGCACAGTGGTTGATAGTACACCTGCCAATGCAGGGGACATGGGTTCGTGCCCCGGTCCGGGAAGATCCCACATGCTGCGGAGCAGCTGGGCCCGTGAGCCATGGCCACTAAGCCTGTGCGTCTGGAGCCTGTGCTCCTCAACAGGAGAGGCCACAACAGTGAGAGGCCCGCGTACCACAAAAAAAAAAAAAAATGCTTCTATACTTTCCTTGGAAGTACAAATGTAACCTCCTAATCCAAATGCTACTCAGTATATAAACACTCCAGCACTGAGCATAAATGGCGTCAGTATTCTAATTTCACATTAACAGTACATAAGAAATTAGAAATTCAAGAGTTAAAATTAAGAGAAAATACTCAGCTATTTAGAATTGTCACGTAGTTAGAAACCAAAATAAATATTGAAATCAGTTTATTCAAAGTATAACATAAACATTGTAAGAAACATTAAATTACATGACCTTTATTTTCTGACTGCATTTAAATTGTATCCACTGGTGCTAGACTGTGAAGATGGGTTATTCACCTTTCTAACTCTTCCAGTTTCATGACTCATAGCAGGTATTAATGTTCTCAAAAGGAATGTGTTCAAACCATGACTGTGACATCTGCTTTATGATCTCAACTTTGACAGTAGGATTACTGTACTGAAATTATGGCTATTTTATCCACATGGTCAATCAATAAAGTAACAACATTTTTAACAAGTACAAAACCCCCTGGGGTTTCATGAATTCAGTGCTAACTTGGTCCATAAGGAAAGTCATGGTGATTATAGCTCTAAAATACAGTTATCACACTGCAACAACAGACCTTCATGCAATTGATTAGAGTTAGGTAACAGCTGCCTCTTTAACCAAGCATAAGCACTCTGGTTTCTCATAGTTACAACCACTTCTTGACTCTGAGGTCTGTGTTGCTATTTGTCACTCAATTTGAGTTGTTAAACTCAGCCTGCCCAATCCCTGTGGGCATCTGAGTTTGTCCCTGCTATTTAGCCTTGACAAAAAAAACATCCTGCGTTATCTTGCAAGTGTCCTCTCCTAGCTCTTGATTTCTCTCATATTTCTTGCAAAGCTTTGGAAAGGACCCATGGAAATATGACGAAGTCAGAGGACACTCACATAGCCAGCCAGACCAATGGCCTCAACCCATGCTATCAATGGAAACAACTATTATACTTAAGAGCATTCTTTTCTCATGTCTGACATGCAAACATCATGAGGTCAATACGTTACTTTTAAATGCCTCATTAGAGTGATTTCCACTGACCACGTATTTTCTAAATGCCAAATATATGAAGAACCTTAATTTTTAAAGGCAAAAATTAAGGAAGTTTTCTTGGTATCATGATGTTATAATCATTTATCATAACTTCACAGTCTGGGTAGGTATACAGTTGCCCAAAACAACTCAAAGATGAGGTCCTTATAAAATAAAGAGAGATAACAGGCTATACAGAATATATTATTTTGCTGAAAGTCTTTAGTCAGCCACTAGGTTCATTTTTCTGAATGTCCAGCTTTCTCCTTCAGTGGTTTTGATTAAAGTTCTGGGAACAGATGCAACTCTCTGGTAATACAGCGGGCAAAATGTAAAGCAGACCATATTAACCTGTCACTAGCTTTAAATATTCCTTCTCTTGTCTCGTACAAAACAAGCCTCATCTACCGTGTATTTTCATGCCTCTGGCTCCTTTCAGGTTATTGATCTTTGTATTATTTCTATAAGCACATGGAAAGGTTTTATTTTGTGTCTGAATTAAATCTATGATGCATAGAGGCTGCTTTATTCAGCCGAATGTGTCTTTAATACACTTCAAAGTGAATCTTTTTAAAACAAATCGTCATTAAGAACTGTTTCCCATTATAACTTCTAAAATTACTTGATAGTCTTATGTAGTTTTACAACATGCGCTAAATATAAATGAAGAGCAAATAAAAATAAATATTACACATCAGGAGTGATCATAAAACCACTGTGTAATTGTTCTGTCCTCTAACTAAGCCCAAGAAAGGAGCACCTAAAATCCTATTTTTAATGTTCTACACTTTCTATTAAAATGTTATGACTGCTCCCAAGATAATGCCATACGCTTAAACCAACATTAGGCAATTTCTCTTTTTCTCCCATTAAAGCAACAAAACAACACAAAAAACTCCAGAAGCTAAGGAAATTTAGCTTTGGCTTTTTAGTATCAACCTTTTTAATTAGGAAGATAAAGCATTTTAATCTTAAAAGCCAATTATTTATTCCTCAGCAGTTTATTTTTCCATAATATGTAATACTAAATGTTCTGAGCACATTATTTAAAATAGTAGATGGGTCTCTTGGCCCCAGGGCATAAATACACACCATGATACTCTAACAATGAAGAAACAGTTTATTCTCTTAATTACTTACAATGGTTTTGTTCTCTAATAACATATATGGTGTGTTAAGAAAATAAATCAAGAACAATTTAAAAGTAGAAATATATGGAACAATCTCTACAGAGGTCACAAAATACAGCTGAAAGAAAAATGGAAATCTGAGTAGTTGGGGGCTCTAACACTAATCTTGTGTGTCCACTTTCATGTAAATCATTTATTCTATTCCCCCTCATTAATTATTATTATTAATAATATTATTGCTATAATACTAATTCTTAAATAATGTAATCATATTAATGTGAGTTAATATTTAATTAATAATCAATCTGTAGGAATATGTAATTTATATACCCATCCAAAATGCTATTGTGCATTCTGATAACAGACAGTATAACAATAGCATCGGGGGGACTAAAACTAAGATAGGAAAACTATCTTAAGAACCAAAGTCAAAATCCACTGTGTATACAAAGATGAACACAAAGTGCATCAAGGTTTAAAGTTCTCTGGGAATAAATCAATGCACAAAAAAATTAAATTCCGCCCATGAAGGAGTGACTATTTCTTCCCCTAATTTGCCCAAGTACAAATAGAAAGGAATTTTCAATTTTAAAAAAAGGGGGATTTTCAATTTAAAAACAGTCAAAAACCTTGAAAAGGCATTTTATGAAAGAGTCTATCAAAATAGCCAATAAGCATATGAAAAGATGGTAAACATTACTCAATAGGGAAGTTCAAATTAAAGCCCCAAATAAGATACCACTAAACACCTACCTGAATGGCAAAAACTAAAAAGACTAACAATTCTTTTTTTTGTTTGTCTTTTGTTTTTTATGTTTGTTTTTTTGTTTTTATTGAAGTATAGTTGATTTACAATGTTGTGTTAGTTTCAGGTGTACAGCGAAGTGATTCAGTTATACATACATATCTTTTTTTTTTTCAGATGCTTTCCCCTTATAGGTTATTACAAAATATTGAGTATAGTTTCCTGTGCTATACAGTAGGTCCTTTTTGGTTATGTATTATATATATAGTAGTGTGTATATGTTAATCCCGAACTCCTAATTTATCCCCCCTTTCCCCTTCAGTAACTATAAGTTTTCTATGTCTGTGGGTCATTTCTGTTTTGTATATAAGTTCATTTGTATCATTTTTCTTTAGATTCCTCATATAAGCAATATCATATGATATTTGCCTTTCTTTGTCTGGCTTACTTCACTTAGCATGACAAGCTCTAGGTCCAACCATGTTGTTGCAAATGGCATTATTCCATTCTTTTTTATGGCTGAGTAATAGTCCATTGTATAAATAGACCACATCTTCTTTATCCATTTATCTGTCGATGGACCCTTAGGTTGCTTCCATGTCTTGGCTATTGTAAATAGTGCTGCTGTGAACATTGAGGTGCATGTATCTTTTCAAATTACAATTTTCTCCAGATATATGCCCAGGAAGGATTACTGGATCATATGGTAGCTCTATTTTTAGTTTTTTAAGGAACCTCCATACTGTTCTCCATAGTGGTTGTACTAATTATATTCCCACCAACAGTGTAGGAGGGTTTCTTTTTCTCCACACCCTCTCCGGCATTTATTGTTTGTAGACTTTTTGATGGTGGCCATTCTGACTGGTATAAGGCGATACCTCATTGTAGTTCTGATTTGTATTTTTCTAATAATTAGCAATGTGATCATTTTTTCATATGCCGAAAAGGCTAACAATTCTAAGTATTGGCAAGGACATGGAGCAAGTAAAACTCTCATACATTTTTGGTAAGAGTGTGAATTGCTACAATAAATTTGCTTTGGAATAGTACTTGATAGTATCTATTCAAACTACATATATACCTAACATATACTATCACCAAATAATTCCACTCTTACATATATATCCAAGAGAAATGAATGTATATGTCCACCAAAAAAAAAAACAAGAATTCTTAGCAACCTTCTTCATAATCACCAAAACCTAACAACCCAAATGTCTAACAGTAGAATAATTACCTAGCAGTTAAAGAGAAAAAGAACATTGCTTAATGCAATGAACATGAATGATTTTCAAGGACCTAAACAGTAACACCTATGTAATATGATAGCATGTGATAGAGGATAAAATTCTTCATGTAAAACTTCCTAATAAACAAGAAATTTCCTAAGAAACAAGCTGAACAAATGTAGAAATGTTTGACTAAAAATATAAAATTTGTCCTTAACTGAAGCTAAGAAACTATGTTTTCTGTTTTCTCTTTTATGATGGCTAACTTCAGCCCACCTTAAGCAATAATAATATATTTTTTTTATAATTCAATACATTTACTTTTCAAATATCAAACATTATGTCTACAAGTTTAGAAATAGCCGTGTCTTTTACAAACATGCATTTTTTCTATTCTTTCCAAAATTATGTTATAAATATGTGTACTTTATATGTACTTTATATGTATACTATATATGTTCCAAATGAATTCCCTATTGTAATTAAGTATATGAATTTATATTAGTGAATATTGAGCAATTATTTATATAAAAGAGATATTCTACTAACAGAAAAAAAAACCTATAAGTAATTTATGGGTATTGTATATTTAAAATGTAATTCCGTTTACAAAAATTCGATTTTCATACAAGTATTTATCTTTGCATAGAATGAGACTCATCTCTGTCATTTATTTTAAATGCAGTGGTTATTGTATAAGAAACAACTTTGGTTTTCACCAGCTGGGTAAGTGATCATCACAAACCAAATACGCTTAACTGCTTTTTTGTCCTCTCAAACGTAAAATGAGAATTTCTATTTGTTAAATAGCTGCACAAAAATGGAGAATTGTCTTTTATTGTTGTGCAAAACACAAGATTCTATGAAAACCGCTAAGAAGCATTTTCCTGCAATAGCATATTATGAGGTGTGGACTTAAAAAGGCTTTTCTATTACCAATATTGTAACTGGGCAGAAGTCTGCTGCAAATATCCATGTCTGCGGGAATAAAGATGCAGACCTACTAGAGAATGGGCTTGAGGACACAGGGAGGGGGAATGGTAGGCTGGGACAAAATGAGAGAGTGGTAGTGTATATATAGACATATATACACTACCAAATGTAAAATAGATAGCTAGTGGGAAGCATCCACATAGCACAGGGAGATCAGCTCGGTGCTTTGTGACCAGCTAGAAGGGTGGGATAGGGAGGGTGGGAGGGAGGGAGATGCAAGAGGGAAGAAATATGGGGATATATGTATATGTATAACTGATTCACTTTGTTATAAAGCAGAAACTAACACACCATTGTAAAGCAATTATACACCAATAAAAATGTTTTTAAAAAAATCCATGTCTGCATTAAGAACCAGATTTTCCCAAGAGTCGACTATTGGAAGAACTTTGGATTATAGCACAAAATACTCATTATTTTGTAAATGAAAATTTTAGTTCCCTTGAATATTTTATCGGTGTTTTAGAAGATGGCCTTTAAAATGGAAAACATAGGCAGTGGGACAAGATGTAGCAAACCAGATACAAGAACATAAAGGAGAACAGCAGAGGCTGAGGGCTAGACATTTACCAAAGCCAGTAGCCATGTCCTATCATGGAGGCATCTTCCTCAAGATACGTTGGGATTCCAAATGGTCTGGCAAAATGGGGAAGGGTGCCAGAAAGTAGTCTACCTGGATTAGGAGATACTACTTGGTTATGGATGCAAGTTAGGGGAGAATAGCTAACAGTATAACAAACTGTGCTTAAGTTTAAGTCATAACCAAGTTCAAATACTATGTCAACTATTTATTAGTTGCGTGACTAGTAAATAATCTACTCTGACATCCTAAGACTTAGTTTACTTATCCAAAAAGCATGGACAGAAGTGGCATCTACATTGTAGAGTTATGACTGGCATTTAGTGAATAGTCAGTAAATGGTATTATCATTATCATTATTATTATTTTATTATTGCTTAGGGAGGTGATGAGGTAAGGCTCAACTAGTGTTTTCTGTTTGTTTTACTAGAAGTTATACCTTTTCCTTTTCCTCTTTACGGAAGAAGCTCTAGAAGAGAAGGTGAAGTGATTCTGATGCTCAACCCCAGGTGAGAGCCTCCATCAAAAGGAGAGAAGTTTGTCAAGAGCTAAGCAGAATATCCAGTCACCACCCATGCGGACTAAGATACAGGGCAACTGGAATATGCATTCAGGGGCCAATGGAAAGGACCAGATATGCACATTTGGGAAACTCAGCAGGGTTTTGAGAAGATACCATTTCTCTGGACAGGTAGGAGTGAGAGTCTCAGCCCAGATCCACTTGCTTAGACAAACTCCTCTTGCTGATGGGGCCATGGCCCTTGTGCTATGTGGAACTGGTTGCACAATATCAAGAGGGACAGACTTTGCTGGAGACCAGTATTCATGGGCTGAATTGTGTTCCCCCCAAAATCCATACATTGAAGTTCTAACCCCAGAACCTCAGGATGTGATTATATATGGAAATACAGCCTTTATTTAAAGAGATAATTAAGTTGAGGGGCTTCCCTGGTGGCGCAGTGGTTAAGAATCCCTCTGCCAATGCAGGGGACAGAGGTTCAAGCCCTGGTCTGGGAAGATCCCACATGCCATGGAGCAACTAAGCCCGTGTGCCACAACTACTGAGCCTGTGCTCTAGAGCCTGCGAGCCACAACTACTGAGCCCATGCACCACAATTACTGAAGCCTGTGTACCTAGAGCCTGTGTTCCACAACAAGAGAAGCCACCACAATGAGAAGCCTGCACACTGCAATGAAGAGTAGACCCCACTCACCGCAACTAGAAAAAGCCCGCATGCAGCAATGAAGACACAATGCTGCCAAACATAAATTCATTAATTAATTAAATTAATTAATTGAATTTTTTTAAAGAGATAATTAAGTTGGGGCTTCCCTGGTGGCGCAGTGGTTGAGAGTCCGCCTGCTGATGCAGGGGACATGGATTCGTGTCCCAGTCCGGGAAGATCCCACATGCCGCGGAGCGGCTGGGCCCGTGAGCCATGGCTGCTGAGCCTGCGCATCCAGAGCCTGTGCTCTGCAACGGGAGAGGCCACAACAGTGAGAGGCCCGTATACCGCAAAAAAAAAAAAAAAAAAAAAAAAAAAAAAAGAGATAATTAAGTTGAAAAGAGGTCATTAGGGTGGGCCTTAATCCAATATGACTAGTGTTCTTATAAGAGGAATTTGGACACTGACACATACAGAGGGAAGAACATGTAAAGACACAGGCAGAAGACCGTCTATAACTTAAGGAGAGAAGCCTGGGGCAGGTTCTTCCCTCATGGCTCGCAGAAGAAATCAAATCTGCAGATACCTTGATCAAACTTCTAGCCTCTGGAAATGTAAGAAAATAATTTCTATGTTTAAGCCACCCAGCTTGTGACCTTTTCATCTATCTTCACGTAATCTTAACCATGCAAATACACCCACACGAACACGTCCCCACAAGTCAGCCTGTATGATGGGGCGATATTTTATTGAGTAGATTCCAAGTTACAGATTTTCCTCAAAATCAGGAAGGTTTATTGTGCCTGTTCACCAATGTCCATGAGTCCTAGACAGCTGTTCCACTGTGAATGTTTGAAAGTCATCGGTACTTCTGATTCTGACCCTATAACCACCATTGCTACCAAACAGTTGGTGTTACTTCTAACTAATCAGGTGTATATTGAAGGTACTGTTGGATGGGGCCTCACAACTACTTTTAGCAAGAGAACACCATGGTTGTTTGTTTCCTTTATTTTACAACTATAAGATAAAAAAAATTATGAGTTGGGTAATTAACACATATGGTTCTTAAATGTAAATGTTTAAATTATGATGGCTCTTCCTTCATATAATACACATGTCATTCCAGGCACTGTGCTTGGCATTAGGAGTGCCACTATGTACAGGACAGGTATGATCCCTGCTGTTAAGGAGCTTACATTCAGGTGAAGGAGGTGGGAAAACAAACAAAGTGTCAAATAATTAAATAACTATTAGTGGTGGTAGCTGTGTGAAATAAACTAACAAGAATGAGCTAGGGAATAATAGCAGAGAATAGATATTTTACAGGATAGTCTGGAAAGACCTCTCTGAGGAGGTGGGCTTTCTTTCAGACTTGATAATTGAACCACAGTCATGGTAAATTATGTTCCATGATCAGAATCTGAACATTTCAGCTATAAGGTACAGTGTAAAGACGACGAACTACTTCAATTAAACCTAAGTTACACGCCTCATGTCCCTCTAAAAGCATGACAATCACTTGGACATGAAAAAGTTGATGTAAAAAGAAGATAAATGAGTAGGTTCTCATGCTTTGTCTTCTAGTTTTATGAAATTCCAAACTCACTGTAAATAGCTTACAGAAACAAGCAGTTCATTGGGTTCAGTCCCTAGCAAGACAGCACACAGCACTTAATCCTCACCAGAGTATCACTGGTACATTCAAGTCTATAAGAGAAATAAATTTCAGCACTCAATTATCAGCTCTAGTCACAGTGAATAGAAACAGGCAAAGATGTATTTACCCAATGTGAGAATAACATGAGTACTCAAGCAGTTTAGTTGCTTTGGTAAGCTGTAATAAATTACTATGTACTTTAGCCAATGGAATAGCCAAAGGTACATCATATATACAGTTCTTTCTAAGTTTTCAACAAATTTCAATCTGCTCTAGTTTGGAAATTTTCCTTTATTAAAAAAAACTGTAGGCTTTATTGTAGAAAGATCATAAAATGCAGGAAAGCAAGGGGAAAAAAAGAAATAAAGTGTACCCCTGTGGTAGATCAAAAGTAATAATGGCCCGAGTTTGTCATTCATCCCTATAGCTATACCCTTTGTCTGTAACTCTATAGCAATCTCCCATCCTGCTCAGACAGTTGACTCGCTTTAGGCCAATAAGATTATGATGAGTGTGACACAAACAAAGGCATGGAAGGCACCTGCATGATTGAGCTTACTTCTGCCACTGCCATAAAAAGGACATGCCCCAGCAAGTCCTCTTGTACCAGGAGGAGAATGAGAGATGCAAGGACCAGAGCTGAGTTGTCCCAGTCGTCCTAGAAGGACCACCTTAGAAGCCACACAGACGTGGAAGAGAGCTTAGCCAAGCTCAGCAGAGCCCCTACCCAACCTATAGCTGACTGTAAACACATGCAATGAGCCCAGTCCAGGGCTGATCGGCTGAACCTGCAGACCTAGAAGCTAAATAAACACTTATTGTTGTATCCCACTGAGATTGTTGTTGTTTATTAAAGAGAATTATTGTGACAATCAATTTCTGATACACACACTACCCTGAAACAGAACAATTTAACATTGCTTTAATTTTACTTTAGCTTTTTGTCCAATTTATGGACTTTCTAAAGGTTAAAGATAGCAAACAACATCAGCATAAAGCATTATGAGTTCTAGTTTTCTAGATTTAATCATCACACTGGGCTAACAGAGATACTAGGAGAGAAAAATCCAACTGTAGTTCTGATATTGAAAGTTCACTACAGTAAACTAGAGTAATTTCTGATTTGCCATCCAGGCAATCAGCGAGGAAAAATTCTAGGGGGAAATAGTAGGTTATCCCATCAAGTCAAGAAAGTAAAATGGGATAGATGTAGGGCATGAAGCTGGAAGTAGGGCTGGGTTGGGGGAAGACGTTCCAAATGGAAAGAATAGTGTGACACTTAGGACTCTTTCCTTGCCAGCAACTCTGGCTAACTTAGGTAAACAAAAGAACTTGTTAGAAAGTTTCTGGGTAGCTCACAAAATCAGAAAGAAAGCCAACCCAGCAAGCTTAAGTAAGGATAGGTAAGGGTAGCCCAAGAGAGCTCAGTAGCAGTAACATGTCTCTTCTGGATGCTTCCTCTAGAACAAGTCAGTTTTAACCCTCTTTAGCCTAAGTTGTTACTCTGTTCAAAGTTAAAGACCTGGCAAAGATTATCCAGATGTGCCAGGGTTACATACACTCCCTTCCCGCACTTACCGAGCAGGGGAAGAAGAGTAGGCCACTGTGGTTGACAGCTCTCCTAGACCCAAGGAGTGAGTGGGAGGAATATGTATAAAGTAAGGGGGAAGTGTTTCAGGACAGGCAAAAACAATACATGTCTACTAGAAACATGAAGAGCAAGTGAGCAAGAGCTCTAGTTTATATGAGACAGTAAAGGGGAATAAACCACCTACCTTAGACTGGATTCCAGCTAAGATGGGAAATGGTCCATGTGCACCAAGGGATAGATGTCTCCAGAAAGGTCTCTCCATCTTAGCGAGGGCTGCTCCTCTCTTACCCTAAAGGAGCTTAGCAGCTGGGAGGTCTGTCTTGCCATGAAAATGTGATTGCTTCCCAGCATGGCTCTCACTGGCCCACAGGATACTGGAAAATAACCCAGTAAAAATAGCAAAGCATATGCATCAGAGCAAAGGCAATGGGGACCATGTGACTGACTCCAATGGGTGAAATGAATATGACCATAATTCCTAAAGAGAAATTCCCTATGCCCCATTATATTTTTCTATACCAAGTAAACTGAATTATCATACGAAAAATTAAATTTAAGGATTTCAATTGGGAAAATTTTTACGTCACAAGGTATGCCAAAGTGAATCTTGTGCCACGCAAAGTTCTGCTGAATTTATCCAGAAATGATCCAACAGGGACAAGTGGTCAGCTAAAGCCCCCACATTTGCAGGGCTCAGGGCAAGAGTACAAACAGAGGCCCCTAGTCCATCTATCTTTAAAAGATTTTTAAAGAGTTAAATCAAGTTAATACACTGTTAAATAAGTCCTACACTTCTGCCTTGACAAATCCTCCTGCTTGACAACCTGGGAGCCCAGGTTCAAATTTAGAATTCTCCAAAATTTTGGGGTAATTTGCCAGAACATGAAGTGAGCGAAGAGCCAGCCCCCAGCCTCTGGCCTGAGGCCTGCTCCATTCCTTCCTACCCCAGCTCCATGTCACACCTCAAAGGCCTTCATAAACTCGCATGTAGAAATCCCAGCTCAACAACTGAAGCTCAACCCCAAGGCCCATACCCCACAATCAGCCTCCCCTTGGCCACACTTGGGAGCAGGGTATGTGTGTCAGTGCAGTTATCTCCTCTTTTGATAACAGACTAGATATCAATTACAGGAAAAATCTGTAAAAAAATACAAACACATGGAGGCTAAACAGTACATTACTTAATAACCAAGAGATCACTAAAGAAATCAAAGAAGAAAAGAAAATACCTAAAAACAAATGACAATGAAAACACGATGACACAAAACCTTTGGAATGAAGCAAAAGCAGTTCTAAGAGGGAAGTTTATAGCAATACAATCCTACCATAAGAAACAAGAAACATCTCAAATGAACAACCTAACCTTACACCTAAAGCAAATAGAGAAAGAAGAACAAAAAAACCCCAAAGTTAGCAGAAGGAAAGAAATCATAAAGATCAGATCAGAAATAAATGAAAAAGAAATGAAGGAAATGATATCAAAGATCAATAAAGTTAAAGCTGGTTCTTGGAGAAGATAAACAAAATTGATAAACCATTAGCCAGACTCATCAAGAAAAAAAGGGAGAAGACTCAAATCAATAGAATTAGAAATGAAAAAGGAGAAGTAACAACTGACACTTCAGAAATGCAAAGGATCATGAGAGATTACTACAAGCAACTTTATACCAATAAAATGGACAACCTGGAAAAAATGGACAAATTCTTAGAAATGCACAACCTCCTGAGACTGAACCAGGAAGAAACAGAAAATATGAACAGACCAATCACAAGCACTGAAATTGAAACTGTGATTAAAAATCTTCCAACAAACAAACGCCCAGGACCAGATGGCTTCACAGGCGAGTTCCATCAAACATTTAGAAAAGAGCAAACACCTGTCTTTCTCAAAATCTTCCAAAATATAGCAGAGGGGGGAACACTCCAAACTCATTCTATGAGGCCACCATCACCCTGATACCAAAACCAGACAAAGATGTTACAAAGAAAGAAAACTACAGGCCAATATCTCTGATGAACATAGATGCAAAAATCCTCAACCAAGTACTAGCAAACAGAATGCAACAGCACATTAAAAGCATCATACACCATGATCAACTGGGGTTTATCCTAGGAATGCAAGGATTCTTCAATATACGCAAATCAATCAATGTGATACATCATATTAACAAACTGAAGGATAAAAACCATATGATCATCTCAATAGATGCAGAAAAAGCTTTCAACAAAATTCAACACCCATTTACAATAAAAACCCTCCAGAAAGTAGGCATAGAGGGAACTTTCCTCAACATGATAAAAGACATATATGACAAACCCACAACCAACATTGTTCTCAATGGTGAAAAACTGAAACCATTTCCACTAAGATCAGGAACAAGACAAGGTTGCCCACCCTCACCAGTATTATTCAACATAGTTTTAGAAGTTTTAGCCACAGCAATCAGAGAAGAAAAAGAAATAAGAGGAATCCAAATCAGAAAAGAAGAAGTAAAGCTGTCACTGTTTGCAGATGATATGATATTATACATAGAGAATCCTAAAGATGCTACCAGAAAACTACTAGAGCTAATCAATGAACTTGGTAAAGTAGCAGGATACAAAATTAATGCTCAAAATCTGCATTTCTATACACTAATGATGAAAAATCTGAAAGTGAAATTAAGGAAACACTCCCATTTACCATTGCAACAAAAAGAATAAAATACCTAGGAATAAACTTATGTAAGGAGACAAAAGACCTGTATGCAAAAAATTATGACACTAATGAAAGAAATTAAAGATGATACAAATAGATGGAGAGATATACCATGTTCTTGGATTGGAAGAAACAACATTGTGAAAATGACTCTACTACCCAAAGCAATCTACACATTCAATGTAATCCCTATGAAACTACCACTGGCAATTTTCACAGAACTAGAACAAAAAATTTCACAATTTGTATGGAAACACAAAGACCCCAAATAGCCAAAGCAATCTTTTTCTTTTTTCTTTTCTTTTTTTTTTTTTTTTTTTTTGTGGTACGTGGGCCTCTCACTGCCGTGGCCTCTCCCATTGTGGAGCACAGTCTCCGGAAGTGCAGGCTCAATGGCCATGGCTCTAATTGAGTTATTTGTAGTGAGGTGGATGGACCTAGAGTCTATCATACAGAATGAAGTAAGTCAGAAAGAGAAAAACAAATACCGTATGCTAACACATATATATGTAATCTATGAGAAAAAAAAAATGTTCATGAAGAACCTGGGGGCAAGATGGGAATAAAGACACAGATCTACTAGAGAATGGACCTGAGGATATGGGGAGGGGCAAGCGTAAGCTGTGACAAAGAGAGAGAGAGGCATGGACATGTATACACTACCAAATGTAAAATAGATAGCTAGTGGGAAGCAGCCTCATAGCACAGGGAGATCAGCTTGGTGCTTTGTGACCACCTAGAGGGGTGGGATAGGGAGGGTGGGAGGGAGGGATATGCGAGAGGGAAGAGATATGGGAACATTTGTGTGTGTATAACTGGTTCACTTTGTTATAAAGCAGAAACTAACACACCATTGTAAAGCAATTATACTCCAATAAAGATGTTAAAAAAAAATTTCTCCAATTTCCCCACAAGGCAACTATTACCATTGTTTTTCAAGGTTAAAATAAAAGAAAGGAAAATTAATATGTCTTATGGAGCTACCAATGTGGCAATCAGAGATAACAAAGAAAAAAATAATTAAAACAATTAGAGACCATTTTGCCCAGCAAATTGGCAAAGTTCTTCTTAGCATTATACTGCCCAGTGTCAGTGAGAATACAATGAGATCGTACCCTTGTACACTATGAAGGGAGAAACTGATATATCCCTTCCAGAGGGAAACCTGAAAATATGCACTAAACATTATTTTAAAATAGTCATTCATATGGAATACTATTCAGCCATAAAAAGGAAGGAAATTTTGCCATTTGCAGCAACATGGATGGACTTGGAAGGCATTATGCCAAATGAAATAAGTCAGACAGAGAAAGACAAATACTGCATGATATCACTTATATGTGGAATCTAAAAAATACAACAAACCAGTGAATATAACAAAAAAGAAGCAGACTTACAGATATAGAGAAGAAACTAGTGGTTACCTGTAGGGAGAGTGAAGTGGGGAGGGGCAATATAGGGTGGGTGATTAAGAAGCACAGACTATTAGGTATAAAATAAGCTATGGGAAAAATAAAATAAAATAAGCTGTGGGGATGTATTGTACAACACAAGGAATATAGCCAATATTTTTACAATAACTGTAAGTGAAGTACAATCTTTAAAACTTGTGCACCATTATATTGTACACATGTAACATATAATATTGTATATCAACTATACTTCAATTTAAAAAATAAAGTAAAAATAGTCATTCATGACACTTGATCCAGTAATTCCCTCAAAAGTGAGTAGAAAATTTATGAACAAAAATATTCATTGTAGGGCTTCCCTGGTGGTGCAGTGGTTGAGAGTCTGCCTGCAGTTGCAGGGGACACGGGTTTGTGCCCTGGTCCAGAAATATCCCACATGCCACAGAGCGGCTGGGCCCATGAGCCACGGCCGCTGAGCCTGAGTGTCCGGAGCCTGTGCTCCGCAATGGAAGAGGCCACAACAGTGAGAGGCCCGCGTACTGCAAAAAAAAAAACAAACAAAAATACTATTCATTGTAGTCTCATTTCTAATAACAAATAATTGGAAACAACTGAAATGCTCCAAAACATAGGGTAGCAAAATAAAATGTGGTGCATCCATATGTTCTTACCCTCTGCATGCCTCAAAATTCATGTTTTTGAAGAACACTCAATGACATATTGTTAGGTGACAAAGTATCATTTAAAACTATCCAGCATATGACAAATTTGGTTTAGGTATAAACATATACACATATACCATATATAAGTACAGCAGTGTATATCCGTATATGCATTAATATGCCTGAATAGAAAAACACTAGAAGGAAGTAGAACAATATTTTAATAATTGATAATTCTGAGTAGTTATCAGTGTAGTTACCTGAGTAGTGGTAGATAATTCAAGCCATTTTTTATTTTGTTTTTATACTGTTCAGTATGTTTTAAATTTTTAGATGTAAATTCAGAAATGATTGTTTCTCTTTAAATAAATAAAAGAATCAGTACTAGCTTTCCCCAAATTTATGACTTAATGGGAAAATCAAAACAGAATTACCATAATTTTAAAAATCCTAAAATCAGGGGCTTCCCTGGTGGCACCGTGGTTGAGAGTCCGCCTGCCGATACAGGGGACGAGGGTTCGTTCCCCGGTCCGGGAAGATCCCACATGCCGCGGAGCGGCTGGGCCCGTGAGCCATGGTCGCTGAGTCTGCGTGTCTGGAGCCTGTGCTCCGCAACGCGAGAGGCCACAACAGTGAGAGGCCTGCGTACCGCAAAAAAAGAAAAAAAAAAAATCCTAAAATCAGTATCAGAGATTTATACATAAGTTACTTCTTAATCTCAACGATTCTTTGTTTAAAGGAAGAGAATTGCTAAATGTTCTGAAGATAAATAAGATACCAAATAATCTGTATTCTTTTAATTTGGATCCCTTACATTTTTCACTAATGGTTTTTGCTGTATTTGGGAAAACTAAGGACTAACCTCCCTCTTTTAAAACTAGAATTTTAAGTAAATCAATATCAAAGAGGTAAAGTGATCTACTGAGTCCTTTTGGAGGGAAAAACTATAGATTATATTGATTGTGAAAATTTTTAAGGGCAAATGAAAAGCAAGGCAGCAAACTTTATATTTAGATTCTTGCCCCTAGCTATAATAGAGTTAACCAAGCTACTTCACTTCATCAAGATCACAGGGGAGCCTGTCTGCAAAATACCTCTAAGGTCAGACAGGTCCACTGATTCAGTCCGAGTTATAGAATAAGAGCCAGCCTTGAATAAAATTGGAAAGCCAACAGATTTTGTCTTCAGCACTTTATGTGCCACACACATGAGCGGAAATCTATCCTTCTATGGAATTCCTCCTTCTACTCTATGCCTGCAAAGCTCCTGTCCTGTACCTGAACACACCCTCACTCTTGCCCCAGCTATCAAGGTTGACTCATGATAGATCATGCTGCCTTCCTAGAAGTAGCTTGACTATGCGACTCTCCCACTCCTCTACTTATCTGTCCCCAGTCTCCAACCAATATGGAGAACTACTTTGCACTTAAAAAAAAAAAAAAAAATTAACGGCTGATGAGGCAGGAAAATCGGTTATGAGGTTTCCTTCTTTCAGGAGACAGACTCAGATGAAAAAGGCCCTTCCAGCGGTCAGGAATAAGACAAAAGAATGGCTGTGATAGTGAGGACTGCAGATACTCTTGTCTGACCGATGATAGAAATACCCTGGGGTAGGCAAGCCTTCTGAGTCACAGCATCCCAATAGCCGCCCATCCTGGTAATGGCAAGCCCTGACTGACAGCAATGTTAGCAAACATTTTTACATCATTTTGTTGGAGTTGGGCAGTAAAAAGGGAAGAAGAGAAGAGACACAAGAAACGGGGTAAAAGCTTAGGATCTGAGTTGATGGAAATGCCCAAGAGACTCCACAGAAACAGAAAGTTGGATATTCAACTCAACAGATCTAAAGCTGAGGTGTACCATCCCTTTCCATTACCTGTGGCTTCGTTAAAGTTGGCGACACACAAATGCCTGTGTGCTTAATGGTCCTCACTGGAACAACTAGATGAGGAAAAGGATGAGAATTCTCAAAATGACTAAATGAGCCATTTCCTGAATTTCTTCAGCAAAATAAGTCTCTGAGACAAAAAAAGTTTAGGAAAAGTGTTTGGCCACATTTCTCCCTGGAAGCCTGCTGTGCTGCTTAGTCTCCTGGTCTTCAGCCACCACTGGGAGGGGGCATCTAGCCAATTTCATCTGACTCTCAGAGGTCAAGCTGTCTCAAATGACATGTGAGCTACAGAAGCTAAACTGAAACATAAATAACATCAGTGCTAACATGGCCAAAATAATGAGTCCTCACTGCACCAGGCATTTCCTATGAAAGTTACTGAACAAAAGCTATCAGGTCATGAGTTTCTTTTCTGTCATTTCACTTAAGTTTTTCTGGACTAGAAATTCTACCAAGAGGTATCTGAGCGACAGTCTCTCAGGAAAGATGAACCCAGGGCAAGCCAATTAGTACTTGTTGCCATGGATACCTGTAGATAATCTGAATGTATGACTGGTCATTACGTTGCCTCTTCAGGGTCTTAATGAAGATAACAGAAGACAGTTACTCAACCTGCCTGCTAGCTGGCTGGTTCAAACAAACAGAATCAGCTGGTAGCACACCAATATTTTTAACTCTTTCCTAGCTAGCTGCCTTTCCTCTTTCTCCCTTCTCCCCTCAACCCAAATAAAATGTAGCATTTTCCTGAATCTCTCAATCCAAACGTTAACCCCTTAACTCACCAATGACTCACTTGCTTACATTATGTGTCTCCCTACTTCTCTAAAATACCTTGTTAGATCAAGGACATGAATTTTACATTTGACATTGAGCTTGGCATTTAGGAAATGTTTATAATACCTGTTGAATAAATGAAAAGCCTTTTTGCCCTTCGGGGGTATTGCCCTTCCCTTGGAATTCTTCTTCCATGGCTTTTTAGATGTCTAGCACAATCTCATCCTTAGGTCTTGGATTCAACTGGAATTTTTATTGACCCTTCTTATTACTTTCTCTAAAGAAGCCTCTCCCCGATTACTTTCTTAGGCATCACTGTATTGATCTTCTTCACAGCAATTGTCACAATCTGTAATTACCTTATTTCTTTCTGTACTTTTTCATTAATGTTTCTTTTATAAATTATCTGAGAGAAGGATCCTTGTCTGTGCTGTTTACAGCTTTCTCCTCAACACCCAAAATACAGAAGCCCTCAAATTGTTGTTGAAAGAACGATTACCATGTCTGAGTTGACAGGGGAGTTCTGTAATGGAGCTTTCTGCCCAGGACACAAACTAAGAAATACCAGCTACCCAATAAGCAGTTTCTGAGTGTGATTGTTGTCTCTTATGTGCTAGGTTTGCACTTACTTGCTAGGTCTGTGAGGTGTGACACTGGATGCAACAGTATGAATCTTACCTATCTGTGTAGGTGTCTAGACACAGAGCACCCTTGCCAATGGCAAGCCCATTGGCAGATGTCCAAATTCATGTTAGAGCTCTTTAGGGCTGCAGAAGGATTCTGAAGGTTTTCCTTTTACAGACGTATAAATCTTTGTGATCTTTGACTTTATTTTGTTCTGACAAATCCAACTTTTTTCTCTCCACATCCCTTTTCTTTAAGGGAGAGAGGATTTGCTTGTTCAGTCAAAAATGTTTCTAAGTCTTAAGTTAAATTATTTAATCTTGTTCCAAACTTCCCCCAAAACAGTGATATTTTTGGAATGAAATATACTTACATGTGAGCATTACTTACCATCTTAAGTATTTGAATAAATTTCCCTTTAAAGCTCTGCATGTATACACAAAGGCCTTCAAATATCTACTGAAGCACATTAATATTTTTCTTTTCAGAAACTTCAATTTATCTTGTTCTAAATGCTTTGATTATTTGATTTGTTTCCTAATTATGGCAAATCTTCTTTTAATGAGGGAATTAAAATTCTGGATAACGTCATCATGGGAAAACTAGCATTCTTAAAATTTTCTTTAGGACAAAGTTATGGTTTTGGAACATATGTTCATTTCCCTTAAGAGTTTAATGTTTCTTGATAAAGAGATTTTTTTTTCCTTGAAATTATGTTGCTTTCTCAACTTTGTATATAGTTGTTGAATAATCCATGTCAACTTCCTGTCAAAAGCTAATGTGGAAAAAATATTTTGTTGTGGCCAAACATTTTATTTCATTTCATGTGCAAATGTCACAAAATTGGTCAGTCAAGAAAAGTAAACTTGTATTTTTTAAATAAACCTTTATCTGCTTGAAAGTAGAAAGTGAATTATTGTGTGTGTGCAGGGGGTGGTAATGAAAAGCCACGTAAGTACAAAATAAAATAAAATTTGATGTAAACTTTTGTCAGTAAACATTCCACATCATGTAGATTTTTTTTTTTTTTTTTAAAGAACAGATTTATTTATTTATTTTTGCTGTGTTGGGTCTTCGTTTCTGTGCGAGGGCTTTCTCCAGTGTGGCAAGCGTGGGCCACTCTTCATCGCGGTGCATGGGCCTCTCACTATCACGGCCTCTCTTGTTGCAGAGCACAGGCTCCAGATGCACAGGCTCAGTAGTTGTGGCTCACGGGCCTAGTTGCTCCGTGGCATGTGGGATCCTCCCAGACCAGGGCTCGAACCTGTGTCCACTGCATTAGCAGGCAGATTCTCAACCACCGCGCCACCAGGGAAGCCCCATGTAGATATTTTTGATATATTTTTGTTACTCAAGTTCAGTATTTTTAACAAAACCAGTTTTTACATCTCAGCCACCCTTCTTTCTCAGCCACCTCATCCTTTCCAATAAAGCAAGGTCCCTTCAGCCTGGCAACCAGGGTCTTCACAATCCATTGCTTGGGTTTTCTTTCACCTCTCTTTCCCAGACTCTGTTTTTCAGGCACACTGAGGATGATTCTCCAACCTCAGATCACTGACATAAACATTCAGACTCCTGTGCTTTTCTTTATGATGTTTCCTCTTTATCCTTCCCAGCTATCCAGCCTGCATAACCAAATAATTCCTCTGTGCTTCCATTCAACTTGATATATCTACAGTTATCAAATTAATTGTTCATACATCTGTCTCCCCATCGCCACACCTTCTCAACTTCTCCAGAACAGAAATCACTCCTAATTCATTTTTGTGTTCCTAGTACAGAGCATCACGTGGGCATACTCTGGCCTAAGTAAACACATAACAGTTGTCTCAGCTTTGTCAATTTAAAAAATCTGCATGTATATTTTTCTGCTTTGTTCTGATTTTTCCAACTATTGCCAGCAAAGAAGTTATTATATATATATACATATATATGTATATATGCATAAAACATATCTATAATTAAAATGCTGTCAGTTAATATTTGCTGATTTAAATAATGGTCAAAGGAAATGATAGAATTTGTACTCCTTCGTATTTTTTGAAGGTCCTTATTGACTGACTGTCATGTAGTATTATCCGGGTGAGTTGTTCAACTGAATATCCACATCTTCCATATTTTCTTTAAAACAGAGGGGAAATAACGAGCATTATTCTGAGGACTAGGGGGAAATATCAAGATTGCTTACTCATTAATAATTCTTACTAATTTAAATAACTCATATTATGTAAGTCACTGAACCAGGAGTATATTGGGAAATCAAGTGAAGAAGAGCATATTTGCTGAAAGCCCTGATGAAAACATTAGAAAGAGAATAAATCTACACCAAGAAATGATGTGTCTATTATTAGCAATCTATGATTTATATTAAAACAAAATCATAGATCAGATTAGCTGTCTCTCTCAATCTCCTAACATAAATTACTTTTCCACCTTTGTCTCTCTGGTACAATAGAAAATTGCACAAAATCCAGCTCTTTTTGTTGAAGTCAGATCTATTAATATACATAGGTGTGATTTTTTTTTATGGCCATAACTTCATCTTTGATTTCACTGGATTGTAATAACACCATTGAAAACACTGGGGCTCAGGGTTTAGCAGTGGTGTGGTAAGTGAGGTTCTTCGAGGCCATGTAAACAGACTGTCTTTGCAGCCAGTGTAGCTATAATGGAAGGTCAGTCTAACTGGGACTACCATTGCTATGCATTTTCCAGCATTATCACATTTTTAGAGCACATAAAATATGAGAACTCTTATTTGTGTACATAAGAATCTGTACCAAGATTTCATTTTCTAAATGCCTATTAAAATAATAAGTTGCATAACTCTACCAACCTCTGGAAACTCTCCTTCCATGGCATTGGGTACACCCTTAAATTAAAGCCAATTTTTAAAATTCCAACAAAGAATACACTAAAATAATTAAGGGAGAGTTAGAGGAATAATAGGTAGAAAATAAAAAATGAAATGTTAATAAATCATTATTTAAATGCTACAAAGAGACTAGCTATCATTTTTTGTTTTGTCGATATCTAGAAAGAGACAAGAATTCTATAAGGAATGGTTGAAGAACATCTACCTTCTGTTGTCACAAAGCACACAAAACATTTTCCCATGCAAAGTTTGCACTCTTCGTTAAGACATTCCACATCAAGTATGAAATTTTAAATTATTTAAAGATTAGCTAACATATTTCATTTTTTTCTACTGCAGAATAAGAAAAGCATACTTCTATAATGAGAAATACCTTTTGCACATTCTATAATCAGCAAAGCTGATTTTGATTTTCAGAACATTGCAACATTTGATAATTTGATTTTTCGAACCTTCTTTTCAGACCAGTTTTACAGAAAACAACATTTGAAGAGTGGGAAAGAAATAAGGCATAAAAGAATAAAATAACAATTTTGATTACTGGTGTACAGTAGTTCTTAAGCTCAAAAAAACAGAATATTGCACAAGGAAATATCCACTTTACAAAGAGATCATAACGATATGCAAAATGTTGCCAGTTTAGACTGTGCTCATTAAAGTTGTAAGATTGTAATCTTGTGACCTTTCTCAGAGGTGGCATTCAGCACTTGACGGTTGTCTCATGCTATTTGTATATGCATCTATGTGTAAAGAGATCAAAGTGAAGCCTGAAAGTAAACATCAAAGTGTTAGAATGTACTAATGCCTAATGGGATCTTTCTCCCATTATGGAACCAATAAAAAACTCCTTAACCAAATTTGGGAGTTACTGTGAGCAAAAATTATACACATATGTGCATACATATATACACACACACACACCACATAATATATTGGCCTTCTTTTTTACAATAGTTTTATATTCTAAAAATTCTCAAGATAATACTATGATACTACTGCCCTCTCCTCTAGAGACCAGATGATATGGCAGTTCAGACTGTGGTTCTGAAGCCAAAATACTCAGGTTTAAATCCTGCCTCTTCCATTCAAAGTGTATGAACTTGAAACAAATGGGACCTAATGAAACTTAAAAGCTTTTGCACAGCAAAGGAAACCATAAACAAGACGAAAAGACAACCCTCAGAATGGGAGAAAATATTTGCAAACGAATCAACGGACAAAGGATTAATCTCCAAATTTTACAAGCAACTCATGCAGCTCAACATTAAAAAAACAAACAACCCAATCCAAAAATGGGCAGAAGAACTAAATAGACATTTCTCCAAAGAAGACATACAGATGGCCAAGAAGCACATGAAAAGCTGCTCAACATCACTAATTATTAGAGAAATGCAAATCAAAACTACAATGAGGTATCACCTCACACCAGTTAGAATGGGCTTCATCAGAAAATCTACAAACAACAAATACTGGAGAGGGTGTGGAGAAAAGGGAACCCTCTTGCACTGTTGGTGGGAATGTAAACTGATAGTGCCACTATGGAGTACAGTATGGAGGTTCCTTAAAAAACTAAAAATAGAATTACCATACGACCCAGCAATCCCACTACTCGGTATATACCCTGAGAAAACCATAAATCAAAAAGAGTCATTAAAATTAAAAAAAAAAAGAGTCATGTACAAAAATGTTCATTGCAGCTCTATTTACAATAGCCCAGCCATGGAAGCAACCAAAGTGTCCATCAACAGATGAATAAAGAAGATATGGCACATATATACAATGGAATATTACTCAGCCATAAAACGGAACAAAACTGAGTTATCTGTGGTGAGGTGGATGGACCTAGAGACTGTTATACAGAGTGAAGTAAGTTGGAAAGAGAAAAGCAAATACCGTATGCTAACACATATATATGGAATTTAAAGAAAAAAGAAAACATGGTCATGAAGAACTTAGAGGCAAGACGGGAATAAAGATGCAGACCTACTAGAGAATGGACTTGAGGATACGGGGAGGGGGAAAGGTAAGCTGGGACAAAGTGAGAGAGTGGCATGGACATATATACACTATCAAACGTAAAATAGATAGCTAGTGGGAAGCAGCCATATAGCACAGGGAGATCAGCTCGGTGCTTTGTGACCACCTAGAGTGGTGGGATAGGGAGGGTGGGAGGGAGGGAGATGCAAGAGCGAAGAGATATGGTGACATATGTATATGTATAACTGATTCACTTTGTTATAAAGCAGAAACTAACACACTTTTGTAAAGCAATTATACTCCAATAAAGATGCTAAAAAGAACTGTATGAATTGAAAAACTTACTTAACTTCATATTTTGGTTTTCTCATGTTTAAAATGAAAATCTACTTCATACAGTTGTCGAGAAGTAGCACTTAAAATACGAAAAAAGTAGAATATGAATATTACCTGGTACTGTTGCAATAAAAGTAACCCTTTCATTCCTGCTCTAAAATATTGTTAGAAATTAAGACGTAGACAACATTTTTGTTCATTAATTATGTAGAAAAAACAATGATTGGGTGATTTTCTTTTTCCAGAAACTAATTATAAGTAGCATCACAAGTAATAGGTTTTCTGTGAACAAGTTTTGATTTGTCACTTATTTTCTATGTTCAGTGTTTGCTAATTCACTCATTTATTTAGTCATTTGGAGGGGAAAAAGAAACCTGAAAATTTAATTTAATTTTATCCACATAAATATGTTCAATATTAATAAACCTCTACTCTTCACACATCAAATTATTTAAAATATAATTCATCACTTCTAAAATAGTTACATTATAATTATTTTAGACTTTAGAATAAAATATGTTATCATTACTTTATAACTTACTAGATATTTATATATTGGCTAATGTCTTTCTAAGAAATAAGAAGAGTTATAAGGATGGGTCTGCAATACATAGTTAATCAATGATCCACCTTTTTTTTAAGGAAGTTTTTCAGACCTATATGGTAGTAAGTTGTCTCAATTCCATTTGAGGTAGAAAATATTAACTTTAAGTAGACTATGAAAAGTTAAGTATGTGTGTTGTAATCCCTAGAGCACTAAATAAACTATAAACCATATAAAGAAACACAGTAAAAAATACAATAGACAAACTAAAACAAAATATTAAAAACATTAAAAAAAAAACAAAAGGAGGCAGGAAAAGAAAACCAGAGGAATAAAAAGGAAGAAATAAAATAAATAATAAATGGTAGAGTTAAACCCAAATATATAAACAATCATATTAAATATAAATGATTAAGCAGACCAATGAAGAGACAATAATTGTCAGAATGGATTGGTTTTAATGACCTAACTATATTGTTTATAAGACACTCATTCAAATGTAATGAACTGTGCACTTTAAAAAGTAAAAATATAAACACTAATCACATGTAACACTAGTGTCACATGTAAACATGTAAACACTAATCACAATGAAGCAGGAGTGGTAGACTTAATACCAAAGTAGACTTCAGAGCAAAGAAAATAACCAAGGATAGAGAGGCAAACCACATAATAATAAAAGAGTCAATTTACCAAAAAGCCAAAACAACCCTAAATCTGTATGTACATAAGAACAGAGCTTCAAAATACAGAAACACTGACAAAACTAAAAGAAGAAATAGAGAAATCTATAGGTATATTTAGAAACTTCAAAACTCCTCTCATAATTAGAATGGTGGTTGCCAGGAGCTGGGGGGTGGGAGAAATGGGGAGGTATTGGTCAAAGGGTACAAACTTCCAGTTATAAGATGAATAAGTTCTAGAGATCTAAGGTATAGCATGGTAACTACAGTTAACAATACTGTATTATATACTTGAAAACTGCTAAGAGAATAAGTCTTAAATATTCTTATCACCAAAAGGAAAAAATAATAACAGGTAATTATGTGAGGTGATGGAGATGTTAACTAACCCTACTGTGGTAATCATTTCACAATATAAGTGTATCAAATTATCACTTTACACATCTTAAAGTTACACAATGTTATATGTCAGATATACTTCAATAAAGGTAGGAAAAACAAAAACTCCTCTCCCATCAAGCAATAGAAATAGTAGAAAGTCAAAAAGTCAAAGTCAAAGTAGAAAGTCAAAAGTAGAAAGGTTACAAAAGGACTGTCCAACATCAACCAACTGTAATTAAGTGACATTTGTAAAACATTCCACCCAACAAAATCAGAATAGACATTCTTTCAAGTGCACCTGGAACTGATACAAAAATAGACTATATCCTGGGTTAGAAAACAAGCCTGAACAAATTTAAAGCAGTTAAATCATACAAAATATGTTCTCTGAAAATAATGGAATTAAACTAGAAATCAATAACATAACTATAACACGAAAAACTCCACACACTTAGAAATTAAATAACAAAATAATACATAATCCATAGGCCAAAGAGGAAATCTCAAGGAAAATTATAAAGCAATTTAAAGTGAACAAAAATAAAAATAAAACGTACCAAAATTTGTGGAATGCAGCTAAAACAGTGCTCAGAGGGAAACTTATAGCAATAAATGCTTATATAGGCAGCCCTAGCTTTGGACAGTTTCAGTATATATGAATTTCTGTTACCACAGTTTAACTAAATAATATCAGCCTCCCAACAACACTGTTCAAATTTTAGTTACTAAAAACTACATTTTTAGTATATATTTACTGTGAATAATTGGATAAAGTACAAGCTTTGTTTCTAGCTCTTTAGTCCACAAATCACTGTGTAAGTAACAGAAAAGCATCATGATCAGTGACCGATTACTTCTTTCAACGTCTATCAATAATTGGCCACTATAAGCTTATTACTTAGTTCATGCACAGACAGCAAAAAGTGTAGTTGTGTTGAATCCTTTATTCCCAGTGATAAACCCGTCTGACATTTTCTAAAATGTATAATCAAAAGAGGAAACTGGCCAACAAAGAAGAATGTGCAGCTAAGAAATGAAATTTGAATCCAACATAAATGGAGTTATAGAAGAAACAGCTGGCTGTGGAAATGTTGACAGTGTAGCCGTTCAGGAGGTTCTGGAGGAGCCTGAGGAACTCTGTGCAGATGAACTTTTTGACAAACAAGGAAAGTGGTAGCAACCAAAAGGACAAAGAAGTCTCAAAGGAAATGACATTGACAAAACATCACATTAAAGAAACTATGGAAATAGTCCACAACATTAGGAACCCAAAGGATAAACTATTGGAAAATAATCCAAACTTAGAAAGCAATAAGACAAATTGTCAAAGCATAGACAAGATGTTTGCTCCACACAAAGAGAAGTTCAAAATACTTTGATTAAGTTTTGATAAATAAAACATTTCATTTCTCAAAATTTATAACACTTTAAATTGCAGTATATTAAATAAGTATTAGTTTCATTGGTTATTTTCTTTAATTTGCCAAACACTTGTAACCAAGAGGAAGAAAGTAATGTATTTACGAAAATTGTTAACAGTCATGGAAAAAAATTAAAACTTTTCTATGATTATTAAGACTATTTGTACCATTTCAGCTTACATGGTCATTTTTGCAGCCCAGCACTAGCAGGCAAAGCAAGGACTGCTTGTATTAGAAAATAAAAAAGGTCGCAACTCAGTAATATAAACTTCCAACTTAAAAAATTAGAAAAAGAAAAGGGAAAAAAATTAAAAAAAAGCAGGGGAAGAAAAAAAAAAAAGAAATTGAAAGCAAAAATTGATGAAACAAAAAAAAAAAAAAATTAGAAAAAGAAAAGGGAAAAAAATTAAAAAAAAGCAGGGGAAGAAAAAAAAAAAAGAAATTGAAAGCAAAAATTGATGAAACAAAAAAAAAAAAAAAAAAAAAAATTAGAAAAAGAAAAGTGAAACAAATTCAAAACAAGCAGAGGAAGAAAAATAATAAAGTAATTGAAAGCAGAAATTGATGAAACAGAAAAAAAGAAAAAAATCCAATGAAACCAAAAGTTGATATTTTAAAAAGACCTCTAGCAAGACTGACAAAGAAAGAGAGAGAAATTACTGATACAAGGAATGGGAGAGAACATATCATTACTGACCCTGCAGATATTAAAATTATCTTAAGACTATACTACAAACAACTATGCACATAAATGCAACAACTAAGATGAAATAAACCAATTCCTCAGAAACTAATCCAAGATGAAATAGACAACCTGAACAATCCTGCTATCTGTATCTCATAAAGAACTGAATTTCTAGATAAAACCCTTTTGAAAATAAAATCTACAAGCCCAGATGGCTTCACTAGTAAATTATGTCAAATACTTCAAGAAGAAATAATACCAACTTAACACGGTCTCTTCCAGAAAACTGGAGAGGATGGGACACCTCTCATTTTAGAGGCCAGTATTACCCTGATAACAAAATCAAACAAAGACAGTGAGAAAAGAAAACCTCAGACCAATACCCCTCATGAAACAGACACAAAGAGATCCTCAATAAAATTTTAGCAAATCAAATCCAGTAATATATAAAACAAAGAATATACCCTGACCAAATGGAGTTTATCCCAGGAAAGAAAGACTGGTTCAAGATTTGAAAATCGATTAATGTAATCTATCATATTAACAGCTTAAAGAAAAAAAATCACATGATTATATCAACTGATGCAAAATAAATCACTTGACAAAATTCAAAATTCATTCATTATAAAATCTCTCAGCAAACTAGGAATAGAGTGAAATTTCCTCTATCTGATAAAGGGCATTAATTAATGAAAAACCTACCTCCACATTACATTTAATGATGAAAGACTGACTGCTTTCATCCTAATAGGAACAAGGCAAGGTTGCCCACTCTCACCACTCCTATTCAATATTATACTGGAAGTCCTAACCATAACAGTAAGGGGGAAAAAGTCATATAGATTATAAGGAAATAAACAAAACTGTCTCTACTAACAGACAACATGATTTTCTACATAGACAATCTCAAGGAATCAACAAAAAACACAAAAAACAACCCCCCCCACACACACAAAAAAAGACACTTCCTAGAACTAATAAGTGAATTTAGCAAGGTCACATGGTACAAGGTCAACATACAAAACTCAATTATATATTCCCATCTACTAACAATAAACAATAAGCAATCCAAAACAATATTTAAATACACATTTACAATAACTGCAAAAAAAAATTAAAATCTATGTTCATGGAACTCAAGGCCCAACAAAGTAAGAGAACCCAACTCTCCCCAAGTGGATCTACAGATAAAACACAACAGCAATAAAAATCCCAGCAAGATTTTTGGTAGATATAGACAACCTGATTCTAAAATTCATGTGGGCAAACAAAGTCAAAGCAATTTTGAGAAAGAATAAAACTGGAAGTATGAATTTTAGGCCTACTGTAAAGCTATAGTAAGGTAATGGTAGAGGAATAGACACATAAGCCAATAAAACAGAACTGAATCCAGAAATAGACCTCCACATAAATGGCCAATTGATTTTTTCTTTTTTTTCCCCCTAAAAATCCTGTGCTCCACATATTCATTGCTCCCTCTTCATAACCCCTGGTAACCACTGATATTTTTACTGTCTCTATAGTTTTGCCTTTTTCTAGAATGTCATATAATTAGGCTCATAAGGTAGATACATCTTCAGATCACCTCTTTCACTTAGTAATATGCATTTGAGATTCTTTCATGTCTTTTCATGGTTTGATAGCTCATTCCATTTTATCACTGAATAACTTTCCATTTTCTGGATGTACCATAGTTTATGTATCCATTCATCTACTGAAGGACATCTTAGTTGCTTCCAGGTTTTTGGCAATTATGAATAAAGCTGCTATAAACATCTGCATACATGTTTTTGTGTGGACATAAGTTTTCCACTCATCTGGGTAAACATCAAAAAGCACAACTGCTAGATCATATGGTAAGAGTATATTTAGTTTTGTAAGAAACTACCAACTGTCTTTCAAAGTGGGTATATCATTTTGCATTCCCATCAGCAATGAATGAGAGTTCCTATTGCTCTACATCCTTGCCAACATTTAGCGTTTTCAGTGTTTTGGATTTTGGTGTGTAATGGCATCTCACTATTGGTTGAATTTGCAATTTCCTAATGACATATGATGTTGAGCATATTTTCATAGGCCTATTTGCCATCTGTACATCTTCTTCTTTTTGGGGTACGTGGGCCTCTCACTGTTGTGGCCTCTCCCGCTGTGGAGCACAGGCTCCAGACATGCAGGCTCAGTGGCCATGGCTCACGGGCCCAGTGGCTCCATGGCATGTGGGATCTTCCCGAACCGGGGCACGAACCCGTGTCCCCTGCATCGGCAGGTGGACTCTTAACCACTGCGCCACCAGGGAAGCCCTGTACATCTTCTTTGACAAGTTGTCTGTCCAGGCCTTTTGCCATTTTTAAACCAGATTCTTCACTTTCTTACTGTTGACTTTTAAGAGTTCTTTGTATAGTTTGGATAACAGTCTTTTATCAGATATATCTTTTGCAAATATTCTCTCCCACTCTGTGGGTTTTCTTCTTATTCTCTTGAACAAATTGATTTTTTTTACACAAGTGTAAAGGTAATTAAATGGGGAAAAGACAGTCTTTTCCAAAACAGTTAAGACAATTGAACATACATAAGCAAAAACAGTGAACCACAACTTAAACCTCATACCTCACACAAAAATTAACTCAAAATGAATCACAGATATATATATATATGTAATACTATAAAACTTTTAAAATAGTTTTTCTTCATTACCTCAATTAAGTGAAGAAATTTTAGATATTACACCAAAAGCATAAATGCAACAAAAATAATCATAAATCAGACTTCATCAAAATTAAAATTTTTCACTCTGTGAAAGACACTATTAAGAGAATGAAAAGATAAGCTATAGACCAGAAGAAGATATTTGCAAATCACGTACCTGACAAAGCTTTGTATCTAAATAGAATATGTGAAGTACTCTCTAAACTCACCAGTAAGCAAACAAATAATCTGATTTTAGAAAAAGTCAAAAGACTTAAATAAATATTTCACTAAGGAGGATATACAGATGGCTAGTAAGCACATGAAAAGATGTTCAACAGTGATCATTAGCCATTAGGGAAATGTAAATTAAAACCACTAGAAGATATTGCCATATACTTGTTAGAATGACTAAAATAAGCAATACTGACAATACCAAGTGCTGAAGAGGACACAGAGCATCAGTAACGCTTGTACATTGTTGATGGGAATGCAAAATGGTAAAGCCACCCTGAAAAACAGCTTGGCAGTTTCTTATAAAGTTATATATACTTACCATACGATCAAGCAATCTCATTCCTGGGAGTTTGCACCAGAGAAATAAAAACTTACATTAACACAAAAATCTGTACATGAATATTTATAGCAGTTCTATTGGTAATCACCAAAAAACTGGAAACAATCTAAATGTCCTTCAACATGTAAATGAATAAACAAACTGTGATAGATCCTTAGAATGGAATATGACTCAGCAATAAAAAGTATCAATGCACATATATCAAACAACTTTATAAATCTCAAGTACAGTATGCCTCGTGAAAGAAGTCCGTTCCAAAAGTTTATATACTGTATAATTCTATTTATATGACATTCTTTAAAAATACATAAACTATAGTGCCATAAAACTGAGCAATATTTGCTAAGGACTGGGTGGAGGAGGGTAATGGAACTGTTCTTATTCTGCTTATGGTGTGATAATACAAACCTATCATGTGTTAAAATTTATATACCTGTACCCCAAAAATGGTTTTATTGTATGTTAATGTTACTTTATTTTTTTTTTTGGCGGTACGCGGGCCTCTCACCGTTGTGGCCTCTTCCGTTGTGGAGCACAGGCTCCGGACGCGCAGGCTAAGCGGCCATGGCTCATGGGCCTAGCCGCTCCGCGGCATGTGGGATCTTCCCGGACTGGGGCATGAACCCGTGTCCCCTGCATCGGCAAGCGGACTCTCAACCACTGCGCCACCAGGGAAGCCCCTAATGTTACATTTTAAATTTAAAAATTATTTTTTAGAAATAGCAATGTATCTAGGTGACTCATTCTAAGATGATTTTATCTTGAGATGCTTCTTTGAAAATATTTTTTTGTATTCTTATATATTTCTTTTATCCTGTACTATCTCTTTTGCCTTATTGCTTTTTCATGTTATTAGTACTTGTGGTGTCATTCATTCTTGTGTTCTTTAGAACTCTTTATGCTTTTATTTAAAGGAAAGTAGATATATGGCACCAGAGTAGCATTCTTCAACTTTTATGCACTTGGGAATCTGATGAGATGTGTGTCAAAAAGCAGATTTCTTACGCTTCTCCCTCAGAAATCATTTAGAGGGCTAGATTAGTCCCTTGAAAATCACCATGTGATATCAATGTGGGGTGTTCCACTGACCACCCTTTGAAAAGCACTGTTAGAGGCACATGAGGCAAAAAAAATGACAACTTCCTTAGTTTGTTAAGCATCTCTTCATGAAAGCACTCAATCATCTTGGAAACTGGTAGAACATAAGATCAATTTGAAGAACTTCAGTCATTGTTACCTAGAAGATACTCTTAGTTTTGCCTATGGGGGTATAAACACCATGACCAGTATTTTAGTAATGCACCCAGCTATTTGCTGGAGGTTTGATGTCTGACATAAACACCTCCCCCAACTTTCACAAAAAATGGATCAAGTTTTTTCATAAGAAAAATATAATCACAGGTTGTATTTTCTCCAAGGATGTAAACTCAGATAAATTACAGAAGTGCTTAGCAATATGTCAAAAAACAGAGCTACAACTATTAACAATGTATTTGTTTCAATATTTAAATAATACCCTGAGCCCTATAAAATGGATATAGTTCTTTGTTTATGTACATATTGGCATATATACACATACATACACATGGCATATATACATGCAATATATATGTATATATATATATACATATATGTATATCTATATCTAAGTGATATTGATAATAATACTAGATTCCAGGTATTAAGTACCTGCTATGTACTAGACAATGAGCTAACAGCTTTGTACTCTTTTTTCTTTTTTTTGCTGCACCTCTCAGCTTGTGGGATCTTGGTTCCCTGACCAGGGATTGAACCCAGCAGTGAAAGCGTCGAGTTCTAACCACTGGACCACCAGGGAATTCCCTGTACCCATTTTCCTGTTTCATCTTGAAAGGAACACATTATTGTATTACCACTTTACAGATGATAAAATCCAGGAGCCAAGAGAAGCTAATTGTCTTGTCCAAGGTCACACAGCTAGAAAGTTCTATGATAAACATGTAGAAACCAAATAAATATAACTATATTACTCATGCATTTAACCTACTAAAATGAATATGCCAGCTATAATAACAATTAATAAACCATTTAGTTACCAATAATTCAGCTTTCTTTTAAACTTGTAAGAATTTTCTTATAATGATTTGGATGGTGCATCTCAACAAAGTTATCCAGTAAAATTTCAGACAATATGTTATTCGAGTTTTCCAGAAAAATTCTCTGAGGCAAGAGAACTTCAAAGCTTATTCCAAAGAAAACAAATAAATAAACACTGCTCAGTGTCATATTAAATTATGTCAATTTTCTTGTTTTGATATTGAACTATAGTTATATAAGTTATCACTCACTGTAGGAAGCTGGGTGAAAGATTCAAGGGATTCTATGTACTGTTTTTGCAACTTCTTATAAGTCCATAATCATTTCAAAATAAAAAGTTAAAATAACTCTGCAGTAGGGGCTTCCCTGGTGGCGCAGTGGTTGAGAGTCCGCCTGCCGATGCAGGGGACACGGATTCATGCCCCGGTCCAGGAAGATCCCACATGCCACAGAGTGGCTAGGCCCGTGAGCCATGGCCCCTGAGCCTGCGTGTCCGGAGCCTGTGCTCTGCAATGGGAGAGGCCACAACAGTGAGAGGCCCGCGTAATGCAAAAAATAAAAATAAATAAAATAAAATAACTCTGCAGCATCCAAATATCTAAGGCTTTCCAAAGCTAAGGTATGTAAGTATGGAGAACTTACCCTTACATTAATCCTGTCTAAATCCCAAACCACAACTTAGAAACAGCTTTGGAAGAGAAAAGGAGTCTCTTATGGGTGTTTGTGTGTGGGGAAGAGTAGAACCAAGACTAATAAGAGTCCTTGGCCTTGGTGCTATTGCATTGTTGGATCTCTTGGGATAACTGCATTTGCAAGTAACAGAGAAGCCAACATAAACTGGCTTAAACTGAAATTCACTGGCTCATGCAGTCCAGAGGACATTTAGGCTTCTGGTAGCTTTGATAAGGACATACCTCGCTTTATGGCACTTTGCAGATACTGTGTTTTTTTGCAAATTGAGGGTTTATGGCAACCGTGCATCGAACAAGCCTATCAACACCATTTTGCGAACAGCATTTTCTCAACTCGTGTCTCTGTCACATTTTGGTAATTCTCACCATAATTCCAACTTTTTCATTGTTGTATTTGTTATGGTAATCTGTGGTCAGTAATCTTTGATCACTATTGCAAAAAGATTACAACTCACTGAAGGCTTTATTTTTTAGCAATAAAATATTTTCTTAATTGAGGCATGTTCATTGTTTTTTAGACATAATGTTATTACTCATTTAATAGACTACAGTATAGTGTAAACATAACTTTTATATGCACTGGGGAACCAAAAAGTTGTGTGCCTTGCTTTATCATGATATTCGCTTCATTGTGGTGGTCTGAAACTGAACTCACAATATCTCCAAGGTATGCCTGTAGTTCTCTGTCATTCACTGAGATTTACCACCCTGGTGTGCCAGCTTTATCCTGAGAGTGGCTTTCCTCATAGTAGCAAAGTATGTATAGCAGTTCCAGCCCTCACATCAAGACACTACACCATCCAGAAGGAGAGAGAACTTCTGTTCTCCCAAGCTTTGAATAAATGCCAATCAGGGCTTCACTCTGATAGGAACAACTCATATCATGTGAACCAATCTGAACCTATCACCATGAGCAGGGAGATGGGATTGCACTATGGGCTAAGACAATTAGAGTCTAGTTCTAAAGCTAGAGCTCATGCCAATTATCTGGATTAGTGGCTCCTCTATTGTAAAGGAGGGATGGAATTGATTCTGGAGAAGCAACAATAATGTCCACTACAGACAAAGTCTCCTTTAAACAGAGGCTGTACCTGCCTAACAATCATTTAGATAGTATTAACCAGAAAAGTCTGTTCCTTCATTCAAATAACAGATCTATATAGTCAAGTATGCAGGATGAAAGATATTTTTTGCTTATATGGTCAACCATTTTTAAAAAGTGATTAAAGCATTGAATCATTATTTCACTATTTTAACAAGATACCTTGAGAGAGTGGGCATCCAAATATCAGTTAAATTTTATAAGTGTATATTCAGACTGTGTTTATATAGGTCTATCATTTTTCAAGAATTTTACTGGCAGTTTTAAAAATCAATTAATTAAAGCAACAAGTAACTTATTCTTTTTAACAGGATTAGTCAATAACCAAGTACTAATACCATCATGTTTTCTCTGCACAATGTAAATTCAACCAACTGCAAAGTTGAGGAGCGCTGGGGAGTAGGCAAATAGTTTCTTTCTTCTGCAAGTTGACATATAACAGATTTATTACTACTTTCTCCTCCACCCAGAAATCTACTTATAATTTTATCAGATCAACTGGTTGTTTTGGCACCGTAAAGCCACAATATATATTCAAGCTGTTCGACCAGTAAATGAACTACAATATTATGGAAGCATTTTTCATATACAAATGAAGTGCACCAGACAGAAAACCAACAGCAGTTTCCTCTAAAATCTGAAAATCAACTCTTAAAATTGATCTTCTTTAACCATCTGGTCATAGTGCTAAATGACTTAGTAGAAAAATTGTCTCACATTTTTATTGGCTTGAGAGAGGGTAAATGTTTGTTTTTAATATGTTCTATTAACTTTGTATTCAAAGGAACCAATAGAGAGCCACTGATATTAGTATACGTATTACGGAAAGCTCAGATAACTACTATGTATGTAGACTATTTTTGATCTAGAATTGTTCTTTTCCACATACTCCCACTTAAATGTTTCACTGTTATTCTCTTCCAGTCACATGGTTATTTTTTAAAAAGGGTTTTATACATACAAAAAGATCTTTTCATTTCTTTATTCTTTTGATTTAATCTTCTTATCCTGACTGACTCATGGCTATTCCCCTCCTATATTTTAATTATACTGTGTCATTCTCTACCTGATTTTCCTTAGCTAATTTAGAGCAAAGGACCATGCAAATCCACTAAGTCACTTTTATTTTTAAAATACAATATAAACCTTATTTCTTTTGTGATTTCTAGATCAGTATATTTTTAAATAATTGAATATTCTTTACAAATTCACAAAAAGAAATTTTGCTCCTCTATTTCTCTCAAGATTTAGTCCTCAGGGATAGCTTGAGACTTCCTGGAACAGAAAAAACATTGCAAGCCATTTTATTTATAGAGAAAGGAAGTATGTTAACTGAGCAACTATAAGAAGAACTATTCAAATGTAAGATTTTAGAAATTTCAAAACCCCATATTTATCTTTCTCTCTGATCTAAATGTAGTTCTATTCCAAATTATAGTTTTTTAAATGCAAAGTTAATTTCCTAAATCAACATAACATTCTATAGTAGAAAAGATTAGAAACAGGCCCTCAAGAAGACAATTTTCACAATCAAAGCTATTTCCTTTAGCTATTTGCTCTTCTTTCTCCAAATATCCATGATGCAACTGCAATACAAGTTGTCTTGAAACAAAAATATATTGATTCCCAGTGACCTCTGGCAAACATTAATACCTTTTCTTACTTGTATAACTTAATTTTTAACCAGCAAGAGAAGGAAGGAAGGAAGGAAGGAAGGGAGAGAGAGGGGGGAGAGGAGAGGAGGGGAGGAGCGGGGAAGGGAGAGGAGAAGAGAGGAGAGAAGAGAAGAGAAGAGAAAAGAAAAGAAAAGAAAAGGAAAGAAAAGAAAAGAAAAAAGAAAAGAAAAGAAAAGCCACTGTTTTACAAGGATACCTTTGTCTTATACTCCTGGGGAGACATGCCAAGTAATTTAGTAATTATATGACCAAAGGGGTTTTCATGCTTTTTGCTATACTAAAATAACTAAGTAACCCAAAGGCAAATGGTCTCAGAGAAGGCAAAGCTAATGGTTCTGCTATTATGAGCTCACTTTTGCAGCTGGTCACAGTGAGGAAAGGACGCTGGCCATCCATATTCTGCACAAATGCCATCCAACCTCAATTGCACCTTAGGGGGACACCACCCCCACTCCAGCACTGCAATGACGTCACACTGACTTGTTTTCAGATCCCAAACTCTACTCCAGTCTCTTCTCATATCCTCTTGTGTTGTTTTCCTCCATATGTAGAAAGGAGAAATTTACAGCACCAGTCTCAGGATTGGTATGAAGATTCAGTGAGATAATATACCAAAAATGTAAGACACATAGATTTTTCTTAAAAATAAATTTTCAATCTAACCCTCTTTAAAAATCTAGAATAAGATTTTTTTAATACATCTTTATTGGAGTAAAATTGCTTCACTTGCTGTATTAGTTTCTGTTGTACAACAAAGTGAGTCAGCCATATGCATACATATATCCCCATATCCCCTCCCTCTTGAGCCTCCCTCCCACCCTCCCTATCCCACCCCTCTTCACATGTCAATCACAAGGTCATTCAAAGATTCTGACTCATTACAACCAACATTATTTGGCTTTTTCCAACAGCAAAGGTACACCACCAGCATCAAAAAAATGGTGCAATAATTTAATACAGAGAAAACTGGTTCCCTCATATTTTTCCTCAAAAAAACCACAACTGAATATTATAATAACAAACATCTATAAAGTGCTTACTATTTGCCGTACACACATATTAGTCATTCAATATTTAAAACCCTAGTACTGTATTATTTATTATACCCATTTTAGAGATGAGAAAATTGAGTAACCGAGAACTTAATTTTCCCAAGGGCACCAAGCAAAAGAGTGGTAGAGCTGTGCTCTGAACCAAGTAGCATCTATACTTTTTAACTTTAACTACTATATACTGTCTCCCTATGGATGAGATTCTATAATTGGGCCATTCTCTCATTAATGCCTAGCATTTGGTTCCTACTGGATGTGAACCAGTTCTTTCCTAGGAGACGTCTGCGATGCCCCTCTTGATATGGAAAGTTGCAATTTCCTATCCAGAGGGAAAATAGTACATTTACAACACAGTTGTTTAGCTCTAGCCTCTAGCAATTTGGCCTTGAGAAGCAGGACGAAGGGCCTTGAAAACAAACATCTTTGATGATTTAAACTATCTTTATGATTATTAATAAAAATCATCCAGAATGCATTCATTCTCCTCTTGTACTCACAATTAAGTATGAGAATTGTTGCAAATTTGCAGAAACTTGAAGCATCTTACACAGAAACTTCTGGCAATGATACAAATCTAACATTTCACTGCCATGTAATTAATCAGTATCACCAGGTGATGAGAACTAGTATGATGGCTCTTGGGCTCGATTATGATAGGTTTTGAATGGCAATTTATTCCCTGAAATAAAGCTTCCTTCATCACCTACATTTGATAATCTAGGTTTTATGGTGCTTATGGTGTATCCTTCAGTAGCTCAAAAGAAACCCTTTTATGATAAATGCTGTGATGCACCCGCTCCAGAACTGAGACACGTTCTAGCTGCTGCAATTACTGATTGCTCAGAGTTTTCAGCTGAGCCTCTCTCCAGGCATTGCTTGTGTATAAAAAGAGTACTTCACCCAAATTTCTGCCCCCTCTTCTGGGTCAGCCCATGTCCAATGATGGTTGGTATTGGGATCTAAGGCCCTGGCCCCCTTTGCCTCTATTCATAACACTCTAGAACCTTCTCAGCTCCTCCACATCCCATGGGATCAACTGAGGTCTTTGTTGGAACCACATTCAAGTTCAACTTCACTGTCTGCCCAATCCTACTTCCTTCATTCTCCCAGAGCTACTGATCCCAAGAGCACTCCCCAATAAACCTCCTGCCACAAACCTCTGCTTCAGAATCTGTTTTCTGGGAACGTGACCTGCAAGAGTTGCTTAACAAAATTAGTCTGCATATCGTCTGGGGCACATATTTCCTGCCTTCTGCAGACCACACTGGCCTCATCCTTTGCTTTCCCATGATGAACAATATTTGTATTCTGTGATAAACTGGTGGTGTCTCTGGCAAGCACATTTTCTCAGGTCAATATAATTATGAAAATTTCTTCAGTCAAGCACTGTCATTGAAGGACTTTATTATAAACTCAACACAAGAATCAATCCCATAACATCATCTAAGAAATCCTTAAAATTTCATGTTGAAAAAGATAGTACAGTCTGCAAAATAAACAGCAATAACTTTACTGGACTATTGGCTCAACCTGTGAAATTCAAATCTCTTAAGAGTGGCCAATAATTCAATGGAAAATTATGATTTCAATGATCATAAGAACTCATAAACCACTGATCTCAGGTAAAATAGGGAGAATATTCTGCTAGAATATGTTGATTTCCCTCCAGTTCTTCAGGAGTATACATGCATCTCTTCAGAGCTCTCCATTTTGTTTGCTCAAGATTAAGACATTTTCATTCTAATAAATGGAGAGAGATGACATCAAAGCAAGGTGTGCTCCACAGCCCAGAGCTTTGTTCAATTACCAACCAATACCAGAGTGTCTTCTTTATATACACTGAACTTGTGCAGCTTTTTTCTCAACAGAAACAGACTTTTATAACCAGAAAAAAAAAAAAAAGTTCTGTTGGACAACAGCTTCAAAACAGGCAGACACACACACACACACACACACACACACACACAAGAAATATCATCTCTCTAACAACAAAACCTTTTGTTTTTACAAAACTACTCTAGTCTTAGAGCACCCTAATGGCAACTATGAGACCTTAGATGGACCTATACATTTGGGGCCTACGTGAACCTAAATAATCTTCCAAAGAATCTAAAATCTGAACCTAAGACTAAGATTAATAAATTATTATTGTATTCACCAGCCAAGCTTCCTAGAATCTGTAACTTTTCACTTGCTGATTATTTTTTATTGATTTAACATTATATTTAGAGATATCTTTATGTGATCTCTGTATTTCCTTAGAGTTTTATCTCTGGTTCAAAAAAGAGAAGATATTTAAACCCAAATTTGTACTGACTTGCTCTTGTTTTACTTACAGCCAACTGTATTTTCCAAAGATGGCTGTAGCAATATTTCCTATCTTTCTTGCTTTTCTTACAAGATGATCATGGCATCTCTCACATGAAGCTGTAGTGTCTTTCTTTGAAACAGTTGTATCCTTGTGACTGCCTTAGCCAAGAGTATGAAAGAAGTGACACAATGTGAATTTCAAGGCTAGATCATAAATTGCATGTACGTCAGCCTTGGTCCCTTGGAGTTTGCTCTTGAAACCCAGCTGCCACGCTAGAAGGAAGCCCAAGCAACCTGAGCAAGGGCATCCCTTCATCAGGGAAAATTCTTTCTGAAGGCCAAAACTGGGTTAGGATCTCCCTTATATACTTTCATAGTACTGTGTATTTTTCCCATAGATCCATTAAAACAATAGTAATTAATTATTTGAATATTTATTCATTTCAGTCAACTTCTTCCACTAGAATTTAATTTCAGGAAGACTGCAACTGAGTCTGTCTTATTCTTCTCTCCCTTATGTCTAGAATGCCTGCAGTGTAACAGACAATCAACACATGTTGACCGAATTTAAAAAGGAATAAAACTGCCAAGCAATTGGCAATACCTCACACATCTGGTACTTGTGACTTTAAGGATAAGGTACAGCTCTTTCAAAGGATCTGAAAGCTTACAAAGGCACCATGACTGTGGAGATATTTATATGTATTGCATGTTTTCCCAGATCACAGTTATCTGGCTCCACACCCCTCATTTTCGGCAGAAGCACCTTCCCTTTGCAGCCCTCTCACAAGGCTTGGAGTCCCCATCAGGATGTTTGAGACGTGCCTGTGGAACAGATCCTCTCATTTACCCAGAGATGCCTCCATATTTGTCCTTTCTTGCTCAAAACCACTACAGTAATACAGTCATAGGTGCAAGTTAGTCATAGGCGTTGGTGCTACTGACATTTTGAACTGGATAATTATTTGTTTTGGAGGGGAGGTGGGGACTGTCCTGAGTATTGTGGGATGTATAGCAATATCCCTGGCCTCCACCCATCAGACAGCAGTAGCAACACTCCCTCACCCTCCCACCACATCCCCCCAGATTGTGTTAACTAAAAAATGTCTCTGGACACTGCCAGATGTCCCCGGCAGGAAAAAACTGCCACTAGTTGAGAATCTCTGGTCACAGAGAAAACACAGAAAAGCTGCCAGGCAGCCATCAAGCCTCTGTCTAAGGAGCACAGCGCTGTCCATGTGGACACCAAGGGTGTCAGTGCCCACACAGTGTGGCTCGTGGCCTTCCCAGCTTCCCCTTACAGCCAAGTCCAGGCAGGTCTGGCCTGATGCTACATGGCCTCGTTTTGTTCTATGCTGGGTCCATGTGCCTACAGACCCGCAATAGCCAAGTACTCTTCACCTTCCTCTAAGGCTATGCTCTGCAATAAAAGCCTCAAAGCAATGCTTTTGTGCATTAAATATCTTTTGGAGGTTTTAGACAGTTCTTTTATACATATTCTTTTTATTGTAATCCCTCTTCATAGGGTCTGGGATGAGGCCAATTGGTCCATCCAGAGTACAAGTGATAGACTCATGCTACTCTTAGGATCCCCACTACCCACCAAAGCCTCCTTCAGGACTCAAGATATACCCAAATATATAGGAATCCGAGGGTGAGCATGGCTTAGATTCAGCCTGAGACCTTTACTGTAATCATGTATGAAACAAGTAGTGCTCATAGCAGGACAGAGCAATAAATAACTATATTGAGCCTCTGTTCACATTTCTATTCCCAAATCTTGCTGGAAACATTGGTTAAAAACCATTAGCTAACATTTCTCATAGGGATACCAGGCAAGTAAGTGTCATGAAATGAGTGTCTCTCCACATTCCTTAAAGTAGCCCAGGCTTCTCCAACGGTCATAATCCAAATGGCATTCCCTCAGAGTCAGTTCCACATTTCAACGCAGTAAAATTGATGTTTCCCAAGCCCCAGGTAGTAGAGATTCAATAGCTCACACGCCTTTCTGCTTTCCTGCTGGTCTGTTTATAGAGTAGGCAGCCTGCTTACAAATTATTGAAACAGAAAAGCCAGATAATGATGTGTTTTGAGAACAGCCTCAGAAACATTGCCTGTGCTCACTCCCTCTTTGTGTTTGAGGGATGCCTATATCATCTGGTTGTGAGAGTTCTGGTTTAATGGGGGTGAGGCAGTTAAGGCCCAGCCCTCACATAGCTCTATTTAAAAAATAGGGATTCCTGTGCAGAAGACAGATACTCCCAGGAAACATGTGGTGGCCACTGTCTGATTTTAAAGCTCATGATTGCAAATAGCCTCACCTAGGATTCAAAAGTTAGAATGAGGAGAATCTGTCTTCCTTCTCAGTATTGCTCTGGAGATGAATTTAAGGATGTCTTCCAAAGACTAATTGAATCACCATCCTTTGCTTCAGTTGCTCTGTGGAATGTTTTAAAATTATTTTATGTTGTTTAAAAGTTCAGATAACTCTTTACCTTCTGTGCAGTGATCTGACATTGGAAATCATTTTTCGGCAACAAGAACATTGAGAGTGAGATTTGAGGTTATTTTCCACCACAGCAAGATAGGTATATGTGTCGCTCTTACTGCATACATGAAGAGGAAGGCTCTAGAATCTCAAATAGGACATGAATATTCAGGTTATTTATGAGGAAACAGAACTCATCATTTACACAGATGCCAGTGACTCTGACCTGCCTACCCTGTATAATAGGGAACCTGTTGGTGACACATTTGGGATGCAGAGCATGTGCTCTGGAGGATGATACAGCTGAGCAGAGCAAAGCCCCAAGTAGGGAGAGCACCCTATTCCTTCCCAAAGGGGACAAGTGAATGAGGAGTCACAGGTCACCAGCCAATAGTGTTTAACTACTACCTGTATCATAAACAGTATTGGGCTCATCTACCTCAAGCAAGAAAAAAATGTTCTTTCACCTTAAGCAATTACTTCTATCAGCCAGTTAAAGTCCCAATCCAATGGAAAACGATTTCAGGCAATTGTGTTCTTTGACTCGTAAGAAGGAAAAAAATAGATTATTAAAAATAAAACTTCATGAGAGACCATGACCTTAGCATGATTTTGAAGGGAAAACAAAACTATGAAATATCAAAATTGCATAGCCAATCTGCAAAGCAGATTCCAAGTCAGCTCAACTAAAGCTTTCATTTGGGGTGAAGTTGAGCAGCTTCTCTGTCTTTATTAGACTTTCCACGTGCTTGACAGTGTATATCAGTTTTTGTTTCAAGACTCTCTAGGACAAGAATTGCTGAAATTTTTCCACGTAGATTCTTTCCTGAGAACCAAAGCAGGTAAGCATCATTAGGAATAAAAGGGAAAGAAGATGTAATGCAGAAGCCATGGTATTTGAAATTACTAACCATGCTTGCGGTAGCATTTGGGGTAGATTTCTGAGCTCTTCTGCTTCTATTTATACTGTCAGCTAACTGCAGGAAAGTCAATGTGGTGGAACAAATGAAGTAAAAATGGCAGAGAAAGGAAATTAAATAAGCATATTCTGAGATACTCTCAGGAACAACAGAAGCTGTGCCAAGTAACAAGCATAAACACAATGTTAAGCTAAATGTAGCTAAAACTGTCAAAACTTTTTAATATTTATTTACGTGTCCAATTTTACCATTGCTGTGACTGCTGTCGGAATGTCTTTGTTGTTACATTGGAAATATCTAGCCTGTCAACAGAAAATTGATATGCAAGAGAATAAAATGTGTTCAAATTCTAGTGTTCAGATGTGTCCATTCTAGTTCATATTGTGCAGTCTCAGGAGGACGTTAGTATGTGGACTGCGATTTGGCTACAGCGTAGTAGTGCTCTGTCCAGATCCTCTTTTGAGGGTGGCCCACCCAACTCCCAGTGGCTGAGGGCTCACAGCTGCATCCCACACTGGGAATTGCCTCTGTCACAGGAACTGCTTTGCCCGAGATCACATCTCCTGGAGAAGGTGGTCCCACAGCTAATGACGAGCTGCTATGGGGATTGAAGGCCAAGCTCCCTTTCCTCTATTTAGGAGAACCTGAAGGACCATCCCAGCTCTAAAATTCCCCTTGGTATTAGCTGAAGCCTCCCTTGAAAGTGTATTGGAGGTCAGCTTCTTGGTCTTCTCAATCTTATCACCCTGACTTCCTTACCAGTGTATTTCCCAAGAACACTCCCCAACAAACCTTCTAGTGCTGTCTGCAGCTCCTTATCTCAGAATCTTTCCAAGGAACCTAGTTTAAGTGGGTTGATGCCAGGAGTGGTTCCAGGACGAAGACACTAAATTGGGATTTGGGAGCTGGATCACCTGCCAGCTGGCTGGCAATGAGGTCAGTAGGTAGCGGAAGGTAGTAAATAGGATCTGGCATGCTATAGCGGTGCAATTGTTCAAACTTTCACTCGTACGGTGGATGTGATAGCACTGGAAGGCAAAGCACTAGCCAATGCAGTGTATCTAGTGCTTGAGAGAGAGGAGGAAAAAGGCAACTCTAAGAATAGAATTGGGTGGCTGTTGAGGTCCATTGATTCATAAAAAGAAGCAATGAGTAACTAAGGGTGATTTGAGCACCGATTCAAAGCAGAAGTGGATGTACCTGTGGCTCTGCAGGAGCTGGTTAAAATATACGACCAGGGGACTTCCCTGGTGGTCCAGTGGTTGGGGGTCTGCCTTCCAGTGCGGGGGATGCGGGTTCGATTCCTGGTCGGGGAACTAGGATCCCACATGCCACGGGGCAACTTAAGGCCCCATGCCGCAACTACCGAGCCTGCGTGCCATAACTAGAGAGAAGCCTGAGCACTGCAACTAAGACCTGATGCAGCCAAAAATAAATAAATAAATAAACCTTTAAAAAATATATATATATATATACGACCAGAAACTTGGAAAGTACGGCTGTGAATATGGATTCTAAAAGAATGTTGGATCAAGGGATAAAGGAGAGGGATGTGAAGTTGGATTAGGAAAAGTTTATTAATCCTCTTTCAGAATACAGATTTAATGATCTGGCAAGGACCCTGGAAAACAATGCTTCTACACAGCTAGGCTGGCTCTTGGAAACTTAGACAAAGCAATAGCCCACACCCAGTGAAGTAGAAATGCCAGAATCGATATAGCAGTAGGTAGGATAAAGAATCAAAGTACTCAGAAAGGTGGGCACGGTAAAGTAGATATACTACATAAAGCCTACTATTTTCTGCAAGTAGGCACACAGAAGACTCCCTTTGCTGATGCAGTAAGAATGCACTGGTGAGAAAGTTTTCAGCATTACCAGGAAGCTCAGTAGCGGCCATATTCTGAAGAGTAGGGCCAGGATTGGCAACCTAATTTGCAGGACCTGGTGCAAAATGAAAATGTGGAGTCCCTTGCTTAAAAAGAATTTCAAGCCTGCAACAGCAGAGCGTTAAACGAAGTGTGGGACCCTTCCAAGTGTAGGGCTATGTGCAACTACACAGGACACACGTTCACGAAGCTGGTCATGAATAGGGTTAATGGGAAAACTTGTTCTTAACAGAACCAGGCTCCCTCATGGCAATGGAGATGACAGAATCCTGAAATAACAGAGACCAAGTGGCAGCACCTAATCCTGGGAAGCAAGTGAGCACAATTATCACAATAAGAAGCAAGGCTGGAATAACAGCCAGGAAGCCTGACTCTCAGAGCACAATGGAAATGTTCCTAAAGGCAAAATGGGTAGCAGATGAGAGTCCTTCTGAACTTACATAATCAAGATGATCAGGAAGCTGAGAGCAGCCATCTCAATAAAAACTGGGTATCTCTTGCTCAATTTCCAGACATGAGCCTGTTCTCAGACCCTACAACCCACTGACTATAGAAAGACCAGTTACCCTTTGAACAAAGAGTCTGAAACACCATAGTAAGTATATTCAGTAGTAAGTTCCCAAGTCCTTCTTCCAAGGGGCTAATGCCATGTACTTAAGTAACCGTGAATTGAGGACAAAGGAATGCCCAGACCTTTCAAGAATTGAAAGATTCTAAATTGGATTGATACCCAGGGATCCAAAGCATCACCACGGTCCCCTTGTTGGGGCACATAAAGACCAGTAATGAATGAAGTCCTAGCCTAGGTCCCTCTCATAGTTCATGCACTTGGTCCGTGAACCCAACCAGTGGTCATTTCTATCAGACTCCAAATATGTCACATTGGTGCCTTAATATGTGGTGTAAGCTATCATAGTGGAGAAGGCCAAGTGAAAGGTCTGAAACTGCTCCCTCCTTGACCAATATAGTAAATCAAAACAAAAGCACAGTGGTGGGGAGGCACTGCCACCTTCACAGTTTAAAGAAGGCAGGGATAGGGGTTTCCCTGGTGGCTCAGTGGTTGACAGTCCGCCTGCCGATGCAGGGGACACGGGTTTGTGCCCCAGTCCGGGAAGATCCCACATGCCGCAGAGCGGCTGGGCCCGTGAGCCATGGCCGCTGAGCCTGCGCGTCCGGAGCCTGTGCTCCGCAACGGCACAGGCCACAGCAGTGAGAGGTCTGCGTCCTGCAAAAAAAAAAAAAAAAAGAAGAAGACAGGGATGGTGGTCTTCGTGAGTTCTTAATTTAATCACTAGTCAGTTTTCTCATAAACCAAATTAATTACGGTGGAGGATAACAAGCTGCTACCGAAATAAACAAGCATGAGCCCAACGGCAGCTGCTGTGCTAGATCGGATACCTTTGCTATCACAGATTAACACACAGGGTATGCTACGTTTCATCTGACAATTTTGCATTCTTTTCTCTCCCTAACATGAAGAGGATTAGAAGCATTTCGCATTCACATAGAACAGTAAATGGTATACATCTATGGTAGACATCTAATAGTAATATACATCCTCTCACTCTTGTTATAATGTGGTCCGAAGAGGCCTGGACTGTCTTTTTGCACAACATCACGTTGGTCCACTATATAAATGACATTATATTAATCAAACCAGATGAAAAGGAAGTGGCACATACAGTGGAGCCCTTGGTTAAGACACATGTGACAGAGTATAGAACATAAATCCTATGGCAGTCTCAGGAGGCCACCACATCAATGATGTGTCCAGGAGTCCAGCAGCCGGGGGTTTGCCAGAACATCACTTCTGAAGTTAAGGGCAAATTATTGCTCATTGAACCTCCTAAGATAGAGGCATGTTGCCTTATAAACGTTTTCAGGTTCTAGAGGCAGCACATTTCCTCATTTGGGAGTACTATTTTGATCTATTTGGCAGCTGACAAGGAAGGCTGGTAGCTTTCAGAGAAGCCAAGAGCACGTCCAGTCTGTGATCGTTCAGCCCTGTCTCTTGGGTCATATAACCTGGCAGACCCTATGGTCCCAGAGGCCTGTGTGATGGAAAGGGAACCGTGTGGAGTTTATGACTGTTTCAAATAGCAGAATCACAATGCAGGCCCACAGCATTCTAGAGCAAGCCATACAGTCTCCAGTAAAAACCATACACCATTCCAAAAGCAGCTTCTAGCATTGCCCTTTTATTATCTGACTGTGGGACCCCAAGTGATCATGTGGCTGGAGCATCAAGACCTGGGTTCTGTCACATCCACTAAGGTAAAAGGTTGGGCAGGGGGAATTCCCTGGTGGTCCAGTGGTTAGGAATCCACGCTTTCACTGCCGAGGGTGTGGGTTCTATCCCTGGTCGGGGAACTAAGATCCTGCAAGTCAAGCAACGTGGCCAAAAAAAAATTTTTTTTAATAAAAAAATATTTTTTTAATTATAAAAAAATAAAGGTTGAGCAGGTCCAGCAGTCCACTGTAAAATGGATTAGATGCACACTCAGCCAGCAAACACAAGTAAGCTACCTAATCAGGTGACCTAGACTATTATGTAATCCACAATTGTCACTTCATCACCTCTCCCTCAATTCATACCTTTGGCCACATGGAAGGGTCCTTTATGACCAGCTGACAGAGGAGGAAAAAGGCCAAGCTTGTTTCTCAGATGGGTTAACTCAGTAAGCAGGTGTCAGGCTTAACACTATTTCATGTGATCTCACTCAATCCTCATGAGTTGAAAAAACGCTTCATTAGGTCAGAAAGTTTGTCTGTCTTGTTCACCATTTAATCACCAGGACCCAGTATAGTGTCTATATCGTAAGTATTCTTTCAACAAATATTTATTGATCCCATAGTATATGCCTAGGCCTACTGCAATAAACACAACAGAATTTACCGAGTTATCATAGACTCAATAAATATTTGTTGAAGAACGAAAGAATAATAACCTTTTATCATCTGGGGTCCCATCAGGAATCAGAATCCAATTCAAATGGCTAAAAAGTCTTTCTCATGATATGGTCAGAGACCGGAAATAGTGAGAAGACGTTACCACCCCTAGGCCTCAAGACACGAGAGGTGAGGATGGTATGAGAGGGCTAGATTTGGAAATATGAAGCCAGGACCATCGGCAGAACAGTAGCCAAGGGACTCAGCTATTGCATAAAATATGGCCCAGAGCAGGATGAGAGCCAGGAAGAGACAGCCCACCTCTCTCTTCCTTCACCCTCTGATCTCCACTGGTGCCTCTCTTTGGCAACAAATGGAAGCCAACCAACTGGTATGGAAACCCTGATAATGTGGTCTGCAGGCATCTCCTTCCCAAAGAATTGACCGGAGCAGAGAAGATGAAACAATGGATGTGGGAGTCGGGGAAGAGGACAGATGGAGAAAAGAGAATAAGCACTTTGGGAAAGGTATCCTTTTCTCCATTTTAACAGATGAGAAAACTAAAGCTATCCCTGATCACACAAGTAAAATTGCAGAGACACTATTCAAACCCAGGGCAAATGATTCCAGAGTCATCACTTTTAACCAGTACCTTATTTTGACTATAGACATTCTGATTTCTGGAGAACGAGAAATTGCATAGATTGCATAAATTATATTTTATATTCCCACAAGCACCTGCAAATTAGTCGCAGTAAATGTTAGCTGATAAGGTGACAATATCCTGATAACACACCTGGAAATTTGATCATAGAAAGTCTTGTAATGGACAACTCATTTCAAAGGAGAGTATGCACCAGGTCTGAGGATTGCTGACCCTCACAAAGGACAGTATTTGCAATATTGGCCCGACTGATAAGCTGGTGTGAAATAACAATGGAAAGTGTCATACTTCCTACCCCTCCTCTGTGCATCTGGGCTTTATGCTCCTTGGCAGGGGGACATGAAGACTTCCCAGCAGATATGCATCATGGTGGTTTTACGTGAATCCATTTCCAGATCCTCAACTTCCACATGTATCCTTTCTACAATAAATTTGCCCAATAATGTGCCTGCCGGCTGCTAGTTTTCCTTTTTTGCCTCTCATCTCAAAATCACTGTTCTCTGACTTTACAAAAGAAAGGCATACCTCTCACTCATCCTGAGACCTACCATGATATCTTGCCCCGAAGCTTACTAGCCAACCTGACACCAAGCAAAAGAACACTGGGAGACCATATTGCTCTTGAAGGTCCGTCTTTAAAGTACAAATTACGAAATACTCATGGCAAGGCTTCCTGCATTAGCTAGCTAGCTAACTAGTTTTTTGAGTATCGAATTATTTATTTCATCATCCTAGAATTTGTATTCTAAAGTGAGATGGCTGTCACCAGGTTGCATGTTAACAAATGTATTTGAATGAAAAAAATAAACTCAGACTTTTCTAATGAAAACTAAGTCTGACTTGGCTGAATGATTTGACAATAAGAACTGGCTTTGCTAATTAGATGATGTGGCAGTATGTACCATAAGCCGGATAAGCTAAATCGACAGGTCCACAGTTTTGATTAAAATACATTAAAAACCCTTATGCAACATACAATATGTTAGAAACTACATCCTTTGTAACTAAACTTATGACATGTGGACTTAAAAATATGGGGCGGTACACACCTTTTAAAAATTATTTTAGGAAGTACAAGAGCAAAACAGTTGGAGGATACTATCCTAGATCTTATAGTAGAACAAAATTTAAATCTAGAAGGGATATGGCTATTTGGTACAACTTTATTTATAGAGAAGCAAACAAACACAGAGAAATTAAACAACCTGCAACCAATTTGTGACAGAGCTGAGATTAGATCCTGAGTTTCCTGGTCCCTAAAGAATAATTCCACTGGATACCCTTCTCTCCTAGGATTCTGCCCTCTATCCCACCCACACCGAGCCATGAAGGAGTCCCCCTCATGCAGAAAGCAGACATTAGTTAAATAAATGAACAATTCTCTTCAGAATAGAAGTGCCAAAGTAGGCAGAATCTGCTCGATTGCTTATCCTTAATGGCCTTTAACTGTGACACCAGTGGGAAGAAGTGGGATGTGCAATCCTTGGAGTCTGAAGTATTAGCATGAGTCACAAAAATATCTTGATGGGCCACAGGTTATTTCACAGTCCCAGGCCAGCCACTGAACTGGAAGATCAATTTCCCCCAGCCTCACACAGTGATCACATCTGTCTTCTGAAATGTGTTCCTTGAGCTCACCCAGCTTCTCTTACTCCACTGCCAGACTTCAGGCTGACACCTGGTTGCTTCTCGAAGTGTCTCTCTTTCAGATTTAATTAGCATGATGCTCTAGGGGAGCCCCTCACAGAGGTACAACAGCCTGTGTCCCTAAGCACGTTTGGTCGTGATTTTGCCTCACAGTCGATGAAATTGTATCCCCCGTTGATTCAGTCATAACTTCCCTATGACATAGTTCATGTTCTCTGCTTTACTTTCCTGGTTTGGGTTTTCTGTTCTGTTTTCTTGCTATTCCAGAGAATTTCTATTTTTCTGTTCAGCTTAACGGAAGATGTTTACCTGCTTTAAGCTCAGAGGAATGAGGGCATATAAATTACCTCTGAAGGCAGGCAAGGGAAGGCATTTGGGTTTGTAAGAGTCCGCTGGCTTTCATCTGCAATGACTAACAATGCTAACTAGACTAAAATCCGAAAGCTATATATTAATAGTGAAGGAATCGTCCATATTAATTGGGCATACAATTACAGTGGAACATTTAATAAGCAAATTATAAGGGCCAAGAGGGCTCACAATAAAAATCATTGGAAGAAGTTCAGAGACCATTGATTTTGAATGGACGGCATGAATTTATGAGCAATCGATACTCTTTTAATTGGAATTTTGCTGTCTTTGGGTACATACAGAGCAAAGTCTATTAAAGCAAATGATAAGCCCTCTTTGTTTTAGAGCTTACGGCAGGGAACTGGAGATGAGATCTTGGATTAGGACATTTATAACACTCACTAGTATAATGGAGCTATGAAATAAAATCAAAGAAGCAGCTCTATTTACACCAGAGACCCTGAATCTAAAGAAGTATTCTCTCTCCTTCTGTGTATACAAATACTGTCACCTATCACCCCCTTCCTGCTTCCTTACTATCCACTATTTCAGAGAAAGCAAGGCCATGTACTTTAGAGAAGGATTTTTTTTTCCTTGCTAGGGAGATTACATACTAGAAAAACCTAGAGACAACAGTGAGAGCTCCAGATTTCCTTCAGACACCATTACTTATCACTTATCACACGTGTGACTTCTCTGAGCTTTGGTTGAATCACCTAAGAAATAAAGATAATACTATTTACTTCCTCGGGTGGTAAGGATTAAATGTTAGAAGCACTATACAATGTAAGTCGGTATGATGGCCTCTGCTAATGGACTCTTCTGGGTGAAGATTTCACTTGCTAGCCTTGAATGCCCACCCACTTTTCAAAACAAAACGTCCCCCAAATTCTAGGAGACCAGGTAGTTCCACGGACAGTACATCACGATCACATCCACATCATATTTTTCCTTGCCTTTCTACACCTTCAAAATTCATGTGATTCCACAGGCCATTTCCAGAAAAAGCCAAGTGCCCTCTGAGCTTGACCCAAGCCTGCTGAACAACGCCAAACCCTCTTCCAACTTCAGACAATCTGAAGAACAGGAGGGATGCGGCCCTCAGAATGAAGGAGGGGAGTGAGGGAAGATGCTAGAGGGGCTGGCTGTCCTGACTGGCCTGATTCTAAGCAAATCAGTCCTGAGTGGACATTTTAGTATCTCTCCCCTATCAGGACTAACATTCAATGGAGAAATGTGTGAGAGGAAAAGCCTCTTAAAAGGATAAGTTGCAGCAAAATTCCAAAAGCCTTGAGATGTAGAAGAAAAGTGCCAGAAGAAGATACTTGGAGCATGTTATACCCAAATGCATCATCTGTTCTGCTGGGCAAATTTCATGAGGAGACAAACCATGATGATTCTCCTCCCCTGTTTTTCAAAACTGCTTCCCTAGCAACCCCTCACTAAGCGGTGCAGTCTGCAGGTGTGCAGGTGTGCTCTTTGCTGGCCCCTCCCTCTCCATGAGGCTAATTTATTCAGATGGGTGGTGCAGGTGGAGAGTGAGGAAGTGAGAAAAGTTGGGGGCAGCACATCTCCGCTGTCCCCCACGATGAGTCCCTGGCACATTTTCCCCTTATGCTCAGCTCTTGTCATGAATACATTTTCCATCTTGTAAATGTTATTGAGGGGGTTAGATTAGTTGCTTGGGGGAACATTTGTTTCATTTCTTGGATAATAAGTAGGATAGCAAAACAATGCCAATTCACTATAGAGTGTTGACATATTCTACAAATATCGTAGAAGAGCTGGCAACATAATGGGCATATCTTGCACAGTAAGAGTTTTGTATATTTTAATTGTGATAGTGGAAGGGAATTAAAGAGGAAGGTAAAAAATAAACAAAAACTACATTAAAAGTGTTATTGAGGGAATTCCCTGGCGGTCCAGTGATCAGGACACCGCGCTTTGACTGCCAAGGGCCTGGGTTCGATCCCAGGTCAGGGAATTAAAATCCCACAAGCCGCAAGGCAAAGCCAGAAAAAAGAAAGAGTTGTTGAGATGACTCTATGGGATGTGGAGTGCGCGTGCACACATACACAGATACACACAAAACTAAGTTTAGCGAATATTAGATCCCAATCTAAATGGGAAAGAATATGTAAAAGAATAGATACATGTATATGTATAACTGAATCACTCTGCTGTACACCTGATTAACATTGTTAATCAACTATACTCCAATATCAAATAAAAAGTTAAAAAAAGGGACCCTATTCTGAAAATCTACCATATTAGCAGATGAAAAGGTAGTGCTCTGAGCTATTTTAATAAATATTTATGTAATATGGCTATCCCAGGTCAAAAGAGGTTAAGACAACAGAAAGTTTACCTTTAGGCATGGGGGGCGTGAAATATTACATGCAGGTGCTAATTCCATTTTCCTGTACATTTTGCCACAATACAAGAAGATCTACCTCTCCACTGACCTATGTGTTTCTATTTTAAGCTCTAAACTATCTCCACTGCCTTGACCCAGAGGTGATTTGAAAGTCAAACCAGAATATCCCACAGAAATGTATCAGCCCTTGAATTTTTTAAAGAGCTTGCTATTTGTCTCAAATGGTAACTCCTTTCTTAAAAGGACAAATGCTAGATCGATGCTGCTTTCCCGAGAAATTAAAATAAGTTATATCTTTGGTCCAAATCCCATTTCCTCTCGCCATTATGGCTTACTTAGTCAACAGACATTTATTTACTACTCCAGACCCAGATGGTGACATAGGAGGCTCCTGAATTTCCCTCCTCCCACGGATGCACCAAATGTACAGCTACACACACAAAGCAAATCCCTCTGAGAGATTCAGGCACTAGCCAAGTGACTGCTACACATCAGACAACTAAGAAAATACATCGTGGGACTTCCCTGGTGGTACAGTGGTTAAGCATCCGCCTGCCAGTGCAGGGGACACGGGTTCGAGCCCTGGTCCGGTAAGACCCCACATGCCGCGGAGCAACTAAGCCCATGCACCACAACTACTGAGCCTGCGCTCTAGAGCCTGCACGCCACAACTACTGAGCCCACGTGCCGCAGCTACTGAAGCCCGCGTGCCTAGAGCCTGTGCTCCACAATAAGAGAAGCCACCGCAATGAGAAACCCGCGCACTGCAACGAAGAGTAGCCCCCGCTCGCCGCAACTAGAGAAAGGCTGCGTGCAGGAACAAAGACCCAACACAGCCAAAAATAAATGAATAAATAAATTTTAAAAAGAAAATACATCGAAACAGGTAGGAAAGGCTGAGATACACTCTTGCCATAAATTCACCTGGCACAGCAACATACAATTGGGAGGGAATCCCAAACTCTCAGCTTCTCCTGAGGAGACAAGGGTTTGGACCCCATATCTGGCTCCCCAACTTTTAAGCCTCCCACTGAGGGATGACACCCAAGTCCCCTACTTCTGATAGCCAGTGACGTTTTGTTCAACCAAGTCCCACAGGACTGTAGCAAACCAAGAAAGAGTTGTTAACAGGACACAGGAGAACTCACCGCAGCGCAGAGAGAACAGACAAAAAGGCCCGCCCCCCGCCCGACCTTCCCCGAGAAGGGTTTGACTGCGTATTTTACAAGCCACTGCCTTCTAATGAGTAGGCATCTGGGTGATGACTGTGATCCTCCCCAGAGACTGAGTGGGCTGGTGGGCACTTCCCCTCTCCCCGCTCCGGTTTGCCCCAGCAATAAAACCAAGTGTCCAGTATCTCCCTGGAAGATGCTTGTCCACATACCTAGTGCTCCGAGTTTTATAGCAGCCACCTGAGGGCCTGGCCTCCAAACATCCCAGGTGATAGCCAACAGGACTCGCATGCACAAGTCCCACAGGAGTACAGCAAACAAGGAAGCAGTTCTTAAACAGGTGCCGGAGTAACCAAGTACACACACACGCACACACACACACACACACACACACACACTGCAGCTCGACACCTGGACTCAGTGCAAAGGGAGCAGGCAAAAGTGCCCATAGCCCAGTTTCTCCCTGGAAGGAGACTGACTGCTTACTTTCCCAGTTACTGCCTGAGGGTCCAGCCTCTAATCAGCCTGCACCATCAGGGAAACACAAATCACAACCACAATAAGGTATCATCTCACACCTGTTAAGATCTCCGTTATCAAAAAGACAAGAATTAACAAGTATTGGTAAGGACTTGGAGAAAGTGGAACCCTTGAGCACTGTTGGTGGGAATGTAAATTGGTGCAGGCACTGTAGAAAACAGCATGGAGGTTTCTCAACAAATTAAAGAGAGAACTACCATATGATCCAGGAATCCCACTCCTGGGTATACAGGCAGATCTCGTTTCACTGCCCTTCTCTTTATTATGCTTCACAGATACTGTGTTTTTCACAAATTGAAGGTGTGTGGCAACCCTGCATCCAGCAAGTCTATTGGCGCTATTTTTCCAACAGTACTTGCTCACCTCATGTCTCTGTGTCACATTTTGGTAATTCTTTCCGTATTTCAAACTTTTTCGTTATTATTTTATTTGTTATACTGATCTGTGATCAGTGATCTTTGCTGTTACTACTACAACTTGCTGAAGGCTCAGATGATGGTTAGCATTTTTTAGTAATAAAGTATTTTTTAATTAAGGTATACACATTTTTTTAGACACAATGCTATTGTACACTTAACAGACTACAGTACAGTGTAAACATAACTTTTAAATACACTGGGAAATGAAAAAATCATATGACTCTCTTTATTGTGATATTCACTTTACTTTGGAGGGAACCAAATCCACAATATTTTCAAGAAATTTCTGTACATGCAAAGGAAACAAAATCACTATCTCAAAGAGCTGGCTGTTTTCCCATGTTCATTGTGGCATTATTCACAAGAGCTAAGGTATGGAAACAGCCTAAGCATCCTTCAACAGATGAATAGATAGAGAAAATGTGACAGATATTGACACAATGGAATACTATCTGACTTAAAAAAAGAAGGAAATCCTGCCATTTGTGACAACATGAATGAACCTAGAGGGCATTGTGCTAAGTGAAATAAACCAGACAGGGAAAGACAAATAATACATGTTGTCATTTGTATTTGTAATCTAAAAAAAAAAAAAAAGTTTAACTCATAGAAACAGAGAGTAGAATGGTCGTTGCCAGGGGCTGGGATGTGGGGGAAATAAGAAGAAGCTGGTAAAAGGCTATCAAACAGTTATATGGTAAGGTCTGAGTATGTACAACATGGTGACTATCATTGATAATACTGTACTGTATAATTGAAATGAGCTAAGAGACTAAAACCTAGGTATTTAAGTGTTCTAACACAACAAAAAAGGTAAGAATGCAAGGTGATGGACATGTTAATTAACTCATTGGTGGGAATCCTTTCACACTTTATATGTGTATGTTGCTTCCCAAATTTAGGAGCTTCCCCCTCCTCCCCACCAGTACACAGAGGGCAAGGAGAGACCAAAGAAAGGGGTAGACCACTCCAAGATTAGTATGCGGCAGTTTTAATAAGCAAGGCATTGAGGACACAGGGAGGGGGAAGGGTAAGCTGGGACGAAGTGAGAGAGTAGCATGGACATATATACACTGCCAAGTGTAAAACAGATAGCTAGTGGGAAGCAGCCGCATAGCACTGGGAGATCAGCTCGGTGCTTTGTGACCACCTAGAGGGGTGGGATAGGGAGGGTGGGCGGGAGACACAAGAGGGAGGGGATATGGGGATATATGTATACATATAGTTGATCCACTTTGTTATACAGCAGAAACACACAACATTGTAAAGCAATTCTACTCCAATAAAGATGTTTAAAAAAAAAATAAGCAACGAGCCTTAACCAAGATGGTGGAATAGAAGGACATGCTCTCATTCCCTCTTGCGAGAACACCAGAATCACAACTAGCTGCTGGACAATCATCGACAGGAAGACACTGGAACTCACCAAAAAAGATACCCCACATCCAAAGACAAAGGAGAAGCCACAGTGAGACGGTAAGAGGGGCACAATCACAGCAAAATCAAATCCCATAACTGCTGGGTTCGTGACTCATAGACTGGAGAACACTTATACCACAGAAGTCCACCCACTGGAGTGAAGGTTCTGAGCCCCATGTCAGGCTTCCCAACCTGGGAAGGAAGAATACCTAGAGAATCAGACTTTGAAGGAGAGTGGAATTTGATTGCATGACTTTGACAGGACTGGGGGAAACAGAGACTCCACTCTTGGAGGGCACACACAAAGTAGTATGCACATCAGAACCCAGGGGGAAGGAGCAGTGACACCGGGGAGACTGAACCACACCTACCTGATAGTGTTGGAGGGTCTCCTGCAGAGGCTGGGGGTGGCTGTGGCTCACCGTGGGGACAAGAACACAGGTAGCAGAAGTTCTGGGAAGTACTCCTTGGTGTGAGCCCTCCCAGAGTCTGCCATTAGCCCTACCAAAGAGCCCAGGTAGGATCCAGTGTTGGGTTGCCTCAGGCCAAACAACCAACAGGGAGGGAACCCAGCCCCACCCATCAGCAGTCAAGCGGATTAAAGTTTTACTGAGCTCTGCCCCCCAGAGCAACACACAGCTCTACCCAACACCAGTCCCTCCTATTAGGAAACCTGCACAAGCCTCTTAGATACCCTCATCCACCAGAGGGCAGACAGCAGAAACAAGAGGAACTACAATTCTGCAGCCTGTGGAACAAAAACCACACACAGAAAGATAGACAAGATGAAAAGGCAGAGGGCTATGTACCAGATAAATGAACAAGATAAAACCCCAGAAAAACAACTAAATGAGGTGGAGATAGGCACACTTCCAGAAAAAGAATTCAAAATAATGATAGTGAAGATGATCCAGGACCTCGGAAAGACAATGGAGGCAAAGATCAAGAAGATGCAAGAAATGTGTAAATAGACCTAGAAAAATTAAAGAACAAACAAACAGACATGACCAATACAATAACTGAAATGAAAAATACACTAGAAGGAATCAATAGCAGAATAACTGAGGCAGAAGAATGGATAAGTGATCTGGAAGACAGAATGGTGGAATTCACTGCTGCAGAACAGAATAAAGGAAAAAGAATGAAAAGAAATGAGAACAGCCTAAGAGACCTCTGGGACAACATTAAATGCAACAACATTTGCATTATAGGGGTCCCGAAGGAGAAGAGAGAGAGAAAGGACCCAAGAAAATATTTGAAGAGATTATAGTCAAAACTTCCCTAACACAGGAAAGGAAATAGCCACTCAAGTACAGGAAGTGCAGCAAGTCCCAACAGTATAAACCCAAGGAGAAACATGCAGAGACACATAGTAATCAAATTGGCAAAAATTAAAGACAAAGAAAAATTATTGAAAGCAGCAAGGCAAACAAATAATATACAAGGGAACTCCCATAAGATTAACAGCTGATTTCTCAGCAGAATCTCTACAAGCCAGAAGGGAGTGGCATGATATACTTAAAGTGATGAAAGGGAAGAACCCACAACCAAGATTACTCTACCTGGCAAGGATCTCATTCAGATTCGATGGAGACATCAAAAGCTTTACGGACAAGCAAAAGCTAAGAGAATTCAGCACCACCAAACCAGCTCTACAACAAATGCTAAAGGAAGTTCTCTAAGTGGTAAACACAAGAGAAGAAAAAGACCTACAAAAACAAGCCCAAAACAATTAAGAAAATGGTAACAGGGACATACATATTGATAATTACCTTAAACATGAATGGATTAAATGCTCCAACCAAAAGACACAGGCTTGCTGAATGGATAAAAAAACAAAACCCATCTATATGCTGTCTACAATAGACCCACTTCAGACATAGGGACACATACAGACTGAAAATGAGGGGATGGAAAAAGATATTCCATGCAAACAGAAATCAAAAGAAAGCTGGAGTAGCAATACTCATATCAGATAAAATAGACTTTAAAATAAAAAATGTTACAAGAGACAAGGAAGGGAACTACATAACGATCAAGGGATCAATCCAAGAAGAAGATATAACAATTATAAATATATATGCACCCAACATAGGAGCACCTCAATACAAAAGGCAACTGCTAACAGCTATAAAAGAGGAAATCAACAGTAACACAATAATAGTGGGGGACTTTAACACCTCACTTACAGTAATGGACAGATCATCCAAAATGTAAATAAATAAGGAAACAGAAGCTTTAACTGACACAATAGACCAGATATATTCAATAGCTATTTATAGGACATTCCACCCAAAAACAGCAGATTACACTTTCTTCTCAAGTGCACATGGAACATTCTTCAGGATAGGTCACATCTTGGGTCACAAATCAAGCCTCAGTAAATTTAAGAAAACTGAAATCATATCAAGCATCTTTTCTGACCACAACACTATGAGATTAGAAATGATTTACAGGGAAAAAAATGTAAAAAACACAAACACATGGAGGCTAAACAATACGTTACAAAATAACCAAGAGATCACTGAAGTAATCAAAGAGGAAATCAAAAAATACCTAGAGACAAATGAAAATACGACAATCCAAAACCTATGGGATGCAGCAAAAGCAGTTCTAAGAGGGAAGTTTATAGCTATACAAGCCTACCTCAAGAAACAAGAAAAATCTCAAATAAACAATCTAACCTTACACCTAAAGGAACTAGAGGAATAAGAACAAACAAAACCTAAAGTTAGCAGAAGGAAAGAAATCATGAAGATCAGAGCAGAAATAAATGACATAGAAACAAAGAAAACAATAGCAAATATCAGTAAAACTAAAAGCTGGTTCTTTGAGAAGATACACAACATGGATAAACCATTAGTCAGACTCATCAAGAAAAAGAGGGAGAGGACTCAAATCAATAAAATTAGAAATGAAAAAGGAGAAGTTACAACAGACACCACAGAAATACAAAGCATCCTAAGAGACTACTACAAGCAACTCTATGCCAATAAAATGGACAACCTGGAAGAAATAGACAAATTCTTAGAAAAGTATAACCTTCCAAGGCTGAACCAGGAAGAAATAGAAAATATGAACAGACCAATCACAAGTAATGAAATTGAAACTGTGATTAAAAATCTTCCAATAAACAAAAGTCCAGGACCAGATGGCTTCACAAGTGAATTCTATTAAACATTTATAGAATAGCTAACACCCATCCTTCTCAGACTCTTCCAGAAAATTGAAGAGGAAATAAAGCTCTCAAACTCATTCTATGAGGCCAGCATCACCCTGATACCAAAACCAAAGATACTATAAAAAAAGAAAATTACAGACCAAAATCACTGATGACTACAGATGCAAAATTCTCAAGAAAATACTAGCAAACAGAAGCCAACAACACATTAAAAGGATCATACACCATGATCAAGTGGGGTTTATCCCAGGGATGCAAGGATTCTTCAATATATGCAAATCAATCAATGTGATACACCATATTAACAAATTAAAGAATAAAAACCATATGATCATCTCAATAGATGCAGAAAAAGCTTTTGACAAAATTCAACACTGATTTATGATAAAAACTCTCCAGAAAGTGGGCATAGAGGGAATCTACCTCAACATAATGAAGGCCATATATGACAAACCCACAGCAAACATCATTCTCAATGGTGAAAAACTGAAAGCATTTCCTCTAAGATCAGGAAAAAGACAAGGATGTCCACTCTCACCGCTATTATTCAACACAGTTTTGGAAGTCCTAGCCTCAGCAATCAGAGAGGAAAAAGAAATAAAAGGGATACAATTTGGAAAAGAAGAAGTAAAACTGTCACTGTTTGCAGATGACATGATACTATACATAGAGAATCCTAAAAATGCCACCAGAAGACTACTAGAGCTAATCAATGAATTTGTAAAGTTGCAGGATACAAAATTAATGCACAGGAAACTCTAGCATTCCTATACACTAATGATGAAAAATCTGAAAGAGAAATTAAGGAAACACTCCCATTTACCATTGCAACAAAAAGAATAGAACACCTAGGAAAAAACCTACCTAGGGACACAAAAGACCTGTATGCAGAAAACTATAAGACACTGGTGAAAGAAATTAAAGGTGATACCAACAGATGGAGAGATATACCATATTCTTAGATTGGAAGAATAAATATTGTAAAAATGACTATACTCCCCAAAGCAATCTATAGAATCAATGCAATCCCTATCAAATTGCCAATGGCATTTTTTATGGAACTAGAACAAAAAATCTTAAAATTTGTATGGAGACACAAAAGACCCTGAATAGCCAAAGCAGTCTTGAGGGAAAAAAATGGAGCTGAAAAAAAACTGCCTGACTTCAGACTATACTACAAAGCTACAGTAATCAAGACAATATGGTACTTGCACAAAAACAGAAACACAGATCAATGGAACAAGATAGAAAGCCCAGAGGTAAACCCATGCACCTATGGTCAACTAATCTATGACAAAGGAGGCAAGGATATACAATGGAGAAAAGACACTCTCTTGAATAAGTGGTGCTGGGAAAACTGGACAGCTACATGTAAAAGAATGAAATTAGAACACTCCCTAACGCCATGCACAAAAATAAACTCATAATGGATTAGAGACCGAGATGTAAGACTGGACACTATAAAACTCTTAGAGGAAAACATAGGAAGAACACTCTTTGACATAAATCACAGAAAGATCTTTTTTGATCCATCTCCTAGAGTAACGGAAATAAAAACAAAAATAAACAAATGGGACCTAATGAAACTTAAAAGCTTTTGCACAGCAAAGGAAACCATAAACAAGATGAAAAGACAACCCTCAGAATGGGAGAAAATATTTGCAAACGAACAATGGACAAAGGATTAATCTCTAAAATATATAAACAGCTCATGCAGCTCCATATTAAAGAAAGAAACAACCCAATCCAAAAATGGGCAGAAGACCTAAATAGACATTTCTCCAAAGAAGATATACAGATGGCCAATAAGCACATGAAAAGCTGCTCAACATCACTAATTATTAGAGAAATGCAAATCAAAACTACAATGAGGTATCACCTCACACCAGTTAGAATGGGCATCATCAGAAAATCTACAAACAACAAATGCTGGAGAGGGTGTGGAGAAAAGGGAACCCTCTTGCATTGTTGGTGGGAATGTAAATTGATACAGCCACCATGGATAACACTATGGAGGTTCCTTAAGACACTAAAAATAGAATTACCATATGATTCAGCAATCCCACTACTGGGCATATACCCAGAGAAAACCATAATTCAAAAATACACATGCACCCCAATGTTCACTGCAGCACTATTTACAATAGCCAGGTCATGGAAGCAACCTAAATGCCCATCGACAGACGAATGGATTAAAAGATGTGGCACATATATACAACAGAATATTACTCAGCCATGAAAAGGAACAAAATTGGGTCATTTGTTGAGACGTGGATGGATCTAGAGACTGTCATACAGAGTGAAGTAAGTCAGAAAGAGAAAAACAAATATCGTATATTAACACGTGTATGTGGAACCTAGAAAAATGGTGCAGATGAACCGGTTTGCAGGGCAGAAGTTGAGACACAGATGTAGAGAACAAACATATGGACACCAAGGGGGGAAAGCCGCAGGGGGTGGGAATGGTGGTATGATTAATTGGGCGATTGGGTTTGACATGTATACACTGATGTGTATAAAATTGATGACTAATAAGAACCTGTGGTATAAAAAATTAAATTAAATTAAATTTTAAAAGAACTGCCCTACTCCCATCATAACCAATTTTCAGATGAAGAATCTGAGACTGAGGACATGTAAACTGCTTAAAGTCAAAGTGCTAATATAAGCTGGAGCAAGAATTTAGATGCAAGTCTGTGTGACTTTCAACCACTGAACTCAAGAATACAATTCAGGTGGTGATTATAATTCATGCTTCATTTTAATTTACTACTCAAACATTCCTTAATGCAGCCAGTATGTTGTGTACAGCACTGTGATAGGGACAGAGTTGTGGAAAAATGTGTAACATAAACATAAATTATTATCTGATAGAAGATTTAGATTTCTGGTTCTAAATAGGGAGATATCTTCCATGAGGTGGCATCTGGGAAGGTTTTGGGGAGAGATTTTGGTGGTCATGATGATGACATGATTTAATAGGGAAGCCTGTTTAAATTTAGGGAGTGGGGAAGACCCTGGGGAAGGTTTTAAGTATTGCAATGTGTGGGATAACGATGCAAGATGAAGATGTGTCCCTTGCCCTGAAATATTGTCATGGAAACAAGAAAGCTGTTTGTAATTATCTAAGGCTAGAACCCATGTTTCATGTATTAAATGTTTTTTGTGTGTGATTAAAATATACAATGAACTTTAAAAAATAATAATCATAAGCAAGAGAATTTACACACAAGACTTGCCTTGGCCGGATACAAGATGAGTAGATCTTCACACCCACTCGCCAGAACGTTAAAAGTTTATATAGAGGACTTAATGGGGTTCAGTCACACACACAGTCCAGACGGTCTCAACAACACCTTGCTTTCTCAAGGCTGTGTCCTTGAAAATGATTTCTACTGTGGGAAGAGTGGGTGAATGTACATTCCAAGGACACGGGCAGGAGGTGAGGAACCTCTGATTGTCCTGGTCCGGCTCACAGCTAAACCAGCTGTAATACCCTCTTGATGACCTCTTCCAACAGCATATCAAATTATCACATTGTATGTCTTAAATATATTACAATTTTATTTGTCCATTACACCACAATAAAGCTGGAAAAGAAAATATTTACTGAGCTTCTGCTATTGTGCACTGAAAACATACACGAACATTTTAAAACCTGGAACTTGCCCTTAAGGAAGTTTCTGTCTAAACAAAAAAGTTAAGACCGTCAATGAATTGTTATAATTCCAGACTGAAAATAATACACAAAACAAAAATGTAATAATAATGTACTATGATGAGAGAGGAGAGAGACTATTTTGCTGGGGTTAACAGGGGAGATTTTGTGAAAGAAGTGACACTTAAACTGGATTTTGAAGGAAAGATAGAATTTGGAAATTTAAATCATGGAGGAACAAAAAGCACTCCAGAAAAGGCAAGGACTTGAATAAAGCAGAGAACAATCAAAAATTGTGTTAAATATGAGGAAAACAAGTAGTTTGGTCTGGCTGGAATACAGATTTCATGAAAAAGATAGAAGTCAAGTTGGAAGACTGTGGAAGACCTGAAATGCCAGGATACGGATTTTGAGTGAAGACTCTTGAAGATATTTTGAGCAGCAGTGTGGCATAATCAAACACTTTGGGATGGTTGATCTGGCAGCCATGACCCAGACAGATTTGTTAGGGAGAAAGGAATCAACTGAAATTGTTTAAGCAAGTGGTCCTGAAAGGCTAAAATAAGGCATTGAGAATGGAAATGGAAAGAGGGGAAGATCTAGGAAAGCAAAATGGATAGGAGTTGGCGTCAACTGGAGCAAGAGAAGTTAACCGGGGCTCATGAGTTTTAGAGCCCATGCAATTAGAAACACAGTGTCTCTTCGAAAGAAGACAGAGAAGATCTGAGACATGATTCCATCAGGAAGACACTGGCACAAATAAGTGGTACCACTGATAACCACTGCCAGGCTGCACAGATGGTTGCCTGTGTGGAGAGTGTTGTAAGCCCACTAGAAGCAGAAATAGCAATTTTTTATACATGAATATGCACACATAGCCATGGTCGGATGGAAGTGGGTATTGTCATGACAGAGTCACAGTGTGTTTTCAGGAAGAAAAGGTGGAGCTCTCCTGCTGGGGGTCAGTCAAAACGTGTCAAGGGGGTCACAGAGAAAGGGCTGAATAATGCTGGCACTCTCCACTGCCTGGTGGGAATGGGCATGGACCCACCCTTTGGAAGCATTTGGGTAAAATGTCCATCAAAAATTTCATAAAATGAGCCCACATCATTTCGCTTCTAGGAGCATAGCCTAATAATCTAAATATACGGCAACTTCTTATAGGTATTCATCACTGCATTATTAAGATGAGTCAAGTAAATATTCTGTATCTGGTTGGGGTTATGGTTACTTGAATGTAAACGTTTATCAAAACTCATCAAATTATTCATTTAGGATTGGTACACTTCACTAGAAATTTCATCTCCAAAATTAAATAATATATATAAGTCAAATTTATTTCTGAAAAATAAAGAGCCAAATACCAAATTAACCCAAATGGCCCAACACAGGGAAGTATCACCCTTGGAGGATCCATTTGATTATATCCCATGATATTATTAAAGTAAGGACTTAATCATGAATGTTTCTAATAATATAGAAGACGTGTGCTAAGACATAAGTTGAAAATAAATACAAAATGCTATAGAGAATATAATCACAAGAATGTTAAAATAGGCATAAGGCACAGACTGAAAGTTAACATGTCTAAATATTAACAGTAATTGTCATGATAGGATTATGCATTATTCTTTCTTCCTTTTATTTTTCTGTATTTTCTATATGTTATACACTGAAACTTATTACAGCAAAAAAAAAAAAAAGCTGTTTAATTATTTTAAATATTGAATAAGATGCCATTCCCAGTCACTCCCCAACACATATCCACTAAGTTCTTGAGCAAATTAGCAGGCCTGGACAGTGCTATTCCTAATCAAGGATAAGAATTAATCCAAAGGATCTAACATAAATACAATTCAAAAAGGAAATTCCCTCCAAAAAAGAAGTTAGCAAATTCATGACAACATTGGAAATAAGGTTGCCAGCAGACTAGAAAAATGAGGGATCTCCAGCAGTGACAGAGCAACAGCAAAAAGCTTCTCAACATAACCCAAAGGAGCTGAGGAACCCCTCTCAGAAGACAAACAACACATCCGCAAATAGTGCTCTTTCCCTGGAAAACTCCAGAATAATGCCACTGTCAAAGGCAGTGGAGGCCGGAAGGAGAGTATGATAGTGTTTTAGGTAATTAACTAATGAGTGACACAGATAAGACAGCAACTCCCCACTCACCCACTTACTGTATTTGTCCCCAGGTTAGAGCTATGAGTAGCCCCTCCTAAGAAATCTGAGGTGTGAGACAACCAGGGTGGCTATTGAGCAAAAGAAAGGGAGAGAGCTTCTGTCTACCAGGAGGTATGAGCAGTCTCATTCCCAAAGGTCAAGCCTCCTTCACACTTTCCTCTCCTCCCTTTGGTCTTCTTCTCCTGTAGACTCACCAGAGGTCATCAGAGTTGTGTCAACTGCCAGACAAACAGGGATTCTCATTTGGGCTGAGAAAATACACCCCAAAAGCAAACGAAATGTTCAATCTAGAACCTTAACCACAAATAAGAGAAAACAAGAAACACTAAATAGTTAAGGAATTTAACACTGTAAAAGAGATACTCTGGACTCAATAAATACCTATTACAGGAAAAATGTTTTTTACTGAAAAAACTTTATTATAATAAAAAAATTAAGTGTAAATATTGGAAAGAATAAGAACTATTATTACTATCAAACAATGTGAGTGTCCATCTAGAATACCCAAAAGACTCTGCTAATAAACTTTTAGAACAGAGGGTTTACTTAGGTGGATACAAGGCCAACATATGAGAATTAATAGTAGCTTTTATACCTCTGAAATAACCAATTAGAATGCATTTAAAGATTCCATCATAATAGCAAAGAAAAATATTACCTATTATAATAGAGTCCAACAAGAGATGTACAACACATTTATGAAGAATGCTGTAAATTTTTACTGAAGAAAGAAAAAGAAGCTCTAAATTAATAGAAGGGCAAACTGGTTCTGGATGGGAAGACTCAATAATGTATAAGATCTCTCCAAATTTATAGATAAATTTGATACAATTCCCAGTCAAAATTCTAAAGGGATGTCTTATGAAATAAATGAAATGAAGTGAAATAGCCAGTAAAGTTTGGAAAAAAGGAATAATGAGGAGGGACTTACATGATCATTCTAAATATGAAAAATAGTGTGGCACTGGTCCAAAATTAGATAAAGAGATCAATATGAAAAGATAAAGCAGGTGATATTTCAAATCGGGGAGAAAATAATTCATAAGTGATGTTGGAATAACAGGCTAGCTATGTACAGATGTTAAAAACTAAGCTCAATAAAACATTAAAAGCATTAAAAATGATATAAGTATTAGTAAAACTATATGAGAGTTTTATGTCTTAATCTTAAAATGGGGAATGCTTTCATAAGCAAAAACAATAAAAGTCATAAAGTTAAAAGATTTGGCCATATAAAAATTCAAATAGTTTGAATAATATAAAAATTATAAATAAAGTTCAAAGATGAGATACTGACTGTGGGACAATATCAACATTTGTAATAGGTAAGTATTAATAACCAATGTGAAGGGCCCCTAGAAATCAGTAAAGAAGTGAAAAAAGGCCTTCGAAAAATAGGCAAAGGAATTCACAAAGAAAAATGTGTCTAATAAGTATTTATTTTAATATGCTGAGGGCTTCCCTAGTGGCGCAGATGGTTGGGAGTCCGCCTGCCGATGTGGGGGACACGGTTCGTGCCCCGGTCCGGGAGGATCCTGCATGCCGTGGAGTGGCTGGGCCGGTGAGCCGTGGCCGCTGGGCCTGCGCGTCAGGAGCCTGTGCTCCGCGGCGGGAGAGGCCGCAGTGGAGAGAGGCCCGCGTACCGTTAAAAAAAAAAAAATCTGAAACTCCACTGTAATTTGTAATATGCATTTTTTTAGAACAATGAGTTAATATTTTTAACTTATTGGACAAAAGTGAAAAAGCAGGATAGTACTGCATTTTGACAAGGGTGTGTGCAGGGAAACAGACTCTCATTAAGAAGACATCGGAAAGGACTTGTTGAAAATTTTACTTGTGCCTTTTCTTATACCTACAAAGTCCACTTCTAGGATTATATGTGATAAGCACACTTGCAGTATCCATGTAGAAGACTGTTCATTGCAGCATTTTAGGGTAAATATGTGGCCAAGAACGGTAGATGGTTAAATGAACAATATTACAACCACAGCATGCAATAAGTCATTTGGTAGTAGAAAAATAGGTATTGGCATAAAAAGGTCACCAAGATACACTAGTAAAGCAGAAAATTCTTAAGTATAAGCATGCACAGGAAAAAGTCAAGAAGTAGACATAGAAAAGCATTAAACAGTCGTTACTTTTTAGATAGGGATGGGGTGAAAGATTGGGACTGTCACTTACTATCTATACTTTTTATGTTTGACTTTTTTTTTTTTTGCAGTACGCTGGCCTCTCACTGTTGTGGCCTCTCCCGTTGCGGAGCACAGGCTCCGGACGCGCAGGCTCAGAGGCCATGGCTCATGGGCCCAGCCGCTCCGCGGCATGTGGGATCTTCCCGGACCGGGACACGAACCTGTGTCCCCTGCATCGGCAGGCGGACTCTCAACCACTGCGCCAGTGTCTTATAAAGACACTGCTAAGAAAATAAAAAGACAAACTGTAGACCGGGATAAAATATTTACAAAGCATATAGCTGATAAAGGATTTGCTTCAAGAATATATAAATAACTCTTACAACTCAATAAGACAAACAATCTAAATTTTAAATTGGGGACTTTTTTTGAAAAGACACTTCATCATATAAGATAGATAAATGGTAAGTGAACATATACAAAGATGCTCAACATTATTAGTCATTAGGAAAATGCAAGTTAAAACCACACTGATATACCACAAAACACTCACTAGAATTAAAAACAAAAAACCCCGACTTAACTTAAAATATCAAATGCTGGTGAGAATGTAGACCACCTGGATCACTCATACATTGCCGATGGAAATACAGAATGGTACATCCACATGAAAAAAAGTTTAGTGGTTTCTTATTAAGTGAAATCTACTCTTACCATACAACTCAGCAATCTCGCTCCTAAGTATTTACCCAGGAGAAATAACATATGCCCAAACAAAAATATGTATTTGAATGTTCATAGTCACGGTGTTCGATAACCAAAAATTTGCAAACAGCCCAAATGTCCATAAACTATTGAGTATAAATAAATTGCTGTATGTCCATGCAATGGAATACAAAGTGAAAAAATCCAGACACAAAAAAACTGCATGTTGTGTGACTCCATTCACACAAAATTCTAGGAAGGGCAAAACTACAATGACAATAAGCCATTTAGTGGTTGCCAGCAGGCAGGCAGAGGGAGAGGCCATTGACTAGAAAGGACCAGGAGGGAACTTTCAGGAGTGAAAGATATGTTCCAGATCATGATTGTGGTGGTTATTGCACAACTGTCGTAAACTTTATTTTTGTGTAGCTACACAAAATACAACTGTATACATTTGTCAAAACTCAGAATTGCAAACTTAAAATTGGCAAATTTTGTTGCATGTATATTTACTTCATTAAAGGTGATTTTTTTAATGCAAGATAATATATAATTAAGGGAAAGTCAAGACAATAACTGCAATGACACTTTAATGTTCTGAGTACTGTCAATGAATTATGTTACATACTAGATGTTAAATGTCAGTAAGGCATTGTCCCCTCTGGGAAATCGTAGTTTATTTCTAGAATGTTAGCTTCATGGGGAGCAGGGATCAGATCCTTGTTTCCTACTATACCTGTTGGACCTAGTATGGTACCTGATACCTAATAGATGCTTAATAAGCTTTTTTTTTTTTTGATTGGCTGACTGAGTCCCTATACCCACATTTTTAAAATGTGGATATAGGGCCTTCCCTGGTGGTCCACTGGGCAAAACTCCACGCTCCCAATGCAGGGGGCCCGGGCTCCATCCCTGCGGGGGAACCAGATCCTGCACACATGCCACAACTAAGTGTTCGCACGTCACAACCAAGAAGTTTATCCGCATGACGCAACTAAAAAAAAGATCCCACACGCCGCAGCCAAGATCCCTCGTGCTGCAACCAAGACCCGGCACAGCCAAAACAAACAAACAAACACTGTGAATTATCATTTAACAAAATAAAACGTGAATATAAAAAATGAAAGGAAGGAAACAATTTAAAGCTGAGGGAGAGCACTAGGAACTAGAACGCTCTAAACCATACCTTTGGATTCGGTTTTCAAGCTGAACCTTGATGGATGAGTATGATGTAGAGGGATTTGGTCATGGAAAGGAGCATGGACATGACCTTTTGCTTTACAGTGGATCTGCTGGAGCAGAGGTTTCATCCTGCGGAGAAGAAGGATACCAAGTTACACCCAGATGGAGGAGGGCTTTTAAAGCTGAATAAAGATGTTCAAATCTTTCAAAAGGTTAACATAAAGCCCACAAAAATGTTTGAACAGGAAAGTAATTTATTAAATATTAATTTCTTGGCAGAAGAAAGGCAATTGTAAGGCTATCACAGATTTGCTGTAACAAGCATCCTTAACATCTCAGTGGCTTAATACAAGCAATGTTTCACTTAGATATAATACGATTATATGCTTGCTAAGTGGCTTTCCATGTAGTGATTTAAGATGTGGTTCATTCCCTGTTTTGGTGCCAACATCCACAGCTTCCTTGGGGGTCCCTAATGGACACTTTGCCTTCAGCTCCCCAAGGAGTGAAGCAAGTAAGGAAAATGAGGTGGGACATCTGATGATCAGACCTGGAAATGGTACACATCACTCTGACCATGTTCTGTTGGATGGAACCAGTCACATGGCCCCAACCTTAATAATAAAGCATCAGGAAAATGTGGCAATCCTATGTGTCTAGGCATAGAAAAGAGAAGTGGACAGCAATTAGCTAGTCTCTGCTGCGGAAGTCTAAAAGCTCAGAGAAATCTTGCAATAAAAAGTCTGTTTAACTACATTTGGCTTCATGCTTTCTAAACTTACTTGATTATGATTTTTAGTTTTTAGAATAATAAAAGGTGATATTTTTAAAAGCAGGAAATTAGAAAGGTCATATTCTCCTATAAAACACAATTTATAATAAAAGTCTAATCTCATAGATAGGATACTTTATATTATTTGTAGATGATTATTGCCACCTTGAAAAGCCCATAGGAATCCTTCAAACACTAACATATGAGAACTCAATAAGATGACTGGCTATGAAATTAATACACAAAGATATTGATTGTGCTTTCCTACATGCAAATAATTAGTAAAAACTATAATGGGGGAAACATCACATTTAGGAATTCACAAATATATTAAAAAAATATGCAACACCTATATAAAGAAAGTTTTAAATCACTCCTGAGGAAAAAAGGAAAAATGAGTAACTATAAAAGTGTACTCTGTTCTTGGTTAAGAAAACTTTGTATTAAAATTAAAAGTCTTTCTTTTCCCTAAATTGAACTATAAATTAATTTCAATCTCAATAGAACAGGCTCTAGAAATAATCCCAAATATACTTTCTGATTTTGAATATGATTAATAAGCTACTTCAAATCAAATCATTGGAGACAAGACAAATTATTTAATAAATGAAATTGGGATAACTTTTAAGCTTTAGGAAAATATGTTTAAAATATGTTTACGTGTATACTTCTTAATATTATTATTAAGTAATAATAAATTCTGTTCACATCAAAGACTTATGTGCTAAAAATAAAACCATATAGTTTAGAGGAAAATATGAGTATTTTTTTAATTATCCTAGGGTTGGGAAGATCTATCTAAGATTACATAAAATTCAAAATTCAGAAAGATAAAAACTATTACATTTGACTTCACGAAAAATTTAACTATCTGTGATGCAAAAATTTACTGTAACTAAATTCAAATGATAAATGACAAACTGAGTTAAAAATAATTGGCAACACAAATGTCAAAGAGCTAATTTCCTTAAACTTAAAGTTGTTCTCACAAGGAATAAAGAAGAGACAACCAACCAATAGAAAATATGGCAAAGAACATAAAGAGGTAATAGTAAAGGGGAAAAAAAGTGCAAATGGCCTATAAAATGAGATGATGCTCATTTCACTTCACTTACAATTAAAGAAATTAATATTAAATAGGGATGAGGTGCCATTTTTCACATAGACGAGAAGCCAAAATTTTGTTAATATTTGGCCATGTCCACTGCATGCCTCCTAATGCAGTAAGAAATAGGACATAGAAATTTATGGCTAAGGGCAGCAGGAATTGCCATTTATGGGAGTAATTACTCTATTGAGTGGTACCGTGGCCCCTGCCTCACCCAAATGGTATGAGATGAAGAGAGTATGCAGTCCTGGACACCTGCAATCTGAACCAGAGATTCCCAGGTTCACTTCCAAGAGGCATAAAGAAAGCTTTGGGCAAGCTCTACTGAAGTCATTCTCAAACTTTGGTGAGCATCAGAATCGCATGGGGGGCTTGTTAAAACTCAGATTGCTGGGTCCCGGTGTGGGAATGTATGGTTCAGGAGGTCTAGGGTGGCACCTGAGAACTTGCATTTATAACAAGTTCCTAGGAGGTATTGATGCTCCCTGGCCAGGGACCACACTTTGAGAGGCTCTGGTCTAGTGAATACCTTTTGCCCTGCTTGCTTGCCATTTCAGTGGTAAACCGAAATAAAGGCAACATTAATCAGAGTCCCATTCTTCCTTGCCAGTCTTCAAAGCCAGACCAGCCCTCTGTGGTTTGGCTCAATTTACCAGTTGGTAAAGACTCAGATAATAAAATATTTTCCCTCAGTATTAGTGAAAAAATAAACTCATGCAGCCCTTTCCAATTTAGCAATATTTCTCAAAATTCATATGCATATATTCTTGGCCCAGAAATTCCATTTCTAGATATTTATCCTGCACATATGCTCCCCCCAAAATGCAAAGATTATATGTATGAATATGTTTATTGCAGCATATTGACAATACTTAAAAACTGGAAACAACTTAAATGTCATTCAGTTGGGAATTGTTTAAATAAATTAGGGTACATCTCAAGGGAATACTTTGCAGCCATTAGGATGAATGTGGTAGATTGATCATACTGAAATGGAAATATGCCCACAATGTATAATTAAGCACAAGAAAGAAACCAAGAATGGTACATGGAATGAGATCCATTTTTTGTCAAAATTAAAAAGATATATCTTATATAGAAGATATGACATGTGATACATATAATGTAATATATATAAAGATATGATTGATACATATGCACAGAGTATGCATGCATGTGTGTGTATGCAAAGGTTTCTGAAAAGCTTCTTACAGACTTAGCCCAGGGAAAGGGGGCTGGAGCCTCAAAGGCAGTGATACTGCATGGCTAGGGTGAGAGCAGGTATGACACTGAAGGACAACTACTTCAAACTTTTCCTGTTTGAATTATTTTACAACAAGCACATATACCATGTCCTATCTCATTTATTTTTAAAGTACTTTTTCAAAGTCAAATCAAGAGCAACAACTTAATACCACTAGTGTCTTGGCCTTAAGCAAGTTTTATCTATTGATTATAGATGGTTCTCCGGGGCCTCTAATTGGGAACAATTTCTTTGCCTAGTTTTTAATCACTGGGTATAAATGAGATTAATAAAACAATGACATAAGAAAGATAAAAATAAGATAGGAAATAAATAAGGGACCCACCGCAAATAGAGAGGGACCCAGTGGGCCTGTGCTCCTGCCACACTCTGTCCACTGTTCCATTTTAATTCTCTCTCCAACATCTTGAAGAAAAGTTAGCATCATATAATTGAAAATGTAAATCTTGTGCCCGCAGTTTCTCTGTTGACTCAATGGTTGCTTCGATAACTGTAAACTGAGTTGGTATGACAACTGCCTACTTCACGTGGCTACCATTTCTATGGATTCTGGAAAAGCAAGGACAGTATATGATGATAATACACATGCCAGGTTATGCTAAAAATACTGGGGATCTAGAATCCCCTCATGGCAAGGGTGTACCCGAAATTAGCAACATTTAGGAGAATAACAGGAAATTACCAACTTGTGAAGATAAATTAATGAATTCTGCTGCAAGCCTGACATTAAGGACTTTCAGGCAGCTAGGTCAAGCTGGCATTTCGATATGCAAACCTACTGCTCCAAGGTATAAGGCCAGCTCTCAGGGGAGAGAGAGGAGGGCTAAAGGTACAATCCAATTTTAAACTCTTTAGAGTCATGAAAGCTTAAGCCATGAGATAAATATTTATATGCTCTGGATTTTTTTAAATAAAAAAAAAATTCCAAAAAGCCATAATGAAATAAAAGCCTCTATCACTCCTCAACCTGAAAGAATAAAATAAGACTGAAAATTTCAAAGAATCACGCATTTTCTCATTCTCCCAAAAGCATATGGAAGAGGCCCTGGTACAATCTCTTAGTTACTCCATAAAGAGACACTGATATTATCCGTAATGTCTGTATCCTTTGGTGGAAAATTCTGTAAAACTAGATCACCAACATCCAAACAGACTCAAAAGTTTATGTGTCAAACAATATAAACTAAGAAGTTTCTTTCATCCTGGAACAAGTTGTTCTTTTGCCTTAGCAGGCCCAAAACATCATGTGTTATATGTCATATGTCATTTGCCATGGACTTAACACTTCAGTCATGTAACTGATTGATTCTGGCCACTCATGGATAATCTTTCTTCACTCAAACCACCTTAAGTGTTTTCCTTAGTCACCTTAAGGCAGGCTAAAACTCCTCAAACTTTTCTAATTTTTTTTACATCTACCCAACAGGTTAATTTGATTATAGCACCATCATTTGGGATACAGGACAGGACATCATTGCACACTTGCAATTGTATAAAGGGAAATTGACTGGAATTGGGAAAGCCACAGAAAAGCAGTTGAACTACAAAGGAATCAGAGACTCGACTAATGCCAAAAGACTTTCCAATTAATAATACCAGATAAATCTTGTGATCCTGGCTTTCTCTAAGGGACTCAAAGTGCTTTACAACAATTATTGAATGAGTAACCCAAACATCCTTGCACATCGGCAGGGAGAATATACTATAATAGTCACTTAATGGATTGGAAAAACTGGCACTGCAGAAAGGTTAAGTGATTTACCAAATATTACAAAATAAGTCATGATGAGAACACAAAATAGTCCTCAGTGACCCCGATCTGGTCACTGGCCCTAGCTGCATAAGCACCTTTGCTGTCTGTTTTAACTTTCTCCAGGTAATAGTGACTAACAAAGGATTTAATCTTCTCCCCATGGACTGCTCTTTGTTGGTTCTCTTTTGTTCCTCCTTATTTTTACTCCATAATAATGAAAATGATGCTAGTAATATTTGAATAGCATCATATCTCACAAAGTGCTTTCTATAGTCACTATCTCCTCTAATTAAGCAAACCCCATATCTGCATTCTGCATTTCTCTACTCCCTGACTCAAGCTGACTTGAAATAGTCAAAAGATAGCATATATGAAATGTAGTGGCAAGAGTGGGATTTCCTTTCAGGCACTATTTTCATGAAGACACCCAGTATGGGAGTGCCCGCCATCTTTTACTCCTTTACTCAGCAAACATTCATTGGGCACCACTCTGTAAGATAAAGCTAAATACGAAGGATATGAAGATAATTAAGATAGAGACTTTAGCTTCAAGATGGCGGAGGAGTGAGACGTGATCACCTTCCTCCCAACAAATACATCAGAAATACATCTACATGTGGACCACCTCCTACAGAACACCTACTGAACGCTGGCAGAAGACCTCAGACTTCCCAAAAGGCAAAAAACCGCACGAACCTCGGTAGGGCAAAAGAGAAAAGAAAAAAACAGAGACAAAAGAATAGGGACGGGACCTGCACCTCGGGGAGGGATCTGTGAAGGAGTAAACGTTTCCACACACTAGGAAGCCCCTTCACTGGCGGAGACGGGGGTGGCAGGGGCGAAGCATCAGAGCCATGGAGGAGGGTGCAGCAACAGGGGTGCAGAGGGCAAAGCGGAGAGATTCCCGCACAGAGAAGCGGTGCCGACCAGCACTCACCAGCCCGCAAGGCTTGTCTGCTCACCCAATGGGATGGGTGGGGGCTGGCAGCTGAGGCTCGGCATTCGGAAGTCAGATACAAGGGAGAGGACTGGGGCTGGCTGCATGAACACAGCCTGAAGGGGGCGAGTGAGCCACAGCTAGCCAGGAGGGAGCCCGGGAAAAAGTCTGGAACTGCCTAAGAGGCAAGAGTCCATTGTTTTGGGGTGTGCAAGGAGAGGATATTCAGAGCACTGCCTAAACGAGCTCCAGAGACGGGCGCGAGCCGCAGCTATCAGCGCACACACCAGTGACCGACATGAAAGGCTAAGGCTGCTGCTTCCACCACCAAGAAGCCTGTGTGCAAGCACAGGTCACTACCCACACCTCCCCTCCCAGGAGCCTATGCAGCCCGCCACTGCCAGGGTCCCGTGATCCAGGGACAACTTCCCCAGGAGAACACACAGCGCCCCTCAGGCTGCTGCAATATCACGCCAGTCTCTACCACCACAGGCTCACCCCACCTCCGTACCCCTCCCTCCCCCTGGCCTGAGTGACCCAGAGCCCCCTAATCAGCTGCTCCTTTAACCCTGTCCTGTCTGGATGGGAAACAGACACCCTCAGGTGACCTACATGCAGAGGCGGGGCCAAATCCAAAGCTGAGCCCCTGTGAGCTGTGAGAACAAAGAAGAGAAAGGGAAATTTCTCCCAGCAGCCTCAGGAGCAGTGGATTAAATCTCCACAATCAACCTGATGTACCTGCATCTGTGGAATACCTGAATAGACAACGAATCATCCCAAATTGAGGAGGTGGACTTTGGGAGCAGCTGTAGACTTGGGGTTTGCTTTCTGCATCTAATATTTTTCTGTTTTACTTTTATTTTAGTTTACTACTTAGAGTTGGGTCCCATTGGTAGATTTGTTTGTTGATTTGGTTGCTCTCTTCCTTTTTTTTTCTATATATATATATATATATATATATTTCCTTTTTCTCGTTTTGTGAGTGTGTATGTGTATGCTTCTTTGTGTGATTTTGTCTGTATAGCTTTACTTTTACAATTTATCCTAGGGCTTTCTCGGTCTGTATTTTTGATTGTTTGTTTTTTTACTATAGTTTTTAGCACTTGTTATCATTGGTGGATTTGATTTTTGGTTTGGTTGCTCTCTTCGTTCTTTTTTTTTCATTACTTTTTAAGCTTTTTATTTTTAATAATTTTTTTTTTTTTTTGCAGTACATGGGCCTCTCACTGTTGTGGCCTCTCCCGTTGTGGAGCATAGGCTCCAGATGCGCAGACTCAGTGGCCATAGCTCACGGGCCTAGCCACTCTGTGGCATGTGGGATCTTCCCGGACCGGGGCACGAACCCGTGTCCCCTGCATCAGCAGGTGGACTCTCAACCACTGCATTACCAGAGAAGCCCCTATTTTTTATTTTAATAACTTTATTTTATTTTATTCCTTATTTCTTTTTTTCCCCCTTTTCTTCTGAGCTGTGTGGCTGACAGGGTCTTGGTGCTCTGGCTGGGTGTGAGGCCTGTGCCTCTGAGGTGGGACAGCTGAGATCAGGGCATTAGTCCACCAGAGATGTCCAGCTCCACATAATAGCAAACAGCAAAAGCTCTCCCACCGATCTCCATCTCAAAGCTAAGACCCAGCTCCACTCAATGACCAGCAAGCTACAGTGCTGGACACCTTATGGCACACAACTAGCAAGACAGGAACACAACTCCACCCATTAGCAAACAGGCTGCCTAAAATTATAATAAGGTCACAGGCACCCCAAAACACACCACAGCATGCAGTTCTGCCCACCAGAAAGACAAGATGCAGCCTCAGCCACCAGAACACAAGCACCAGTCCCGTCCACCAAGAAGCCTACACAACCCACTGAACCAACCTTACCCACAGGGGGCAGACACCAAAAACATCGGGAACAACGAACCTGCAGCCTGTAAAAAGGAGACCCCAAACATAGTAAGTTAAGCAAAATGAGAAGACAGAGAAACACACAGCAGATGAAGGAGCAAGGTAAAAACCCCCCAGACCAAACAAATGCAGAGGAAACAGGCAGTCTACCAGAAAAATAATTCAAAGTAATGACGGTAAAGATGACCCAAAATCCTGGAAATAGAATGGAGAAAATACAAGAAACGTTTAACAAGGACCTATAAGAACTAAAGAGCAAACAAATAATGATGATCAACACAATAAATGAAATTTAAAATTCTCTATAAGGAATCAATAGCAGAATAACTGATACAGAAAAATGGATAAGTGACTTCGAAGATAAAATGATGGAAATAACTACCACAGAGCAGAATAGAGAAAAAATAATGAAAAGAGTTGAGGATAGTCTCAGAGAACTCTGGGACAATATTAAACACACCAACATTCGAATTATAGGGGTTCCAGAAGAAAAAGAGAAAAAGAAAGGGACTGAGAAAATATTTGAAGATATTATAGTCTAAAACTTTCCTAATATGGGAAAGGAAATAGTCAGTCAAGTCCAGGAAGCACAGAGAGTCCCATATAGGATAAATCCAAGGAGAAACATGCCAAGACACATATTAAACTATCAAAAATTAAACACAAAGAACAAATATTAAAAGCAGCAAGGGACAAACAACAAATAACATACAAGGGGATCCCCATGAAGTTAACAGCTGATCTTTCAGCACAAACTCTGCAAGCCAGAAAGGACTGGCAGGACATATTGAAAGTGATGAAAGGGAAAAAACTACAACCAAGATTACACTATCCAGCAAAGACCTCATTCAGATTTCACAGAGAAAGTAAAACCTTTACTGACAAGCAAAAGCTAAGAGAATTCAGTACCACCAAACCAGATTTACAACAAATGCTAAAGGAACTTCTCTAGGCAAGAAACACAAGAGAAGGAAAACACCTATAATAAACCCAAAACAATTAAGAAAATGGTCATAGGAACATACATATCGATAATTACCTTAAATGCTCCTACCAAAAGACATAGACTGGCTGAATGGATACAAAAACAAGACCCGTATATATGCTACCTACAAGAGACCCACTTCAGACCTAGAGACACATACAGACTGAAAGTGAGGGGATGGAAAAAGATATTCCATGCAAATGGAAATCAAAAGAAAGCTGGAGTAGCAAGTCTCACATTAGACAAAATAGACGTTAAAAAAAGACTATTACAAGAGACAAAGAAGGACATGACATAACGATCAAGGGATCAATCCAAGAAGAAGATATAACAATTGTAAATATTTATGCACCCAACATAGGAGCACCTCAATACATACAGTAAATACTAACAGCCATAAAAGGGGAAATCGACAGTCACACAATCATAGTAGGGGACTTTAACACCCCACTTTTACCAATGGACAGATCATCCAAATTGAAAATAAATATGGGAACACAAGCTTTAAATGATGCATTAAACAAGACGGACTTAATTGATATTTATAGGACATTCCATCCAAAAACAACAGAATACACTTTCTTCTCAAGTGTTCATGGAACACTCTCCAGGATAGATGATATCTTGGGTCACAAATCAAGCCTTGGTAAATTTAAGAAAATTGAAATCGTATCTGGTATATATTCCGACCACAACACTATGAGACTAGATATCAATTACATGAAAAAATCTGTAAAAAATACAAACACATGGAGGCTAAACAATACACTACTTAATAACGAAGCGATAACAGGGGAAATCAAAGAGGAAATAAGAAAACACCTAAAAACCAATGACAATGAAAACACAATGACCCAAAACCTTTGGGATGCAGCAAAAGAAGTTCTAAGAGGGAAGTTTATAGCAATACAATCCTACCATAAGAAGCAAGAAACATCTCAAATAAACAACTTAACCTTACATCTAAAGCAATTAGAGAAAGAAGAACAAAAAAACCCCAAAGCTAGCAGAAGGAAAGAAATCATAAAGATCAGATCACAAATAAATGAAAAAGAAATGAAGGAAACAATAACAAAGATCAATAAAACTAAAAGCTGTTTCTTTGAGAAGATAAACAAAATTAATAAACCATTAGCCAGACTCACCAAGAAAAAAAAGGAGTACACTCAAATCAATAGAATTAGAAATGAAAAAGGAGAAGTTACAACAGACACTGCAGAAATACAAAGCATCCTAAGAGACTACTACAAGCACCTCTATGCCAATAAAATGGACAACCTGGAAGAAATGGAAAAATTCCTAGAAAAGCACAACCTTCCAAGATTGAACCAGGAAGAAATAGAAAATGTGAACAGACCAGTCACAAGCAGTGAAATTGAAACTGTGATTAAAAATCTTCCAACAAACAAAAGCCCAGGACCAGATGGCTTTACAGGAGAATTCTATCAAACATTTAGAGAAGAGCTAACATCCATCCTTCTCAAACTCTTACAAAAGAGAGCAGAGGGAGGAACACTCCCAAACTCATTCTCTGAGGTCACCATCACCCTGATACCAAAAACAGACAAAGACGTCACAATGAAAGAAAACTACTGGCCAATATCACTGATGAACATAGATGCAAAAATCCTCAATAAAATACTAGCAAACAGAATCCAACAACACATAAAAAGGATCATACACCATGATCAAGTGGGGTTTATTCCAGGAATGCAA
>NW_020175684.1:7817439-7817895 GCF_003031525.2 Neophocaena asiaeorientalis asiaeorientalis | reverse complement strand
AACTTTCCTCAACATAATAAAGGCCATATATGACAAACCCACAGCCAACATCATCCTCAATGGTGAAAAACTGAAACCATTTCCAGTAAGATCAGGAACAAGACAAGGTTGCCCACTCTCACTACTCTTATCCAACATAGTTTTGGAAGTTTTAGCCACAGCAATCAGAGAAGAAGAAGAAATAAAAGGAATCCAAATTGGAAAGGAGGAAATAAAGCTCTCACTGTTTGCAGATGACATGATACTATACATAGAGAATCCTAAAGATGCTACCAGGAAACTACTAGAGCTAATCAATGAATCTGGTAAAGTAGCAGGATACAAAATTAATGCACAGAAATCTCTGGCATTCCTATACACTAATGATGAAAAATCTGAAAGTGAAATTAAGAAAACACTCCCATTTACCATTGCAACAAAAAGAATAAAATATCTAGGAATAAACCTACCTAAGGA
>NW_020175684.1:7799304-7813186 GCF_003031525.2 Neophocaena asiaeorientalis asiaeorientalis | reverse complement strand
TAATTGATATTTATAGGACATTCCATCCAAAAACAACAGAATACACTTTCTTCTCAAGTGTTCATGGAACACTCTCCAGGATAGATGATATCTTGGGTCACAAATCAAGCCTTGGTAAATTTAAGAAAATTGAAATCGTATCTGGTATATATTCCGACCACAACACTATGAGACTAGATATCAATTACATGAAAAAATCTGTAAAAAATACAAACACATGGAGGCTAAACAATACACTACTTAATAACGAAGCGATAACAGGGGAAATCAAAGAGGAAATAAGAAAACACCTAAAAACCAATGACAATGAAAACACAATGACCCAAAACCTTTGGGATGCAGCAAAAGAAGTTCTAAGAGGGAAGTTTATAGCAATACAATCCTACCATAAGAAGCAAGAAACATCTCAAATAAACAACTTAACCTTACATCTAAAGCAATTAGAGAAAGAAGAACAAAAAAAACCCAAAGTTAGCAGAAGGAAAGAAATCATAAAGATCAGATCACAAATAAATGAAAAAGAAATGAAGGAAACAATAACAAAGATCAATAAAACTAAAAGCTGTTTCTTTGAGAAGATAAACAAAATTAATAAACCATTAGCCAGACTCACCAAGAAAAAAAAGGAGTACACTCAAATCAACAGAATTAGAAATGAAAAAGGAGAAGTTACAACAGACACTGCAGAAATACAAAGCATCCTAAGAGACTACTACAAGCACCTCTATGCCAATAAAATGGACAACCTGGAAGAAATGGAAAAATTCCTAGAAAAGCACAACCTTCCAAGATTGAACCAGGAAGAAATAGAAAATGTGAACAGACCAGTCACAAGCAGTGAAATTGAAACTGTGATTAAAAATCTTCCAACAAACAAAAGCCCAGGACCAGATGGCTTTACAGGAGAATTCTATCAAACATTTAGAGAAGAGCTAACATCCATCCTTCTCAAACTCTTACAAAAGAGAGCAGAGGGAGGAACACTCCCAAACTCATTCTCTGAGGTCACCATCACCCTGATACCAAAAACAGACAAAGACGTCACAATGAAAGAAAACTACTGGCCAATATCACTGATGAACATAGATGCAAAAATCATCAATAAAATACTAGCAAACAGAATCCAACAACACATAAAAAGGATCAGACACCATGATCAAGTGGGGTTTATCCCAGGAATGCAAGGATTCTTCAATATATGCAAATAAATCAATGTGATACATCATGTTAATAAATTGAAGAATAAAAACCATATGATCATCTCAATAGATGCACAGAAAACTTTTGAGAAAATTCAATGCCCAGTTATGATAAAAACCCTCCAGAAAGTAGACATAGAGGGAACTTTCCTCAACATAATAAAGGCCATATATGACAAACCCACAGCCAACATCGTCCTGGTGAAAAACTGAAACCATTTCCAGTAAGATCAGGAACAAGACAAGGTTGCCCACCCTCACTACTCTTATCCAACATAGTTTTGGAAGTTTTAGCCACAGCAATCAGAGAAGAAGAAGAAATAAAAGGAATCCAAATTGGAAAGGAGGAAATAAAGCTCTCACTGTTTGCAGATGACATGATACTATACATAGAGAATCCTAAAGAAGCTACCAGGAAACTACTAGAGCTGATCAATGAATCTGGTAAAGTAGCAGGATACAAAATTAATGCACAGAAATCTCTGGCATTCCTATACACTAATGATGAAAAATCTGAAAGTGAAATTAAGAAAACACTCCCATTTACCATTGCAACAAAAAGAATAAAATATCTAGGAATAAACCTACCTAAGGAGACAAAAGACCTGTGTGCAGAAAATTATAAGACACTGGTGAAAGAAATTAAAGATGATATGAATAGATGGAGAGATATACCATGTTCTTGGATTGGAAGAATCAACATTGTGAAAATGACTCTACTACCCAAAACAATCTACAGTTTCATGCAATCCCTATCAAACTACCAGTGGCATTTTTCACAGAACTAGAACAAAAAATTTCACAAATTGTATGAAAACACAAAAGACCCTGAATAGCCAAAACATTCTTGAGAAAGAAAAACGGAGCTGGAGGAATCAGGCTCCCTGACTTCAGACTAAACTACAAAGCTATAGTAATCAAGACAGTATGGTACTGGCACGAAAACAGAAGTATAGAGCAATTGAATAGGACAGAAAGCCCAGAAATAAACCCACACACATATGGTCACCTTATCTTTGATAAAGGAGGCAAGAATTTACAATGGAGAAAAGACAGCCTCTTCATAAGTGGTGCTGGGAAAACTGGACAGCTACATGTAAAAGAATGAAATGAGAACACTCCCTAACACCATACACACAAAAAAAACCCTCAAAATGGATTAAAGACCTCAATGTTAAAGGCCAAACACTTAAACCTATTAGAGGAAAACATAGGTAGAACACTCTATGACATAAATCACAGCAAGATCCTTTGAACCCACTTCTGACCCACCTCCTAGAGTAATGGAAATAAAAACAAAAATAAACAAATGGGACCTAATGAAACTTAAAAGCTTTTGCACAGCAAAGGAAAACATAAACAAATGAAAAGACAACCCTTAGAATGGGAGAAAATATTTGCAAATGAAGCAACTGACAAAGCATTTATCTCCAAAATTTACAAGAAGCTCCTGCAGCTCAATATCAAAAAAGTAAACAAGGCAATCCAAAAATGGGCAGAAGACCTAAGTAGACATTTCTCCAAGGAAGATATACAGATTGCCAACAACATGCTCCTTGAAAAACTAAAAATAGAACTACCATACGACCCAGCAATCCCACTACTGGGCATATACCCTGAGAAAACCATAATTCAAAATGAGTCATGCATATACACACACTACCAAATGTAAAATAGATAGCTAGTAGGAAGCAGTCACATAGCACAGGGAGATCAGCTCGGTGCTTTGTGACCACCTAAAGGGATTGGATAGGGAGGGTGGGAGGGAGACACTATGGGGAGATGATATGGAGATATACGTATATGTATGGCTGATTAACTTTGTTATAAAGCAGAAACTAACACACCATTGTGGAGCAATTATACTCCAAAAGAAATGTTAAAAAAAAAAAAAAGTCATGTACCACAATGTTCATTGCAGCTCTATTTACAATAGCTAGGACATGGAAGCAACCTAAGTGTCCATCAACAGATGAATGGATAAAGAAGATGTGGCACATATATACAATGGAATATTACTCAGCCATAAAAAGGAACGAAATTAAGTCATTTGTAGTGAGGTGGATGGACCTAGAGTGTCTTACAGAGTGAAGTAAGTCAGAAAGAGAAAAACAAATACCGTATGCTAACATATATATATGGAATCTAAAAGAAAAAAAAAAGTGGTTCTGAGTAACGTAGGGGCAGGACAGGAATAAAGACGTAGACGTAGAGAATGGACTTGAGGACACGGGGAGTGGGAAGTATAATCTGGGACAATGTGAGAGAGTGGCATGGACAGACATACACTACCAAATGTAAAATAGATAGCTAGTGGGAAGCCGCCGCATAGCACAGGGAGATCAGCTCGGTGCTTTGTCACTACCTAGAGGTGTCGGATAGGGAGTGTGAGAGGGAGACGCAAAAGGGAGGAGATATGGGGATATATGTGTATGTATAGCTGATTCACTTTGTTATAGAGCGGAAACTAGCACACCATTGTGAAGCAATTATACTCCAATAAAGATGTCCAAAAAAAAAAAGATAGAGCCTTTAAATGAAGGAGTTTATCATCTAAACATGGAAATAATTTACAAATATAATATCACAGGTGCCTGAGTGAAGGAATGAATAAAATGTCCTTGGAAATTCAATGAGAGAGAAATGAGTTCAGCTTGGGGGAATCAGAAAAAGCTGCTCTGCTGAATTGCCTTCAGCAATTTGCCCTTTCCCCCCACATCCTCTCTCCACCTGATCTGTACCCCAGGGAGCTAATATTTGTGGACAGCATTACCATGCTCCCTTGCTTGCCTTCTAGCTTTTGGCAGGGTTGGGCAATGGCTAGTTCCAGCAGGAGATCATAGAGCGTGCAGAGATAGGTGGGGTGTTTATTTCCCCAGTTCCCTCCCTGCCCAGTTACAGTTTGGCAGTGACCATATTCTTCTATCAAAAGGCAGCATGCCTGCCCTAAAGTCACAAGTTCACTCAGGGTCACTGTTTCCTTACTTACTTCCTCTGGCCCAGGGATTGTAGGCTGCCATCCTTACTGGCCCCAGAGAACCTCACCATCTTTGTACTATCTTAACCCTTTGTAAATAATATATCCATGAAGATTTTCAAGTAGGAAAATGACTGAATGAGTTTACAGTGGGGAGTTATTAAATAAGGACGACCCTGGAAGCAGGGGTCCTAATTAGAAGCTGCTGGGATCTTGAATTCATAGTAGAACATAAATTAAGGAAATGGTAGCATAGGATGGAAAAAAAAAATAACTGACTTGCAAGATATCTTTGGAAGTTGAATTGCTATGCTCAACTGGACATTGAGGAGGGTGAGGAAATATGAGTGAAGCTGAAGGTAACTTCCAGGCTCTTTAAAAATATGTATGTATATGTATGGCTGAGTCACTTTGCTGTGTACCTGAAACTATCACAACATTGTTAATGGGCTACACTCCAATATAAAATAAAAAGTTTTTTAAAAATGAAATAAACATTTGAAAAGTAATATATATATATATATGTTTCTGAAAAAATTTTAAAGCTATATTGGTATGAGTGATATATTTTTAATTAAAGATAATTCAGCAAAAAATGCTGCTATTTATTAAGTGTTCTGCCCTTACATTTGGCAGGAAATCAATAGTCACCTTCAAGAAGGTTTGCATTACAAACTGTGCCACCTGAGCACAGGTACCCTCAGGTGTACTCCTCCCACCACGGCCACGTATCCAACTGTCAGGGCCTCTCGTTGAGGATGTTCAGCCATCCAAAGCCATGTAGAACAGTAGAAAAGATCACACACCTTTGGAGTCAGTCTTGTGCATTGAAGTCAATATATTTTGAAATTATCTACCTGAACTTATATATCATTCAGTCTAAATATACCAGAACATGTATGAAAACATACCACATTCTAGCATTTATATGAATGGTGGTAAACCTGGTGTTTTTATGCTAAGTGACATAAGTCAGAGAGAGAAAGACAAATACTGTATGATTGTTACTGAGTCCAAGCTCATACTGCTCACTGTAGGACAGGCCAATGAATCGAGAGACAAGGTGGTAGGGCAAGGAATGGCAACGTTATTCAGAAAGCCAGTAGACTGAGGAAATGGTGAACTAGTGTCCCAAAGAATCATCTTGTCCAAGTTTGGATGGTAATTTCTTTTATAAAGCAAAGAGGGGAAAGTGAGGAGGTAAAGTAAAAAAAAGGTGATAAATTGTTGCAAATATTTCCTGGTTCCCTCCCGACTCTGGAGGGGATTTGTTAATTTCTTCCTTCCTGCAGCCATTCACAGGTGGGCCTGGTCAGGATGTTTCCTGTGAGCTTAAACAAAGGTATTTTAGCTTAATGCTCAGACATGGGAGGAAGGGTTCCCAGAGATGGGCCATTATGTATACTTTAAGCTATAGGCAACATCCCTTTAGTGGTTAAGTTGTAGCAAAAACAATAGAATATAAAGGTTAAAGTAAAAGAAACAGACCCAGTATGGAGTCAGATTTGTTCTTCCCGATTCCATGCTCTCACTTATATGTGGAATCTAAAAAGACCAAACTCATAGAAACAGAGATCAGATTTGTGGTTGCAGGTTGGGGTTAGGTGAAGGTGGTCAAAAGGTTCAAACTCCTAGTTATAAGATAAATAAGGTCCGGGGATGTAATGCACAGCATGGTGACTACAGCTAATAGGTAATACCGTATTGTGTATTAGAAAGTCACTGAGAGAGTAAATCTTATGAGTTCTTATGACAAGGAAACAAACTGTACCTTCGTGAGGTGATGGAACTAAACTTACATGGTGATCATTTCACCATACATACATATAGCACATCATTATGTTTGTATATTTTAACGTACACAATGTCATATGTCAATTACATCTCAGTAAAACTGGGGTGGGCGAGAACTCCTGCTATTTTTGCTTTTTCTCTAGGGCTCTGCTGCTTTGGGGGGAGGTCATCAAGAGGATGTGGCTGCCAGTTGACCCAAGAGCTGGACTTGGGCAATCAGAGGCTCCTCACTCGCTCCCCTGTCCTTGGAATATACATTCTGCCCACCGTTGCTATAGCTGGAACCATTTCAAGGATTACCCTTGAGAGAGTAATGTGTTACTGAGACCATCTGGACTGAATACCTGACTGAACCCCATTAAGGCCTCTATATAAACTCTTTAAGATTCTGGCAGGTGGGTGCAGTGATCTTCTTATCTTGCTGGCCACCCAAGCCTCAAATGTAAAACTGCCACCTGCCAATCTCAATTGGTCTGCCTCTTTCTTCGGCCTCTCCTTGCCCTCTGGGTATGGGGGCCAATTTCGGATTTCACCCAGGAAGCTCCCGAGGGTGCAGACCAACAGCTGCCCACTTTAAATTTCCATTAACCTCAAAAGCACAAAGTGCAAACAAAAGTTTCTTTAATTCTATCATCAGACTACTTCCACATGGCTGAAATTTCCAGAGAAATGCTTGTAAAATATATACTTATAAATAGATGTAGACCTGGGTGAGAATGAAATCTCAGAGGCCATAAAAAATACATCCTTCTTTCTGGAATATGAATAATTAGGTATTATAACCATATTACAAATGCATTCCACTTCCACCAAAAGTGGAAACTGAACCTTAACAAATATTCATACTCAAATAAAACCAGAGGCTCAAATAACCTTAATGTTTCTTCTATTTATGAAATAAGGGGGGAAAACATTTTTAGGTCTTTATAAAGAAATCCTTTCCTTTAAATAAAATCTCACTAAGTCCAAGGAGGCAGTAACTTTTCTGGAGGCACTCTGACACAAAGCAACACATAAAATGTGAAGGTAAAAAAGAAAAACGTGAAAAATGTATGTACAAGGATATTGATGACACTATTCATAATAACTGAAAACCACACGCATTAGTGTTCAACAATAGAGAACTGGTTTGCTACATCTTCTTGGATGACAAGGAGATGTTTTTTTTGTTCAGCCTCATGTAGCCAACCCTTATTCCAGCAGCATAAGTGGCACACTGGGTCACCGGTACAGTCTACTCTTTTCTCAAGGCGAACTTCTCTCTGGAGTTCTTGGTGCTCTTTCTTTTCTGCAGCCCTTGATCACTGCAAAGGTTTTCCTTAACACTGAATTTTAAAAAGAGAGATTAGTATTTCTTCCAGAAGGCACTGGGGCGTCTTATGCAAATTATTCCCCACCACTAGCATCTAATTCTGCATACCAAGAGAAAGGGCAAACTTGCTAAGTGACACAGCCCTTGAAATGTGGCTCAGATTGAAAACGTGTTTACATCTTCTGTTCTCTCACAAAATATTGCTAAAATGATGATTCTTTTTTTTTTTGCGGTACGCGGGCTTCTCACTGTTGTGGCCTCTCGCGTTGCAGAGCATAGGCTCCGGACGCGCAGGCTCAGCAGCCATGGCTCACGGGCCCAGCCGCTCCGTGGCATGTGGCATCTTCCCAAACCGGGGCACGAACCCGCGTCCCCTGCATTGGCAGGCGGACTCTCAACCACTGCGCCACCAGGGAAGCCCTAAAATGATGATTAAAAAAAAAAAAAATTCACCTGCAAAAATAAGGAGATGAGGAGAGGAGATTACAGCAATCAAGCTTGGACACCAAAAAGTAGACAGCAAAGCTGTGACTGAGAGACAAAAAAATAGGTCATACACACAGGTTAGGAATTAGAAGGGCATCTTCCTTCTTAACAGAAGCACCGGACACGAGAAGAAAATAAAGCAATACCTTCAAAACCCTGAAGGAAAATGACTTCCAACTGGGAACTCCATATTGAGCCACACTCTTACTAGAGTATGAGAGTAAAATAAAGATTTTTTTCAAGACATGCAAAATTCCCAGAAACATTTACCTCCTATTCAGCTTTACTCAGGAAGCTACCAGAATAGGTGCTCTTCCACATCAGAGAGTTTACTAAGAAAGCAAAAACAGAAACTCAGGGTCCATTTCAGAACCAGCAACATAATTTGCAGGATGAGACCCAGTATAAAACAAAAACACAAGAACCCTTGTTCAAAATTTATTAAGAATTTCAAGATGATGACAACTGAGCACTAAGCCAAATGCAGACCCTTCTAAGTGTAATGGCACAGGACCCAGACCCCATGAAACCAGCCCTGGGTCCAATCCAGGAGAGGGAAGAGAGAATTCCCAGGATGATAGTGAAGGGAGATCCCAGGACAACAGCTATGAAGCTAGTCTAGACAATCACCAGTCCACACTGGAGCCAGAAAATGGAGTCCTTCAAGGAGGGTATCTTCAAGGAAAACAATGAATTACTCAATGTAATTGTAAGGGGTTGAGAGGACATTTCCACTTCTTGGGGGAAGCACATGGAAGAAGCACATGGAAGAATTAAAGATGGACACAATTAAAGCAACTTTCCAGACAAATCCATGACTGGCAAGTGTCAATATTTATGACAAGCCTGCTGTGAGAGCAAAGGCACTGTGCTCTGGAGCTGTGAAGACGTATAAACAAGAAACTGACCTCCAATCACTTACATATTCTTGGAAGACACAGGTGTTAAACAAAGCCTGTCTTGGTGGAACAGTGGGATGTTTTCAGGAATCTGAGATGGAGAGAGGCCTTCTGGTAGAATATAGAACAACATATACAAAGGCATGACAGAGCACAAACAATGCTGAACAAGCCTGGATGAACTGAACTCTTGGCTAATTATGGGTGCCAGAATGGGGAAATGTTCTCGATTTTTCCCTCATCATCCCTCACAAATTTCCATTCAAAGGCTGATGTGCTAGAAATATATGTGAGTGAATGGCTCCTACTTGGGATCCTATTAGGACCTGTAAAACAAGCACATTTTGTTTTGTGCATATTGATTCCAGTGTATTGATTTTAATTTATTTGCTGTAATTAAACTTGTGTAATTATTGCAAGGAAATTCAATGAAAACAGGCACAGGCATTTCTGTTCCACCAGCTCCCTACGTTGCTATAGTTCATTGAGATTCTCTCGCGGTTTGAAGGTAGGCATTCGAGGTCAAAGCAGAACGCTCCCCAATAGTAAGGGAGAGAGTAAGAGGCACAATTCACAGCAGAATTATTTTTCCTTTGAAAGTAGCTTTATCACTATTCTTATGATACCAGAACTTTTTGCAAGTGCTAACAGTAAAGAAAATCTCAAAGGAGAAATAAAAATGTAATCCCAAATCCCACTATTTAGAGGTAAGCACTATTTACTTTTACCAGGTATCCTGCTGGATGTCTCCCTATGTACATAAATACAAAGAGAAGAAGACGAGCACTAACATGAATGGTAAAATTGCATGTTACTCTGTGATCCACTTTGTTCATTCCATAATATATCTTAGGTATTTTATATGTCAAAATATTTATTTCTGTATCATCACTTTAATAGCTGCATGGTATACCATCTTATGTATGAAATAATTTATTTTAAAAACTTCTTTTGCTGAGTGTATTTCCAATTTTTCTTTATTATAAAAATAATTGCAGTAACTTAAGTGTACATTATGCTTGTCTAGTTATCTCCTTCAGGTAAATTCCCATAAGTGGGTTTGTTGGCTCAAAAAGAACAAAATTGCCACCTGTCATCCAAAGTTGTTTTTTGAAAAATCAATTTACATTTGTACTAGCAGCATAAGAATATACAAATGCCAATAAGTATATGAAAAGATATTAGCCATCAGGGAAATGCAAGTCAAAACCACAATGAGATATTACTTCATATTCACTAGCATGGTTATCATCAAAAAGACAGATAATAACAAGTATTGCTGAAGCTATGGAGAACTTGGAGTCCTCATGCACTACTGGTGGCAATGTAAATTGGTGCAGCCACTTTGGAAAACAGTCTGGCAGTTTCTCAAAAAGAGTTACCTGACGACCCAGCAATTGCGCTCCTAAGTATATGCTCCAAAAAATCGAAAGGGGCTTCCCTGGTGGCACAGTGGTTGAGAATCTGCCTGCTAATGCAGGGGACACGGACTTGAGCCCTGGTCTGGGAGGAACCCGCATGCCGCGGAGCAAACTGGCCCGTGAGCCACAACTACTGAGCCTGCGCGTCTGGAGCCTGTGCTCCGCAGCAAGAGAGGCCGCAATAGTGAGAGGCCCGCACACCGCGATGAAGAGTGGCCCCCGCTTGCCACAACTAGAGAAAGCCCTCACACAGAAACGAAGATCCAACACAGCAAAAATAAATTAATTCATTAATAAATCCTACCCCCAACATCTTCTTTAAAAAAAAAAAAAATTGAAATCAGGGACTCAAACAGATATTTGCACACAAATGTTCATTGCAGCAGTATTCGCAATAGCCAAAAAGTAGAAACGACCCAAGTCTTCATCAACAGTGAATGTATAAACAAAATGTGGTATATCCATACAGTTGAGTATTATTCATCCATAAAAGGAAAGGAAGTTCTAATATATGCTGCAACACAGATGAACCCTGAAAACATCATGCCAAGTGAAATAAGTCAGACACAAAAGGATAAATATTGCATGATTTCACTTACATGTAATATCTAGAATAGGCAAATTCATAGAGACAGAAAGGAGATTAGAGGTTATCAGGGGCTGGAGGCAGAGGGGGAAATAGGGAGTTACTGCTTAATGGTTACATTTCTATTTAGGGTAAAGAACAGTTTGGAAATAGGTACTGATGTTTGTTGCATGGCATTGTGAGTGTAATTAATGCCACTGAATTATGCATTTAAAAGTGGTTAAAATGGCAAATTTTATGTTATATATATTTTACCACAACAAAAAAATTAAAAAAATATAAATTCTAAAATTTTTTTAAAGGAATTCAGTACGGATACATGCTACAATATGGATAAACTTTGAAAACATTTTACAAGATGAAATAAGTTGGTCACAAAAGACAACATATTGTATGATTCCAGTCTATATAAAATGTTCAGAATTGGCAAATCTACAGAGACAGAAAAGTAGATCAGTAGTTGCCTAGGGCTGGAGGCCCGGGGTAAGGTGGAGTGAAAGGAGGAGGGACGGGATGGGGGTATGAAAATGTTCTGAAATTAATTGTAGTGATATTCACATACAACTATGTGAATATACAAAAAACCACTGAAATTGGGCTACCTTGGTGGCACAGTGGTTGAGAGTCCGCCTGCCGATGTAGGGGACACGGGTTCGTACCCCAGTCCGGGAGGATCCCACATGCCGTGGAGAGGCTGGGCCCGTGAGCCATAGCCGCTGAGCCTGCGCGTCCGGAGCCTGTGCTCCACAATGGGAGAGGCCACAGCAGTGAGAGGCCCGTGTACCAAAAAAAAAAAAAAAAAAAAAAAACCACTGAAATTTATACTATAAATAGGTGAACTGTATGCTATATGAAATATATCTCAAAAAATCTGTTGTGTTTTTTAATTGTGGCTTTCTCTGTGATGGATGAGTTGGACCATTTTTTCCATATTTATTGGCCATCTGTATTTATTCTATTGTAAATGGCTTGTTCATGTTCTTTGTTCTGGTTGCTTTGTTTTTGTTTTTATAAATGCAAAGATATATTCAGAGTCTACATTGACAAGTATATTTTTAAGTACACTATTTTCTGGTGGAAAATACTGCAGGTGGCATGCCTCAAGCCAGAAGAGAAGTCCAGTTCTGAAGCTGCTGACAGTCTAACAGGTTGAATTGATTTTATTTGTAGCAGAGTAAACACAGCATGGAAGGGCAGCACAAAGAGAACACTCCTTGAATTCTTCAGTACCATACTAGGTGCTTTACAAATATGACCTCATGTAATCCATCACACCCATTTATGAAGGAAAGAGGTCAAGTTCCCCAAGGTTGCACAGCCAGCTGCTGCAACTGGGATTTGAACCTAGTTCTCTGTCTTCAAAGTGCTAGTCCATTCTAAGTGCCCTCTGTAGAGTACTGATCACATGAGCATGACCAGTAATAGGAAGCTATGATGACTCCCTTTGTACTTTCTGAGTTCCAGACACCTATGACTGCAGTAATGCTGAGCAGCCACTGGCAATAGGAAATTGCAGCTGTCAGAATGTACATTTCCTTCACTGCTCCCAGAGATGCCATGTGGAGAAATTCACCAACACAAACATAAATTCTTCAAGGTCCCTCGAATGTCCCTGTGGGGAATTATGAGACTCCCTGGGTTATAAGGATTATACTTGGACATCTCTGCTCAGCCAAAGCTCTGATTCAGGATGTAGCAGTAATAGGTCAGATGTCACACATAGACCAAGAAATGTCAAAGTCACACGAAGAATGACATACAGCCATCAAAAAAGCTAATAAATACCTCACTTGGGAAATTAATTTGTAAATTCCATAGGATTATACATCTTTGTAATTACGGATAGTGTCATACAAAGATAAAATTTCTTCATTGAAAGGCATCTTAGAGTTTCTCTCTTCAGACCTTTTATTTTACAGATGTAGAAACTGAGATCCTGAGATTTTAATTAACTATTTTACTTAGAAAAATCTCTGAGGGGAAGGCAGCATGATTTCTGATGACTCCAAATCCCTAGCTTGGCTGCCCTTCCTCCTAACTCAGGAAAACCTCCGAAGTCATTTTTCTATGGCAAAACCATATTCTGTGAATTTAGTATTTTCTAGCTCTCTCTGCTGCACTGGGAATTGTTCAACTCTAACTCCCTTTAGCTATGAAGACTGGAAGAGAATACAGTTCTCAACACTGCTCATGCTTTCAAGCCACATGTCCTCAGGTTGCTAAAAATCTCCAGTCTGTGAAACACGAAATGAAATGCCAGGATGCTATTTTTGATTGACGTAGAAAGCAAGGAAGCAGATTTATATCCACTGGCAAAATTGTATGCTGATAGTTAGAAACTGCTAGTGATGATATGAATGCTACCACATTGCATGGATGAAGATTCCACTTTTCCTGTTTATTGTGATGACAGTGCTTTCCTTTGGCCTCTACTTTCTAAGATTCTAAAATTAGACATTTAACTTTATTTTTAAATTAATTGTAAATGTAATTGTATCATAAGTGTGATTCAGCAAAGAGTGAAAAGAACAACAAATGGAGGTCAGGAACCACTTGCTTTATCATCTTCTATTTCATCTATGTTTTCCTTCCCTTGGAATTCATATAACTTATTTTTTTTTAAATACTTCTACAAATAGATATGCTCAGAAAATTTATATGAATTAATTTTTCAAGCAGATATGACAAGGGACAAAACTGAGTTCAATAACCATAAATATATTTTTAATCCTTATGTATAGTCTAGCACAATAGAATGGATTGCTTTAAAAGATAGAAAGTGTTCATTTAATTTTTTAAAATATATTTCATGTGTATTCTGGTATCAGCCAACCCTGTGCCCCAGTAGCAGGTAATTCAAGATAAGCACACTTAAAATATAAGGAAAATACTTAAAATGTCAAAGTCTGTGGCACATTTACATAGCAATATAGAATTCTGCTTCACTCCTTGGTTAATGAACATAATGGTCAGGCTTAAAAATAAATATTTAATATATATGCATATCTGACATGTTCATATAATATATAACATTAAATAATATATGCTTATATTTGATATGTATTAAATAATTATTTTAGAATACAGTTGGAATCAATTGGAAAGTCAAAATATAATTTTATATATAAAGAGGTAGATATATACTGAACTAAATATATGTTAAATACCCAAATATATATCAATGTAATATATATATATATATATATTT
>NW_020175684.1:7758497-7799194 GCF_003031525.2 Neophocaena asiaeorientalis asiaeorientalis | reverse complement strand
AAATAAAAAAACTGACACCTTCTTTTTCTCCATTCAGTTAACCGACTGGTGATTTTTCACAATCATGTAGATAAAAATACAAACAAGAATATGCACTTATACAGCCAAGAAAAATCTATAGTGTTGTCTTTTTATCTTAACTCCACTTTTATTGTCTATTATTTTCTAAGGGATTAGACTACTTCTAGACTTCCGTGTTTCTATGTTAGTTTTTTTCCAAGTAGATTTTGTTTTACTCTTTCAGTTCATGCCATTGTTTGCTGACATAGTGAAATGTTACTTACTGCACAATAACTGGCCAACTGGAGAACATATTATCTGGAAACTGGGAATGCAAACAGTAAAGAACGTCAGGATCCACTAAAAATAGAAGGTTTTATACTTTCAGTTTAGTCATCTTTGTTTGGGAATTAAAATCTCTTACTTCAGCTCATCGTGAGTTTTTTGGGTTTTTTTTTAAAGCATGGTGGAGGGAACAATTCAATGTGAAAGTTATTTTTTTTTAAACTTTTTTTTTAGCCCATCAAATTTCAGTATACATAGTTAATAACCGCTTCAAATTGCTATGCCAGGAGAAACCACTCTTACCTAATTGGCTGCCAAGGCTCATAAAGCACCTCTGTGCCACTGGTAATTCATTGCTCTACTGATATGGTAACTCACAGTGATATTTTCTGGCTGTCATCTTTTACACTCACTGATGCTCACTTCCTTCAATTTTTACATCCAGTAGTTCCAAAATTAAAGGCTATGTCTTGGCCATACGATTTTTAGTAGGTTCTTTACAAGTTCTCCTAAGTGGATTTTCTCTTTGTCTATACCACACACATACGCACACATATGCATGCATGCATGTACACACACACAGACTTTAAATGGTTGAATATATTCTTCTCCGAGTAGAATTTTTTCATTAGATGTAAAACATTTCATTTTCATATGGATCTACTGTGCCTTTTAAAGCTACTCCAAAGCCTCATTATGTGACACATTGGTGATCAAACCACTTTATCTCACAATGCCAGAATCTTTACAAGATCACAGCTAATGACTTCATTTCCAGCATGGTGTCATGTGGCTCAGTTCCCAGAACCAAATCATATCTGTCAGTTCTTTTCACAGGGGCACACATCTTCTCTGTTGGTATAGAGTGTCATGCAGTGGCCGGCACTGTGCAACAGCAAACAGCTCATATCAGGACCCTCCGTCCCCGTCCCCCAGATGACTCTGCACGAGGTGAAGAAGAACGTTCACACCTGCCAATTCTGCCAAATTTCAGCCTCTCAGGCCACACACTAGTTCATTTCACATTCTCAAGAGTGTGAAGAGCTGTCTTTTGGCAGCAACCTGACTGTCCTCTACTACCTCAGAGGAAAGTAGAATTCATCTTTCCTAGTAGAATGGAGAAAAGTTTGAGACATGATGGGAAATGGTTCCTGCAGGGAGAAAAGTTTCCTTGGATGTGTCAAATCACTGTTAGCTTCAGTAAACATGGCGACTCAGCTCCAAGTGGGTCAAACTCCTTATTCCTCTCAACACCACTTCCTGGGACATTACAGGACACGAGCAAAGGGTGGAAACTTAATCAATGAGGTTTATAGAACCCAAGGATGGCCAGGTTAAACGCCACGAAGAAATTAGTTATACAGAAATCAGTCCACTTCAGCTATAGGGCTGCCACATCAACCACAGCTTACAATTGTGTTTGAAAAAATGTACATTTGGATTGTTTTCCAGAAAGTGGCTATGACATTATACCCTGACTGCATTTGCCTTTGAAAAAAATTAATACAATATTCTGTAAAACGGTCCAGCTTACAATGACAAGCTATTGAACTTACTGCCTGCATCTACCTCACAGATCTTAAAGTAACTCAAAAGAGCCATCTGAATGATTAAACAGTAATCTGTTTGCAAAATCATTTTGTCCACCAAAAATCACCTCCTAACATCCTGAGACCAATCAGTTCCTCCCTGGGTTTTTAAGCCAGAATTCTACAACTAACATGGAAAAAGGCCACATTTTATTCTGACAGTGGTGTGAACTTTTTCACTTTTCTAGTTGTTGCTTCATTAAGGATCATAGTCTTGAAATTTTCAAAAGAAATGTTATTGCTGTCAAGTCAGCACTCAGCACTCATGTAAATGATGTGATGCTGTGATTCATAATAAGAAATATATTTTTGGGTCCCTCCCTGGTTGGTGCTCGGGGCCTTCTGTGTTGCCACGGGCACAGCGCCGCTCACACCATGGCTTGGGTCATGAATGCGCCACAGCCTCTCGAGAGACGTGGGTCCTCGGAGCCTCTTTAGTGCCGGAGCTCGGGCCGCGGGCGGCTCCGCGGAGGTGGAAAAACAGAACCTCTGGAATGGATGGACTCTTCCCGAGCAGCTTTGCTAATTTGCAGCAGCTGGACAATGCTCCTCTTTAATACCTGTCGGCATAATCTTCACATCATTTCACTCTGGTGGCAAGGACTCAGCTCTGAATTCTGTATAGAAAAAGCACCTGGATCCCAGTCTTTCAATGGCTTCGAGACAACCAGAAATGCCTGCCCTTGAGCCTAGGGGGCCTCTAGGCAAGATGTCCCTGCCCATTGGGACGTACCACCGGGCATTCAGCTATGATGATGCCCTGGAGGACCCTCCGCCCGTGATTCCTCCTCCATCAGACATGGACAGCATCCCCTGGAAGCCAGTGATTCCAGAGTGCAAGTATCAGCACCTCGCCAAGGTGGAGGAAGGAGAGGCCAGTGTCTCGTCCCGTGCCCTGCCATCGGCCACTGACGGTGCGGACAAGGTCCCCGTGGTGAAGGCTAAAGCTACCCATGTCATCATGAGGTCTCTGATCACAAAAAAGACCCAGGAGAGTATTCAGCGTTTTGAGCACCAGGCAGCACTGAGAGATGCTGGCTACACACCCCACAAGGGCCTCACCACCGAGGAGACCAAGTACCCTCGAGTGGCAGAAGCACTCCACAAACTAAAGCTCCAGAGTGGAGAGATAACAAGAGAGGAGAAGCAGCCGGCCTCCACCCAGTCCACCCCAAGCAGCAACTCCCACTCTTCCCCTAAGCAGAAGCCCAGAGGCTGGTTCACTTCTGGTTCTTCCACAGCCTTACCTGGCCCCAATCTTAGCACCATGGATTCTGGAAGCAGGGAAAAAGACAAAGCTCGGCAGATAAATGGAGCCTCTTTGGACCAAAATCCCTCCAGAAGTCTGATTCCGGAGGTTTTGCCATCCAGTCCTACAAAGGAGCCCAGAAGCCTTCTCCAGTGGAACTGATCTGCATGCAGGCCACCCGAATGGCCGAGGATAGAGCAGTGTTCAAGCCACCCAAAATGGACATCCCAGTGACAGAAGGGAAGAGACAGCTGCCGCAGGCCCACAATCTCAAACCGTAGGACTTGAATGTTCTCACACCCACTGGCTTCTAGAGCTCTTTCTGTTCCAGGGACTCTGGATAGAGGGTGTCTTGAGCCCAGCTCCCCTTTACCTTGGCTCTGACATAGGAAAAGTTTTGTTTTGTCTTTTAAAATATCTCTCAAACTGAGGCTAGAGCTGGAGACATAATTGATTTTTGAGAAACATTAGTGCAAAGTTTGTCCTTGTGCAGAAGAAGCCATTTTGTACTGCTTTAGTTTAAAGTTAGACTAAACCTCAGCAGTGATGTATGGAGACCTCATTACCTATTTTTGTATCTTTACTCTACCCAAGAACTTTGGTCATTACTTACTAGGTAAATAATGTTTGTGTTGTTCCAAAACCAAGGCTTCTTGATTCCTTTACCACTATCCACGTGTGCATGGACAAATCATGGCGTAGTGGCGTTCACTGACTGGTTTAGACAACTTTAGCCCTCTTGGCTATGCTGGCACTGTGTGCTCCAGCCTCGTCAGTTATGGGGACCCAAGATCTGTTTGAGATATGGGTATAGTTAAGAGCCAGCCTTGGCAGGGATCCCCTCTGTTTTCTGCTGAAACTGGAATCCCCTTGATTTTTGGTAGACCTCATGGATCACTTTGTCCTGCAGCCAGTTCTTACTGTAGTACCTCTTGGGCCAGTGTTGTTGGAGGGATGCTTCCCTTTTGTGTGTCACAGAACAAACACTAGCCTTACATATCCTTTGTTGCACTTTAAAGTGAGATTAATTTAACTCCCTTTTGGTTGAAAACTTCCTAAGGGAGAAAATTCAGTCTACTGGTTTGGTATAGATAAATGGATGTTAAACTTTCTTAAAGGAGGCAGCAACTGCAGTTTGAGTATAATCTTGCGGTTCATATGAAACTAGTGTCACCTTATTTTGAGTTTCTTGTTCAAGCCAGGGCCTGAAAATTTTTTTCCTGGGAGGTGGAAGAATTAAAAAATTTTCTGTATGCAATCATTTTCCCCCCAAATGAGCCTCCTACCTTTATAAACACGTAGCTCACTGAGGAAAGGAACTAGGGAAACCACCTTTTCATTTCTCCTCACTGTGTACATGTTCAATCATTGTCTTGAACACTGTCTCAAATTCCTGCTGTCCTTTGCTTTGGACAGTATGGTGTCTACACAAGGAGCTGTGCTGATCTTCCCACAGAGATGCCCTGGAGTCTAAAATGATCAGAGCAATTAATTGATTTGTGTCTTCTGTTATGCTTGTTTCTCTTAACTTGTTTTGGCAACAAAAATCCTTACTACTTTCTCAAAAAAAAAAAAAAAAGAAATATATTTTTGGTCTTAGTCCCTGTTTCTAACACAGAGCTCCTAAAACTCTCAGAATTTCCTAAAGGTGCTTTGTTATGTTAATGAGGTGACTTGTGCAAAGCACCTAAAGATGGGGCCTGGCTGCCAGGGAACCAACCATATGATTAGAGCCTAGGAACTTTCAGCCTCACCACCCCAGGAGGGGAGAAGGGCTGGAGATTAAGTTCCGTCATCAATGGCCAATGATTTAATCAACCATGCCTAGGTAATGAAGCCTCCATAAAACCCCAAAAGGACAGGGTTGGGAGAGCTACTGGGTTGGTGAACACGTACAGATTTGGGGAAAGTGGCCCTCAGTGAGGGCATGGAAGCTTCTCACCCTTTCCCCTTTCCTTGCACTATTCATCCCTTCCATCAGGCTCTTCTTGAGTTATATCCTTATAAAATAAACAGGTAATCTAGTAAGTAAAATGTTTCCCAGAGTTCTGTGCTGCTCTAGTACATTAATCAAACTCAAGGAGGAGGTCACTGGAACCTATATAAGGCAACTGCTAACAGCTGTAAAAGAGGAAATCAACAGTAACACAATAATAGAGAGGACTTTAACACCTCACTTACATCAATGGACAGATCATCCAAAGTGAAAATAAATGAGGAAACAGAAGCTTTAAATGACACAATAGACCAGATAGATTTAATTGATATTTATAGGACATTCCATCCAAAAACATCAGATTACACTTTCTTCCCACATGCGCATGGAACATTCTCCAGGATAGATCACATTTTGGGTCACAAATTGAGCCACAGTAAATTTAAGAAAATTGAAATCATATCAAGCACGTTTTCTGACCACAATGCTATAAGATTAGAAATGAATTACAGGGGGAAAAAATGTAAAAAACACAACCACATGGAGGCTAAACACTATGCTACTAAATAGCCAAGAGATCACTGAAGAAATCAAAGAGGAATTCAAAAAATACCTACAGACAAATGACAATGAAAACAAAACAATCCAAAACTTATGGGATGCAGCAAAGGCAGTTCTAAGAGGGAAGTTTATAGCTATACAAGCCTACCTCAAGAAACAAGAAAAATCTCAAATAAACAATCTGAAACAAGAAAAATCTCAAATAAACAATCTAACCTTACACCTAAAGGAAATAGAGAAAGAAGAACAAACAAAACCCAAATTTAGCAGAAGGAAAGAAATCATAAAGATCAGAGCGGAAATAAATGAAATAGAAACAAAGAAAACAATAGCAAAGATCAATAAAACTAAAAGCTGGTTCTTTGGGAAGATATACAAAATTGATAAACCATTAGCCAGACCCATCGAGAAAAACAGGGAGAGGACTCAAATCAATAAAATTAGAAATGAAAAAGGAGAAGTTACAACAGACACTGCAGAAATACAAAGCATCCTAAGAGACTACTACAAGCAACTCTATGCCAATAAAATGGACAACCTGGATGAAATGGACAAATTCTTAGAAAGGTATAACCTTCCAAGACTGAACCAGGAAGAAATAAAAAATATGAACAGACCAATCACAAGTTCACAGGCCTCTCACCGCTGTGGCCTCTCCCATTGCGGAGCACAGGCTCCGGACGCACAGGCCCAGTGGCCATGGCTCACGGGTCCAGCTGCTCCGTGGCATGCAGGATCCTCCTGGACCGGAGCACGAACCTGCGGCCCCTGCATCGGCAGGCGGACCCCCAACCACTGCGCCACCAGGGAAGCCCCCAGGAAGAACACTTTTTGACATAGATCACATCAAGATCTTTTTTTGATTCACCTCCTAGAGTAATGGAAATAAAAACATAAACTCCTAGAAAAATGGTACAGATGAACGGGTTTGCAGGGCAGAAATTGAGACACAGATGTAGAGAACAAACGTATGGCCACCAAGGGGGGAAAGCTGCGGGGGGCTGGAGAGTTGTTGTGATGAATTGGGCAATTGGGATTGACATGTATACACTGATGTGTATAAAATTGATGACTAATAAGAACCTGCTGTATAAAAAAGAAAAGTAAATACTATTCAAATGATAAAATATTATATTAAATTACTATAATTTAATACTATAATTATAACAACATCACATTAGATTATAATTAAAGCACTGGGACAGTGCCTAGCCCATGTTTGTTAAATAATAAAACATATAAATATGCAAAATGTGAACTTTTGTAAATGCACGGACACGAATCTATTTGTTGTACTGTTATCCAAACAGCTCTATGAAATTTTATTCAGTTAGATTACATTCCAATGCAAGAACTACAAGTACACTCAGAGCCTCAGCACATTTATTAGCTGTGAGACTTGATGAAAAAAATGAAATTTCTCTAGAACATATCAGGATTTGAGAACAACAGGGAACTATGCCATCCATGGACATTGGAACATTTTTGAAGCCCTTTGCTACTGATGTGACTATTGTTTTATCTATAATAGAAGCTCTACCAAAAATATCCCAGCCCATTTGAGCTGCAGGCTCAAAGTTCTGCCTTCATTCCCACATGGCGGGTTTGACATATCCCCAGGGATATCTGCCGTAAGAAAGAATAAGAAGGTTCTAGCATGTTTGTGAACATGCAAATTCTTAGACCTCCCCTCATGGAAATTTCGTTCCAGTCGGCCGGAGGTTGAGCCGAGGAATCAGCATTTTAACATACATCAATTTCCGACATAGGTGGTCTAATGCCTACTGATTAAGAGTCACTGGACTAGAGGATCCTCCACTCAGTTTGGGATGAGCCCTCAGGTTCATGCGTGTACTCACAGTGTGGCTGTCATAGGCTTTCCAGCTGAGTCTAAAGTGTTTGAGGTTTTCCTGGATTCTCGAATTGCTGGAGCATTGCTTAAATGGAACCAAGTCTATGTATGATAAATCCCAAGGATAGGGGCTTCCCTGGTGGCGCAGTGGTTGAGAGTCCGCCTGCCGATGCAGGGGACACGGGTTTGTGCCCCGGTCCGGGAGGATCCCACATGCTGCGGAGCGGCTAGGCCTGTGAGCCATGGCCGCTGAGCCTGGGCGTCCGGAGCCTGTGCTCCGCAACGGGAGAGGCCACAACAGTGAGAGGCCCGTGTACCACAAAAAAAATAAAAGAAGAAAATCCCAAGGATATATCTGCATGAGTCTGGCCTTTACAACAGGAGTGCTAAAGTTCTATTCCAATAAGAATTTGCTTCCTTTTATTTGCTCTGGGCTGTTCTCAAAATGAAGCTGTGAACTGGAAGAATTTGGTCTTTGTATCCTACCTCCTATGCCTTCATCACTTCTAGCTTCAATATCCAAACAACATGTGGGAAACTGGAGCTTCTTGGCTCCTGAGGATCACCAACTGAGGCACCCAACCAAAGCAGCCTAATCCTTCTTCCCCTGCTCTGTATTTTTCCCTGTCTCCTCCATCAAAATGCACTTCATCCATTTCCCATCTGGTCAGGATCCTAGCTAGCATCAGCACCATGACAAAACTTTGATGTGATACAGCAAAGTGAACTAACAGACTAATATTTTATTTGGAAGCCCAACTAGGGCTAAGAGAAGGAGATTTTCTCTTGGGTCTCACACATTGCAAAATAAAGTTAATGAATAAAGTTAAAATGATGGTGCCAGGTGACGTGGGCATGCAAAGATGTTCCTTCCTCCACTTTTTTGTTAGAGAGAATAAGAACATACTCAGTTTATCAGAAATCTACTACCTTTGTTGACAATTCAACCAGGTCATAGAAAGTCTTAGCCAACTAATAGGGTTTGGAATTCAACATGGCAAAACCTAGACTTTAAGAGGTTTCAATTTTTGGAAGGAAAATTCAGAATAATTTATTAGAATACAAAATATAATAAAAATTAAAAATAGGCATCATATACCAAAATATTGTTTGGTTAAAATGAGGTTCCACTGCACTGTTCAAACCTAAGACCAACTATTGTAGCATTAGAACAGACACAACAGCCAAGCAAAATTCTCAGGGGAAAACAGAGAAAACCAGTTCTCCCATAAAAGCTTTAAAAAGGCAGTAGAGACTTACTATATTTTAGACCATTTTTGATGATCTCACAGTATCCAACATGATTAACACTTAAATATATCATGAAATGGTAGTACTTTAGGGTAAGATAAAGGGGAGGAGAGGAATATCCCATAATTTACTGATATTTTTGCATTGTTAGAATCATTCAAACTTTGGCTGTGTCCTTGGATTCAGACGTATCTAGAGGCCTTTGGCTTCTTAGTAGTAAATCATTTACCCATAACTCTCAAACTTCATGGTTACAATTAACATTTAAGCCTTAATGGATGCTAATGGGTTACTTTTTTAAGGTAGCATGTTATTTTACAGGGGATTTCTATATACAAGGCCTTACAAATTTCAGGGAATGACTCAAAGTTAGAAACAGCATGCACTATAATAAGATAGGAAGAAAGATATCAGGAGGGAGGTAAGTAGTCTTACAACCTCTAAAATAAACAATCCTATGCTGTCAGCTACAGTCTCCAATGTATAGGAAAAAACCTTGCTGATTATAGGGCTTCCCACATGGTCCAATTCCAGCAGCAATCTCTAAGGGGAAGAGTAGAAATATGGTTCATATTAAAAAAGATCTATCAGGCAATAAAGCAAAATTCCAGCTCATATGGGCAGAAATCTTAATAACATCTATAACTTTAGGACAATTCATTTTGCTTCACCTTGGACTGAGCTGCAGGTTTCTGAGGGGATCTTGTTAGCTTTGGAGAGTAGGAGAAGAAACACAGGCAGTCCTCTGTAGAAACTCACTTTCAGGATGAAGAAATGTCCTGGGAAGTCGATGTGTCTGAACTGTATATTTTCGATACATGAGCATATACCTGGGGCTCAAAACTGACACAATGGTAGTAATAAGTGGTCCTAGCTGCCATTGACTTATAGCCAACCACTGCACTCAATTCTTCACTGTGTGACTGCAGTAGGGTTCTGCATCTCTCTCAGCTTTTGCTTCCACATCTGTACAGTGGATAAGGTAATAATCCATATCTCTCAGGCTATGGTGAAGAAGAAATGACACCACAAGTAAAAACACTTGATAAATGCTCAAGCACTACACAGTTCTTCCGTAATCATGATACAAAATCAGATGCTTTTCTCTTCCATGCATATGTTTTCGTAAATGAATAATTGGTCCCACCCAAATAGAGAGAGCTTTAAGAACCACATTCTAACACTCTTTAAGAGAGGCCTATTTACAACCTGATTGTTTGAGCTTCTGATAAACATAATTGGCTGAATCATAAAACATGTTTTAGAGATTTGTGAGAAATTTCAGCGCAGTTGAGTAAGAGGATGGCTGGAGAGCCAGAGCCCCTGACTGTCTGTCTGCAGAAGAACAGCTGCTGAGTGGCTAATTCCACAACCTCGGCCCTCTCTCCTGGTGTTCTGAACCATACTGACCTCGTGTGCCCTGGTGGCAGACATCCTGTCGTCACTTCACAGATAACATCTCAGTCGAAGGTCATTTTCTCAGGGAAAAGTGAACCACTGACCCCATTCAGACTAAGTTAGACCCTTCTGTTACATTCTCATAGTATTCTGTATTTTCTTTCTAGCACCTAGCAGAGTGGATGAATAACATTGATAAATAGGATTCTTTGATTAATGCCTGCCTCTTCTGGAGTATAAGCTCATTAAGGTGCAAAGTATGAATGCTGACCTCCTCATTATAGCAACCCAGAACCTAGCTCATGGTCTAGCACACAGTGGGAGCTAAATAAATGTTTCATTCTTTAATGAAGAGTGAGGACTTGAAGCCAAATCCTCTGATGCCAAAGCCAGGGTTCACTTTACTAACAAAGAAATGGCTCTAAGTATTACTTGGGGAGCCCAGTAAAATACAGATTCCCAAGTATTCCAACCCCATAGAATTAGAAACTCCCAGGGCCAGAGGACTCTTTATTTTCTGGTTGCAGCCAGTCATAGACCAGCTATACGAACCACATGTGCATCAGCTTAACAAACAGTATACTTACAGAGGATCCAGAATCCTGGTATTTTCAGTTCCTACCCTCTGCTCAATGTTCGAAGGGAACACCGTCCAATCTGCCTCATATTGTGTCAGGGAAGTGGATGAAACTCAAAAGCAGTTCCCATGTCTTCACATAGAACACACACAAGGATTACACACTGTGTAATCCTTCCCATAACTAAATCAAATGCATTTTAAAAAGCAAAACTTTAAAGCATATTGCTAAGTCAAAGAAGCCAGCCTGCAAAAGATACATACCATGTAATTCCAACTATGTGACATTTTGGAAAAGGAAAAACTATAAATAGTAAGATGACCTGTGGCTGCCCAAGGCTTGGGGGGAGGGACGGAGTGATGAACAGGTAAAGCACAGGGAATTTTTAGGATGGTGAAATTGTTCTGTTTGAAACTGTAATGGTGGATACATGACATCACACATTTGTCAAAACCGAGAGAACTGTGCAACACAAAAAGGGAGCCCTAATAGAAACTACAGACTTTGGTTAATAATAACATATCAATATTGGTTCATTGATTGTAACCAAGGAAGCACCTGGAAGCAAGATATTAATAATAGGGGAAATAATGGAGAAAATGGGAAGCTGGGTGAGTGTATGGAACTCTAAGTACTATCTGCTCAGTTACACTATAAATCTAAAACTGTATTTTTTCAAAAGCGTAAAAAATAAAACATACCCCCAAAATGATGGTGGGAGTAGAGTACCACAGCTTCATCACACTCTCACTTACTCAGTGCTTACTGCATGGGGAGCACCAAGCTGAGAATTTTCAAACATCACCTCATTTAACCCCAACAATACTGCTCTGTGGCAGCTAATACCAATATCCTCACACTCCCTTGAGGGTTAGGGAACCGAAAGCAGGTGCTGTTAAGTCCTTGCCCAAAAGAACATAGCCAGCCAGTGTCACTAGATTTCAAACTCAGGGCCAGGTTGCCCCAAACCCCACACGTTTACCCACTGTGGAAACCTGCTTCAATTCATTTACTTGTAGTTGCTTTGGCCTATGTACAAACAAGTGGTTTACTATGAAGTTTAATCCATAACTGTAAATCAAAACGATTAGGGTGTTATAACACAGGGTCAGATGAAAAGATTCTCACCATGAAGCAATGCCTGCAGATAAGCCTGGGACACACACACACAGAGGAAAACAAACACTGCCCTCCAGGAGTATACGGGATGGTGGAAAAGCAGGGCTTATGAGCAACAGCATAATGAAATCAGGTTTCAAATGTTGAAATAATTTTCTAGGTCCAAGATGGAGCCACTCCTGCCCAGGGTCCCCTATCAGGGAACTTTAGATAACCTTTGCATCCCTATAAATGCTCCCGTTGACCAGAAACACAGAATATCCGGTCAGCCAATCTCCAAACGAGCTTGACTATGTGGCCCCAGCCAACTGGATAATTTCTATTTTTCTCTGCCTTGTTCTTTATTCTTTACCCTGGAAAAGCTTCCTGCCTTCAGTCCCATTCTGCAGTTCTCTGAAAGGAGTAGTATAAAGTTTATGTCACCTAAATTGTCTTCTTTAATCACTTTTTACCACGAATAAACCAATCACGGTAACATTGATGTATGAACTGAAATGACAACGTTTTGCTTTAAAACCAAACTATTTTTTTAATAACAATGACAATAAAAAGGCCATAAAAAAGAGAGAGAGACTAGGAACCACCACATTGAAACAGACTTAAGGGACATATCAGCCTCGTGCAATGTGTGAGTCTCATGGATCTTTATTCAGACAAACCGACTATGGAGAAATTAGTAAATTTTGAACACAGATTGAACATCATGTGATGCCAAGGAATTAAGTTTTAGGTGTAGTAATTTATTAGAATTAGGTCTTTTTAAAAAAATATCAAAACTATTAAAGATAAACCTCATGGAGATGAAGTATTATATCTGGGATTTGCTTCTAAACAATTTGAGAATGGGTGGAGAGTGGGTACAGGTCAAATGAAATTAGCTGTTGAGTGATAATTGTATAATTGTTGGCGAGAACAGTGGGTACATGGAGTTCATTATACTCCTCTCTCTTTGAAAATGTTTGAAATTTTCCATTATGAACATATTTTTTTAAAGTTTATTATCCAGCATTAGTTCTAGCACTTATCTAACCATGTACATTGCTCTCATTCAATAAATATGAACATTAATTATAAAAATAATAATTGTAACACATGAGGTCCATATACAAGCATTTTCAGTCTGATTGTTTTAATAAATCATGCTCTACAGTTTCTGTTAACGTTTCGGGCTCAGTAGTCGTGGCTCACGGGCTCTAGAGAGCAGGCTCAGTAGTTGTGGCATGCAGGCTCAGTAGTTGTGGAACACAGGCTTAGTTGCTCTGCAGCATGTGGGGTCTTCCCAGACCAGGGATCAAAACCACGTTCCCTGCATTGGCAGGCAGATTCTTAACCACTGTGCCACCAGGGAAGCCCACCCACATCAATCTTCACTGTTTCTGTTGTCTCTCTGTCCTGGGTCTCTCACTGTTCATTTCCCTCAGGAGCCTGTGGCCAGAAAAGGGCATCCCTGGCAGAAGGAAGAAGTTGAAGGAGCACTGTTACCTACTGATGTCTTCCCCTCAAGTGGAGGCCAGGATGCACTCTCAGGGCTGCTCTGAATACAGTAACAGGTCTCCTTCATCCCTGGGCATCACGCACTGCCACAGACACCCACATCTGGATCCAAGTGACCCAGAGCATCGTAGAATCTGCATCATTTCCCCCCGACACCCGGGGTTTGGATTAGTTCTTCACTTAAGATACTTCAGAAGGACCATTCCAAGGACTCTGAGTGAATCATAGAAGATGTATAAGGGAAAATGAGGTTCTACCTCCTTCCCAAATGGGACAGGACAAGCCCTTGGCTAGCCACAGGGAGACATTAGCCAGAAGGCTGATGCCAAACAGGAGGAAACAGTAGTGAAACAGGAGGGAAGGGGGCAGGGCACAACCTTTAAAAGAATGACATAGCCATAGTACATGATGAAAACTAGTGAGAACCAACTAGGTCCAAGATGGCAGAAGACTCAACTTCCAGTAGACCTTGAGCCTCATTATATGCTCATTGTAATACACTAGCATGCTAAATGACACACCCAACAGTGCCATGACAGTTCTGAAGCCAACCATAAAAGGTCAAAAAGTGGGCGGTGGCCCAATTCCTGGAAATCCCCACCCCTTCCCCAAATAGTTGGACTAATCGTCCCACTCATTAGCACATAAAAATTAACCATGCCACATTTCGAAGCCTCTTGCCTCTTGCCTTTCAAGATGGCCCACACTCTGTGGAGTGTGTTTCCCTCTAAATAAATCTGATTCTTACCTATCACTTTGTCTCCAAATTCTTTCGTGACAAAGAAAGAACCTTAAATTCACTGGCAACAGTAGGGATTCCATCTCCCCAGCCACAAAAGTATAAGCCTAAGTCATGAAGTACCTTCATGAAATCTAACTTCAGAGGCTGGCACATTATTTTGTTGCAGAAGTTTCTTTGACAGTATGTGGGATGATCACGGCAGTCTGAATCCCACACCATGGGCGTCCTAGGATTATAAAGTTTAGTTTCGTGTTATGTTACATATAGAGCATATGAATAACTATGCAGCACATTCTGATTGCAGAGTAAGCAAGAGGTGAAAATATTTACCTGCTACCCTCTTCCCCCCAAGGAGTCCCTCACTCTGAGGAAGAAAAATTTCACAGACAAGTTAAGTGAATGTTTCAACTTTGGTTGACTTATTCAGCCAGCTGTTAAGGCATTCTTTTTAAACTCTTGTCATTTACTTGTGCAGTTTTGGCTTTTGGTATTCAAAACATTCCAAAAGCCTGCATTCATTTTCCTTTCCAGAAGTTCTTAAAGGTGTCTGGGGAATTTCACTAAGCCCAGTGAATTAAAATTCTAAAGGTCAGGAAGTGTATCACTGTGTACTTAAACAGTGACCCTGTGTGGTACAAAAGTGAAAGATTGATTATGCAAATTGGCAAGTGCGTATTATCTGAGATGCTGTCGCAGAATATTGAACTGAATTCCAGAAGGGACAGAGGAGCTGGTCCTAGCCTGTCCATTCACAAACTGATGTTAGGTAAATTATGAAATTCCTTTGAGCCTCTGTTAAGAGAACGGATGCAGATTATATGAGGGTCACTCAAAATCTCAGATTCAGTGAAATGCTTATTAACCTAATAACCCTTCAATTTACAATGATTTGGGTTTCTCTGGTATGATGAGTTTGAAACATAATAATAAGCCCCCAAGAGGCTGCCTCAAACCAAAACTCCAATATGGTATTCCATGCAATGGGAACCATTTTTCTCTGAAAAATGGCCATTTGCACAGAAGACTCCCTTTCTGAGGGTATGTTCATCCAGGATAGCAAATTGTAATAGGGAAGAACAAATCTTACGCCATATTAGATCTGTTTCTTTTACTTTAATCTTTGTATTTTATTGCTTTTGCTTCAAGTTAAGAATGTTGCCTATAGCCTGAAATACATAGGATCACCGATTCTCAAGGCTCTGACCTGTAAGGGTATAACACTTTTCCATTCATATAGAGATAAAAAGTTGCAGAACAGAGACTAACATTTGTCTTGTTGGAGGTTTACAGGAACATCATGACCTGACCTACCTGGACAGCTGCAAGAACAAAGGATTCCGATACCAAGAAGTTTGCACCAACCAACCAGGCCCCTCCCTCACCTAGCCTTTAAAAATGCTTTGCTGAAACCCTTCAAAGCATTCAGGGGTTTGGGGGCATGAGCCACCCGTCCTCCTTGCATGGGCTGCAATAAACCTTTCTCTGCTCCAAACTCCGACATTTCGGTTTGTTTGACCTCACTGTGTGTCAGGCACATGAACTTGCATTTGGTAACAAAATCACAGATCAGATGTTGCTCAATGAACTTAGGATCAGAACATATGACATTGTGCTTCTGAAAACCTGTTTCCTGCAAACAAAAATAGCTTGTAAGATTTCAGCCATTACAGAAATATATCCATTTAGATACTCAGCATTAACCATGAGAATCACAGCATTCTCTCTTCTGATGAATTCCAGAGAAATGCTTTTAATGCTCATTTTCCACTCCATACAGCCAGTGATCCTACAATTACAACATTATCTCACCTCTATAATAAATGATTACATTATGACTTCTCTTACACTCTCTGCTTTCTCTTCCTTATAGCAGACACTTGGCCACATCGCCTGGCCCACCAGATTTCAGCACAGCAGTGCAGGACAACACTGTGCAAGTGACCAGCATCCATTTCAAGCCACACTGTGGCACCTCTCAGATTTGGGACCTTGTCTGATGTCACACAAGGCAGCACAGCCCACAACTCCCCCCAACTAAGCACAGCTTGGAGTGCATAGAGCAAATGAGCCTCTAGGGGCAGCCCTCAACCAACAGGAGACAGGAATTAATGGAGCCAACCTCCCTGTCCTTCGCTGGAACATCTCTAAGGTGAATTCTTAAAGGGCTCCGACAGAATTGATCACCAACTGTCCACAGAGGTGGCCAGTCTAATAACTCACTATTTTCCCCACTTCGTGTCTCACTCTCCCACTCCCTCACCTCCGCTTCCTGGGATTAACTCCCAGGTAAACTATGTGTACCCACATATTTGTCTCATGCTCTGCTTTCAGGGAGACTTTCAGGGAGACTCTAAGATTGTTTTCATGCTCCCCTTATTTAGGATGATGACCATCAAAATATACTTCTTCCTTTTGTCTAATACACCAGGTTTGTTGAGGGAGATAAATGTCTGCCAGTCTGCTGGGGCCAATACAGTTCTCCTACGACAGAGAATTTTAACACATATTGGCTGAAAGAGTTACAGTGGTTGGTCCACTTTATGGTAATATCTGATTGTGTCTTCTGGAGTCTCTAAATCATTGTTCCTCATTTTCGTTGTCTTAGAATATATGCTAGCTGACTTGGAATCAGCTGTGCATTCTGAATAAAGACTTAACACCTCCCCTTACATTAATACTCTTAGACTTATTGCTTAGAGATGATTTGGGGAAAGAGTAGGTATATTGTCCTTGAAATTAAACTTTCTTTCAAAGCAAGGCAACGACTTTTTGACGTGAACATTTCTGAAACTTTTTAGAACTTACAGTAACTAAACATTAAGAGTAAATATATTTGCATTTATTAAATATGAAAACAAATTTACATTTGCAAAACCAAAATTCTCTCAACAGTTCTTAAGATAATTTTATTTATTACTTTGCTTTCATTTGGACTTTTCCTTATAATGAATTGTTTTACCTTTAAAGAAATGACTTTTTACAAAATACTAATAATGCCTTGCATTTGCATGGCACTTTCTTGAATTATTTTATTTGAAGCTCAGAAAAAACTTTGTAAGATAATGATAATACCCAGTTTTACAAATAAGGAAACTGAGATCACATTGCTAATAAGAAGCAGTGTTAGCATTCAAAACCAGGTCTTCCAGCTCCAAGTTCAATAATAAGCCATTTGTCTCATAAGCATTAACGCTTCCATGAAGAATGCCTAAAAATCACTTCCTAGGGCTTCCCTGGTGGCGCAGTGGCTGAGAGTCTGCCTGCCGATGCAGGGGACACGGGTTCGTGCTCCGGTTCGGGAAGATCCCACATGCCGCAGAGCGGCTGGGTCCATGAGCCATGGCTGCTGAGCCTGTGCATCCAGAGCCTGTGCTCCGCAGCGGGAGAGGCCACAACAGTGAGAGGTCCGCGTACAGCAAAAAAAAAAAAAAAAAAAAAAAAAAATCACTTCCTAGCATTCCACAGAGTGAAACAGAAGCACATTTCTCAGCAATGGTATTCCAAAAGTAAGACAAAAAGTGAAGTCTCTCCTTCACAGAATGAAGGAGAGAAACAAGTAACTACATCAGGTCATCAAGAAGAGACACTGGTCACCTCCTAGGTGTTCAGACTCTAGGAAAGATAGTTTCATTGAGCATGCAACCCTGATAAATCCAGCCACCTGACAAAACACGAGAGCTGTAAAGGGCTCATTCTGGTTTATCAAATCAATGATCCATAAAGTCAAAACTCTCTCCAAAGGAGAACTTGACATGACGGACAGCAACAATTCTGTAGGGGCCGTTAGGGTTTATCACATTAAAGGCATTCTGTTCTGATTGACTAGAACAAATCTTAGAGACAGGCTGATACTCAGGAAAGAAGTGACCACTGATCAAAGACATGAAATGGTAAGGTGTTAACACTGGGACCCTGGACAAATGACCCCTGTGGTTCCACCTGGACACCCCATGACCTGCTTCTGTGTGACGAGGCTAACTTTGTTATGTTCTTGTCTTACTACCAGTTATATTTTGAGGAATTGGGTCCCCATCCCTCATATAAAATGTGTTTGGTACTCTGTGACCTAGAAATTTAAAAATAAAGACTTAAATGACTTAACACGTCCAAAAAATATTATTTAAGAGCATTAACATTGATGGTACAGAAAAGTAGGTCCTTTGCAATCACAAAATCCAGAACCATTTCTCAGCAACAGAGAAATGAAAAAGTAACCATTGCAAAGGGTAAAAAAGTATGATTAAGTGAATCTTGACTGAAGGAAGGGAACTAGGTCCTAAAGCTTTGTCTGTGGCAGAAATTGTATTGGTCACTCACCTCCATCAACTTTAAGCTATCAATCAAGGCTTTCTTCTCCAAGATGCTGCAATTAACTTTGTGAGCAAAGCTTAGTCTTCTTAGTCTTTGTCCAGCACTATTTTTATAAACTAATACCAAAAAAACCCCACCAAACTTTCCAGAAATATACTCCATCCTTCTCCTTTAATAATATACTGAGTCACTAAAATATTTTAGAAGTTTGACATTTAATTTTAAAATCTAATGAGTTGTTTTCCCTTTCTCTTCCTTTCCTTCTTGAACAATTTAATCATAAATCCAGTAAGTAGGGCATAGGGTTCAGCAAAGTAGGCAAACAGGCCAGCAGGGATTGGGGTGTGGAGAGCTGAATGGCCCAGCTCAGGATGCCAGAAACTGAAGTGAGAAGGACATTTGTGTAGAAACACTACCCAGCATAGAGTGTCATAGCCTAGAAGAGTGAAGAAGCATCTTCATGGAAGGGTGATCTGGCATGGGGTGTCAGAGGCCAAAGAGAGAGAGGAGAGCTTCCATGCAGAGCAGGGAATAGCAGGGTCAATAGAAGCCTGGTTATGTAGTGATCAAATAAGTATACATATTCAGTGTAATTGGAGCCATTCACTGTCAGAGAAGGAAGATACAAATACTGAAATGGAAAAAATTAGAAAGCACTCAATGAACAAATTTAATTAGACTCAGCTATTATCTGTCCCTCTACCCACTGCTAAGGAGAAGTTGAGGAAAATCATTCAGTAGAATATAGGTCTATTTAGATTCATAGTATTGCAAAATGAGATCTGTTAGACTTGTTTTGCCCCCTCTGGATTATTTCCATACAGATTTGACTGACTTACATCAAATCAAAAGGAAGAAGGAGAGAATTTTATAGTTGAAGAAAACACAACCTCTTTCCTTTGTACAAGATTTACACGTATATATATTTTTAAATAATTTGATTCGGTAATTAAATTTCTCTGGTAGCATTTGCCTCATTATACCAGTGATTGATAAGTGGTGAAAATAAAGTTGCAGATTGTCATTCCAGCTTGCCAAGTCTGAGATGGATGTTCCAGAATGGTGTTTCCTCTCCTAAATACTGTTGTTTCGGCCTATGTGTGATTACAGTTCACTGTTTTTCCAAGTGGTTTTGCTTAAGCAATTACAATTATCTGGCACATGTTCTTCTGTCATAGGAAGCAGTGGCAGGCGTGAAAGTGGACTGGAAGAGAGTCGGGAGCAGACTCTGGAACAATCTAACCATGACTTTGGATAAATCACTAAAGCTCAGCATGTCTCAGTTTCCACTCCTATAAAATTAGAATATCAAGCAAGACAATTTCTAATGTTCCTTTCAACTTGTCTTCTTCATTTTCATTAAAGATATTGTCTTAATTAAATTGCAAGCAACCAACTTAATTTTTTTTATTTTCTCACAGTATTTTTGTTGTGGTTTTTCATGGATTTTTGTTTATCATAGGGCCTCAGACATGTTAACAAATTATCAGTATCTTGTCTTAAATTTGTAGAAACTTTTTACAATATTGCAGAAATTATCCACAATATGCAAACTTGTTATTTCGGAGTTGTCTCAATTTATAGTTTCAATTTTGCACCTGCTAAGAAAATGTATTCTTTTTAGGAGTGATAAAAGCCTGCCCAATTTCAGTCATCTCTGTGTTTTGCTTTCTGATATACACACCTGAGGACCAACCCCAGTAATATGAGCCATGTTAAAAATTTAAACTATTTATAGGATACCAATCAATCAGTAAACATAGCAGAAATATATGTATTGTAGAAGCAGTGAATGGAATCTATAAAATATAGAATTTCTCTAAAACATACCTTTGCTACTTCAAGGTACCCCTAAATAAAACCTTATCAAAGTTTTTTTTATAAATTAACAATTTACTTACAAATTCATTTTCTTAGAAATTTACTTAGAAATTCATTTTCTTAGAAATTAACAATCTACGTACTGATTTAGAACAAATGACCTTCGAATCAGGTTATAACAATTTGAATTTTCAATCTTTCTTAATGTATATAATTTATGTCCATTGTTTCATTATGTGAATTATTTGCAGAATATAAGCTTTTAACAATGTGGTGAAATGAATAGAAGGTTGCTAAGTAATATAATTTATTCCTCACAAGTTAACTTTCTCAGAGATTGAATGTTAAAAATGAAGAGCTCTTTGTAACATCAGATAAAATATTGCTTTTCTTTTAACTAGGTACTACTCTTATATTGAGAATCCACTTGCTTCCAATGGATTTTAAAAAATCCAACAACCCATAAATCCCAAGAGGCTCTATGAGAATTAAGTTGACACAGGCACAAACACACTAGTAAGATTCCATCAATAAAGGTAACTTATATTAAGAATCTGTTTACACACTAAATTAAGGCACAATAGTGTGTGAGTTCTCATACAGTATGGTTTTATGAAAAGAGAGTCATTTATGGAAATTCAAAGTACTTGGTTCCCAAAGTCCAAGTTTTATTTACATATTTCTATTCTAAAAATAAGATAAAAAATCCTTATAATCACTGAGAGAAAGATAACACTCTTCCATTAACAGATGAAAGAGCCATCATAAATAATTTTCTTTAAAGTACTTGGGAAATTTAGCCCCATCAATCCATCTCCAGAGTTAGTCAAAATATTCATCAAACTATAACAAGCTATTTAGCAAAATAGAACAAACTCCTGTTCTTTAGAAGGTTACATTCTAGCTGCATATTCAGAATCCTAACTGAATACTGTTAAGATATTTAATTTACTTAAATAAAATACTCAAAGTTGTGACAAACCAGATATAATGAAAAGATATCTACAAATACTAGTTGCTGTGATTACTGAAATACTGATGGATTAGGGATAGAATAGTATAAATAAATTAACACACTAAATTCTAATGCATGACACAAGATGGCCCGATCTCTCACAAGTGGGGATTCTTGGGTCCAAAAATCTTGAAGAATTTTACAACTTGGATGCCAATACTCAGCATAAAACTCCCAGAGATATAAGTAGCATTTTCATTTTCTCTGGGAAATACAGTTAAGACACAGAATATTTAATGAACACTATTCACCATTAAATTATCTTAATTGTAGGGTTGGGGCTTTTTAGGGACACAGGGAGAGAGAACCATTTTTCCCTATGAGAATTCTGGAATGTGAATTAACTGAAGAGTTTAAGGTAATTGGGAAAAGCTTAGACATGGTTAAATATTTGAAAGCCCTAGGAAACCACACAAATGTAGAACGAGGCTGTAAACTCCAGAAATCATTTGCAAAAAGCATGGAAGTCAGACCAGGAATGAGTACAACACAGCAAACTTGGCTTGGGAGGTCATTTCTGCCTTTTCATGTCTGTAACCACAGCAACAAGCACAGAACCACAGCAAAGAGCACAGAACCCCAGCACAGAAGAGGTGCTCTCTAAATACTGGTTCAATCAATCAATGAATGATCCTCAATCTCAAATCTATCATCTTTTTCTTTTGAAAAACAAGAACAGAACTTCTTGTCCAGTTCCTGGCTCAGCATTCAGCATTTCCCTTTCTGTTCATTTCCCAGTATCATGCTTTTCTGGACTTACATAAACTCCTCTGGCCATACTGGCCACCCAAGCACAACACCATAGGGGAGATGTGTATTCCATCCCTGATCATTTAGGGTCAAAACGATTGCTTCAATTTCCTTGCCCTTTGGGAAACCAATTTAAAACATTTGTAATCTTCGTCCTCTCCAAACCAACAGTTTTTAGTCAATCTTTAATAAAATGTGTTAAAAGATTCTGTTTTTGAGTGATTCATAATGCTAATGAATTAATCAATCCCATTATCACATATCTTTCTGTACATGTCAAACTGGATGTAGCTGACAAGGTTATGGCCATTAAATACAGGTTCATGGACATACACATTTGTTCTCGACAGGAGTCATCTATGGCTAACCTTTGACTTTCTATGCTTCTATTAATTGAATGTCAATAATTGCATACAATTTTCACATTACTCTGTCACTGCATGTCGAAAATTCCAAACATCAATGCATATTTTTATATATTTAAATGGATATCCTTTATTACTTTGTAATTGTCCTTTTTCTGAAAATGGTTTGTATCACTTTATTTTAACATTTTTCAATAGTTATCCTACTTTGGGACTAGTGAGCGTTTTCACATAGTCTTCGTTTGAGTTTCCAAGAAGCTGAGCCTGAGATAAGAATCCTTATGTTACTGATTCTTTGAGGGAGTGTTTCAGAAGAAACTTGTAAGGAAGTGAAGGAAGCAGGATAGGACACAGGGGGAAAGCAAAGCAAAGATGTGGTTTCAGCTGAAGTCTAGTCTCAGCCTGATCCCATAGTTTTGGAACAAGAGTGACACCACAAACATTGTCCCACCTTGAGGCAAAGGAGCTGGACGTTCATATTTCCTTATTGGTCAAGTGGGTGTGTGCTGCTCCGGGTTGGGAGTGAAGGCTCTTTCCCTCCAGGCAACATCCGGGAAGGTGGGTCCCATCTATGGAGGTCAATTCTTTATCAAATGGAGCAGCTGTGGCTTTTAGCAGCTAACACACATAGTAGCTGGGTGTGGGCATGCAAGCCTCCCAGAGGGTTTCTTCCTGATATTTAATTTGACCCCCCCCCCAAAAAAAGAACTTCCTATGGCTTGGTGGTTGTTTTATTGTCTTAGTAATACATACATGAACTATGTTTTCAATATGTAGACATTTTACTGAATAAAATTGCAATGATTTGGTAGCCCACCACTGGACAACTAAAAAATTACAAAGCGGATGAAAACAGAAAGCTTAAATGGTGCTTGTAATAAAACTTTAAATTCCAAATGCAGCCTATCCTAGGAATTCAGTGCTGGAAATTGCATTCCATGAATGATAGCTACTGTGCAAATTTCATTAGATTATGCAAATATTTATTTCATAAAAGAAAAAAATTTAAATGACTCAAATTTTTATGTCACAAATGGTAGTAATTCCAGAAGCTTCTGTGCCACGTAAGTCAACAGCAGATTTACCAGCACAGGTGGGAGCTTTCCTTTCACCAGGGTAAGGTCTCCCTTCATTAATGGCAATGGACCCACTTTAGCAATGGCCCTTCCCAAGGAGCAATATATGATCTTAGAGCAACTTGGGAACCATAGACTTTAGTTACTTAATTGACACCTGTTCTCTAATAGCACAGTGTGTCTCCATTTCTTCTTTCTATGCCCCTTACATATAATGTCTTGCAGGTTTCATCATGCCTTCTTCCCTGTTCATTTTCCATGCCATAGATTGCTTGTTCCTCTTTCAAAGGATTGACTATTAAAGAAGCAAGACTAGACTACCTCTCAGGTGGACCAACTGGATGGAAGAATTGGCAACAGCCCTTCTCCTTCCTTCTTGTGCTTCTGTGCATTTACAGCCTGTGTTTGGGGACAGTTACATATGGGCACCAAGGTTACCCCCTGGTCTCCCTTGCTGCTTTACCAATATGGAGTAAAGTATGAGGGCAAAGGCTCTGGAGGCTGGCACAAACCCAACTTAAAGTGTTGCTTTGGCACTTGGAGTGTCAGGCTCTTTCTCTTCTATTTGCTTGTTGTATAGCTGCCTTGAGCTAGAAGCAGCAAATGAAGGTCAAAGATAACAATGTATAGCTTTCTAAAAGGAAAAGGGGAACCAGTGACCACTGCTAGCAATACATATAAGAATAAAATGTGATGCAGGCCCTGATAGAGCCCCATATATCATCTTGAAGACCTAGGAATAGCCAAATTTCACAGGAGAACACAGCAACCACTTTGTGAAGAAATGAGTACTGTGAATGCTATGGGATAGCTACATAGGCTCACAATCCACAATCTGCAGAGGTGCATCAAAAATTCCAAAACAAGTATTAGGAGAGGATTTGAGGTCAGATAATAGTTGTGCCCTTTTCATGAATCATGGAGGGTGGAGTTTGGGAAGGATAAGTGCAGACTTGAATTTGGGGCTTGGGAATTTTCTTCTGTAGGCAGTCAGCACAACTGGGGCACCAAGCCAGGTCTGAAATTCATCTGTTTCCTTTTTGCAGAGTTCTTCAATCTGTTTAATCTGGAATCTTATCTATGACATACCTCCTTTATCTCGTATAGGTCTATCTTTCCAGGACTTGGCTGTATTTGGGACAACATTAGAATGTTCTTTAAGACTTTCTTTTTAGCAATTTATGTGTCACTTTAGAAAGGAGATATTCATGAAATCTGTTTCCCACTCAACATTTGATAACAAATGAGGCACAGAGATGTTAATGGCTTATCTTATGTCACACAGCTATTTATCGGGCAGGTGTAAATTACTGCATAATCATTCATTCCCACTGGCAGGCTACATATTAAGTAATTATATTTTCCCTGTGAAGATTCTTTATCTCAGACGCACTTTATGATCCAGCAATACTAAACTACTTGTACCATGATATTTCTTATTTCTGTATCTCCTTTCACTGTTCCCTCTTCCTAGAAAGTTCCCCACCTTACCCTGGCCTGTCTCTATATCCATGCTGTACATTTTCACCTTTCAGGAAGCCTTCCCCAGGAACCCCAAAATGGGTTAGGAACATCTCGTCAATACCACAGTGTATTAAAACAACCTATTTTTGTATATTTCTCTCCAAAGAGCAGTGCGTGTCTTATCTTTATATCAATTAAGTATAGTATAATGATTGAGTGTAGGTGCTTACTAAATTTGTATGGAATGAATGAATGAATGAGATTAATGAATACAAATATCAATGTATAAATAAGCAGTGTGAACAACAAGCTTCTATAAGAGGTTATGGACAGTTTTTATAAGAGGAACTAAGAAATGATGATATTGGGCTTCCCTGGTGGCGCAGTGGTTGAGAGTCCGCCTGCCGATGCAGGGGACACGGGTTCGTGCCCTGGTCTGGGAAGATCCCAAATGCCGTGAAGTGGCCGAGCCCGTGAGCCATGGCCGCTGAGCCTGCGCGCCCAGAGCCTGTGCTCCGCAATGGGAGAGGCCACAGCAGTGAGAGGCCCGTGTACTGCAAGAAAAAGATAATAATAAAAAAATAAAAATAAAAATGAAGGCGGGGGGAGAGAGACAGAGAGAAAATGCTGAAAACATCTCAGACTAAAGGCTGCCCATAAGAATCCTCCCAGTATGTTAACGAGATCCATTTCATTTCAGGCATTTGCTGAAGATGTTCCATATTAAGGACTTCATTTCTACCCAGCCAATTTCCAAGGCCCCAGTCAGAGCTCATTAACACTTAGCCTGTTGTAGTCCGCTACTGCACGGTGAACTCTTCTTTTTTGCTTTTGTGTATAAGCAGCCGAACCATATAAAAGTCCCTGTCCAAGCCACATCCATAGTTTCAGTACCAAACCGGCATTTATTGCATGCCCATTATGTGCCAAGCGCTTAGCATATGTCATCTCTAAGCCTCACCATAACTCCAGGAAGTAGGTTGTATTACCTCATTTTACAGAGGAAGATATGGGACAGAGCTTAGCTAATTGCCATGGTGTCACTATGTGGGAACTGACAGAGCCAGGTGTAAGGTACATGTGTGATTTACAAGATCTGTGCTCTATTCACCAATTTGTGTCCTCGAAGTCTAGTGTGGTGGAGAGAAATACATAAAACCAGTATAAGAGAGAGAATAAAGAAGGAGAGAACAGACTGTCTGATAAAGACAACACAATCTGGTGTTCCAGTGTCGAACGGCGATATGAGACTCCTGTTTAAAATCCTGCCCTAATGGCCTGCACGATGACAGAGTTCTCCTGGGTCTGAGACCACTCAGGTCGTCTGCCTGAAGAGGGAGCTTTTAAATTCTTGCTCTAGCTGAGCAAGCAATAGCATACTTCCAGGTCAGTCTCTCTGGCAAAAGACCCCTGCTTTTGTTCATAATTCTAGTTGTCAGCCCTATTCCACCAACACTTGGTGCCGTATTTACTCTAAATACCTTATATTTAATGTGTCCAAAATTAAACTCCTGGACTTCCCCATTAACACCTGTCCTCCCTCTAAAACTTGCTACTCCTACAGTCTTTCCTATCTCTGTGCACGTTAACCCCATTCTTCCCATTTCTTTGGACAAAAGCTTTGGGTCATCCTGGAGTCTTTTCTCTTTCACATCACAAATGCAATCCATGAGAAAATCAGCTTGGCTCAAACTTCAAAATATATTCCAAAACTTCTCTCATATTACCACCTCCCACCCTCATATAAATTTTTGCAATAACTTCCTACCTGACTTTCCTTCCTCTGCCGTTGCCTCGCTATAGACAACTTTCAATACAGAAGCCAGAGTGATCCCTTTAAAACAGGAGACAAATCACGCCCTTACTCTCTGCAAAGCCTCAAATTGGCTCCTGTTGCACTCAAAGTACTTACAATGGCTTTCAAGGTCCTACCTTATCTGGCCCTTTTCACCTCTGTATTAGTATGCTAGGGCTGCCATAACAAAGCACCACAGACTGGGTGGCTTAAACAACAGAAATTTATTTTCTCATAGTTCTGGAGGCTAGAAATCCAAGATCAAAGGGTCCCCAGGGTTGGTTTCTTCTGAGGCCTGTCTCCTTGGTTTCTAGATGGCCACCTTCTCCTAGTGTCCTCACATGGTTTTCCATCTGTGTGCGTCCGTGTCCTAACCTCCTCTTTATATAAAGATATCAGTCATATAGGACTAGGACCCACCCTAAAAACTTCATTTTAACTTAATTACCTCTTTAAAGACCCTATCTCCATATACAGTCATATTCAGAGGTACTGGGGCTTAGGACTTCATAATATGAATTTTTAGCGAGTAGGGACACAATTCAGCCTGTAACAACCTCTGTGACCTCACCTCCTACCACTATCCTCCCTCATTCTCTACATTAGGGCCTCAAGAGTCATCCTGCTGCTTTTCCAACAGTCAGGCTTATTCCTGCTTCAGGAGCTATTCTTCATGTTTGAATCCTCTTGCCTCTAAACAGTTGCAAGCCCTCCTCTTCTCTCAATTCCTTTCCATGTGCACATGAATGTCACCTTATCAGTGAGGTTATTCCTATACCAAGCCTCAGACCTCCTAACTACACACAGATTCTCCATCTCCCCTTGATTCTGCTTAATTTGTCTCCAGAGCCTGTATTATTATTTACCACACTATATATTTTCTTATTTACCTGCTTGTTTTTCTTTGATCTCCCTCCACTTAATAGGTACTCATTAAGTATTTGCTGAATGAATCAATAAATAAAATATATTCATTTGCAGAAAGGAATACCTCCAAAGTTCAGCATCATAAGGGATCTGGCAATGAAATCCTATAAGCCACTGTTCAGAAAATCAAATGTTTTGATTAGAAAAGAGAAGAGAGGCCTAAGGGAACACTGGGGATAAATGACCTAAAACTTCTGAAGGAGTGTCCTGTGGATGACCCCGAACTCACTCTTTGCATTTAGCATTCCTCCACTTGGCCAAGTTGGGACCAACTGATAGAACTGAAGAGAAGGTAAATTTTAGCTCAATATGACAACAAAAAAAAATTCCAGTGAAACATTTATGCTTCCAGAAGATGGCTCCCAATCATAGAAAATAAGGAAGCAGAAACCTTATTTTACTTAACCAAGTAATTACCAGAAACCAAGTAATTACCTCAAGAATATTGCAGGCAAGATACCTGTGTTCACGAGTGGATCAAACAGGTGATTTTTTAAGTTGGGTTCCAACTCCAAGATTCTAGAAAGATAAATCAACTTTAGATGAGGAAAAACATCACCACTTCACAAAGTATGGCTGGTCTCAGTGTCCGACTGTTTTCATGACTTGGGTCTGGTGAGATTGCCAGGTCTGGGAAGTATCACAAGATAAAATGAGAATGGGAAATCAGGGAGACGAGGGCCAAGCTTTGCCAATAAATTGTCACATGACTGTAGGCAAGATACTTCACTTCTCTGGGTCACTGGTAAGTCCGCACTAAATTGAAGGCTTGGGTACATATACACAATGGAATATTACTCAGCCATTAAAAAGAATGAAATAGGGCCTCCCTGGTGGTGCAGTGTGAAGTAAGTCAGACAGAGAAAGACAAATACCATGATACCTCTTATATGGGGAATCTAAAAAAAATGATACCTATGAACTTATTTACAAAACAGAAATACACCCACAGACATAGAAAACAAACTTATGGTTACCAAAGGGGAAAGGTGTGGGGAGGTACAAATTAGGAGTTTGGTACAAATTAGGACCGACATATACACACTACTGTATTTAAAACCGATAACTAACAAGGACCTGATGTATAGCACAGGGAACTCTGCTCAGTATCCTGTAATAACCTAAATGGGAAAAGAATTTGAAAAAGAATAGATATATGGGGCTTCCCTGGTGGCGCAGTGGTTGAGAGTCCACCTGCCGATGCAGGGGACACGGGTTCGTGCCCTGGTCCGGTAAGAGCCCACATGCCGCGGAGCTGCTGGGTCCGTGAGCCATGGCCGCTGAGTCTGCGCGTCCAGAGCCTGTGCTCTGCAACGGGAGATGTCGCCAACAGTGAGAGGCCCGCGTACCACACAAAAAAAATAAAGAATAGATATATGTATATGTATAACTGAATCACTTTGCTGTACACCTGAAAATAACACAACTGTGTAAACAGACTATAGTCCAATATTTAAAATAAAAATTTAAAAAATAATTTGCATATAAAAATGAATGAATAAATAAAGGCTTGGCCTAGATGAGTACTACGTCCCTTCTGTTCTAAACACTGTAATTCTAGGTTCTTTTTCAAATCTTAAAAACTGGTAGAGAGTTGTGATGAAAGACAGTCACAGGGTATCATGGGAGGGGGACGAGGCACCCTGGCACGTTTGGATTGAAGGAAAATCATGTTAAATCAAATTCATTCTTACCAGAGGAATTCAGAAATGAGAGAACAAGTTCTTCTGGGCTAGTCATCCAACATCTCTTCAAGGATGTGAAAGGTGAGGGAGCTCCAAGCTTGAAAAATCGGGATGAAACTGCTACTTATACAGAAAACTGCTTCTCACTCCCAAGGGACTAATAAAGCACTGGGGTGTGCTGTGCTGTGGTTCCTGGAGACTCAGTCATACATGGAACGATTATCACTGAAGACTAATTCCAAACAGAAGTAAGCCTGTGAGTGAATGCGCATTGCTGTGCTTGCCTGAGCTGCTTCATCTTGACTGAAAAACATCTCTTGTGGATGTTTCCCAGGTGTTGATCTGAGACTAATAAGGCAGCAGTAAAGACTTGAGTTATTCCAGCTCCGTATCTAACATCTTGGTCTACCTTCTGCTAGGCACGCCCTGCACGTGGCTTTGGGGGCTCTTTAGAGATTTCGGTGGAAAAGTACCAAGCATTGTTGACCAAATCTGATTTTTAAAAAAAATTCCCAGTAGCTTCCAAGTAGTTAGGATTGAAATGGTACAATGGACTTTAAGCAAATCTGTGACCTGTTTTCTTACGTAGGCCCCAAATTTTATATTTTCCAAGATTTAATCCAGGGTAGATGCTCCAACTCTAGAATTATCTGAGACCAAGATCTGTGTTTTCACCATTGTCCCCATTTATTTCCATCTTATTTTACTCTTCCTCTGTGAAAGAAAGCAGACCTGCCTGGTTTCCCTTTTTATTTCATCAGTATCTCTTCCCAGGCTTCACAAACTCACCAGAACAAGGTGGATTATTTGGACCCTTGGTCCCATGAGGTTTAGATAACAGAACCTGTTTTTGCTGAGAGTTGAAAAACAGAAATGACAACATTCCTTTTCAGACTGGGCTCCCTAAGCCTTTTCCTTATTCTTCTTTTTGGTACAATAATGAGGGCTGACAGGCCCCTTGACACCATTAATGGTAAATGAATTTTTCAGTAAAGACTAACAGAGAAAAACGATGGAAGTTCAGATTTATTTTTTTGACCCAGAGAGTTCTGTATCTCCTTATGCCTTTGCTTTCCATGTATACTTTAGGAGAAATTTCAGCAAAAGCTTCTTAAAATTAATCCAGTAGCTGTCTCCTTCAACTCTCCTTAGAGGTCCTAGACAATTCTTAAGGGCCCATATCCCGAAAGATTAAAGGCAGTGCAGTCAACTCAAGTCTTATCCTGAGCCTTACCTTTGTAAACTTAGCAATACCTCCTCCTTTTCACGTAAGAAAATTTACAGAGAAGCAGTCTCACACGTGAATTGGATTCTGTCCCATTTCTCTCCCAAACTGGGAAGAAGCTGGTCATATACTTGCACATTTGTATTATAAATATTCAAAGACTCTAATCCGGTATCTTCCATATAACACACATTTTAACTCCTACTTTAAACTTTCAGAATGCTTTTTATGGCATCTGTTATGCCCTACTTTAAAACGTCTGTCAGCCTAATATTTCTACTTTTTTTTTTCCTTTATTAATTTATCTTCAAGGTCATGTGTGGAAACACCTTTCAGGGGAAAGAACCCATCTGCTTTGGTGAAAATGTACACTATAAACTTTCATTTTTGCAAGGGTATAAATAAAAAAAAAATCCGAGAGTCTATTAGAATGCCTTCAAAGCAGAGTTCCCTAAAACTTGCTTTGTGCAACACTGGTACCAGGAGTCCACGCAGCAAACAAAACAAAAGCAGGGGAGGGGGGGGATTCAGCATTAGAAGATACCCTCTTTAAAATTCAAAATGCAAAGCAGCATTGTAAACGGTTGTAGGCATTCTAAAGAAAAGATATTTGCTTCATTTTATTTAACTGCTTATTTCTCAAACTTATTTGATTACAGACTCTTTTCCTGTATGAACGCAACAAATAGTAACATGCTGCTGTACTAGGGTTCCACGGTACACAATTTGGAAACTGTGCTAGGTGATACTACTCTTCATTTTTCAGAAAGGACTATTCCAAGGCATTCCTGTATTGGAAAATAATCTCGAGATAGAAATATAGTTCACTTCTTTCTCACACTGCATTTACAGGGGTATCTAGGGTTCATCTCACAAACAGTAAACCTCCAAGTGACTGTTTGGTTCTTATAAGTAAACACAAAAACGTATCTTCTTTTTTTAACTTCATCTGAATCATCAACAGCTCATCGGCTGGGGACAAATCATCAATTATCACAGACAACAGCCACAGTCACACCTCCAGTGTTCATCTCTCACTCGCCTTCCCTTGTTTTTATTTGTCACACTTCAGGTACTTCTTACTGTACGTACTTCTGACCCCTAAATACAAATAAACACACAAAGAATCTAATTTATTATTTCCCTCATTAAAAAAAAACCCATCATCAGTGATGTCCAGGTAAGACAGAGCAGGTGTCTCCCTCTTCCATCCCTCTTTGGCTGATTGAATCCCTCTCACTTCCTTATTTGTGACATGGAGGGTCACCCCAACACAACTGACAAGTATTCCCTGAGATCCTGCGTGTAAAGTCCCCAGCTTGGCACACAGTAATCCTGACGTCTTATCAGTCATAAAGTGTCCTACCATGATGTCCTCACATACTTTTTATGGTCACACCTGGAACATCTGGCATTCCCTTCTCGCTTTTCCCAACTGCAACGTTTTCATCCTCCAAATTACCCTACCACTTCCCCACTGACAGACCTTTCTCTAGAAATGTGAGGATATGTCCGATTGATGAGGAAACCTGTAGTGAGCAGCAAGCAGCCTACCGAAGTCCAGTCCATCTGACCGCAGTTCCCCAGCTCCCCAAACATGAACACCTCCCTACAGCCCCATCAGGAACACTCTTGATGTATTCGCATAACCCTTCCTTAAGACATTCTCCTTCTTGCCCCTTTTTCTTCCCTTTTTATGGTGATATCAAATCCCATGCAAAAAAAATAAAACCTCTTCCTGATGTCCCATATTAACCCTTTCCAATACTACAGGTCTATGATTCTACTTTTTTACTGATGAATTCATATATATACACTCAAGTTGTACTTACTGATGTATGGTTTTCACTATTTAAAAAAATTTTTTTAATTGAGGTAATTGACATATTGTATTAGTTTTAAGTGTATAAGAATGATCTGATATACAGATATATTGTGAAATGATCGCCACAATAAGTTAATATCCCTCACCACCATAGTTACAATTTTTTTTTTCTTGTGATGAGAACTTTTAAGATCTACTCTCACAGCAACTTTCAAATACATAGTACAGTATTGTTAAATACAGTCACCATTCACTATGGCTTTTATTCCCCCGGATATTTTTCTCACATAAACATAAGCTCTTTAAGGGGAGTGAATGTATCAGTATTTTACTCCATCCACAGTGGAAGTGTAAAAAATTTTGATTGATCCACCAATACCAAACACTTTCATTCCTAGGAGTTATATTTATTCCAGTTTAACTGCAATAAATTACACATAGGACAGAAAATATTAATTGAGGGATATAGCAAAGTTGGATATAGCAAAGTTGGGGTGTTTACTTAGGGACAAATGACTGTGAAGCTTTTATTTATTTGGTAGTTGGTTTGTGTGTGTGTTTTTTTTTTTACAATTTATTAATTAATTAATTTATTTTTGCTGTGTTGGGTCTTCGTTTCTGTGCGTGGGTTTTCTCTAGTTGTGGCAAGCGGGGGCCACTCTTCATCACGGTGCGCGGGCCTCTCACTATTGCGGCCTCTCTTGTTGCAGAGTACAGGCTCCAGACGCGCAGGCTCAGTAGTTGTGGCTCACGGGCCCAGTTGCTCCACAGCATGTGGGATCCTCCCAGACCAGGGCTCGAACCCGTGTCCCCTGCATTAGCAGGCAGATTCTCAACCACTGCGCCACCAGGGAAGCCCAGTTTGCGTGCTTGTTTTGTCATTCAGGATATTGTTTATTTAGAAAATGTGTTCAGGAATACTCAAGTTTTATCTGCCTGGAATCTTCCCAATCATTTTTGGTTTAGGTAACACTTCTCTGGCTACAGCCTTAACTCATCAAAGACTCTAGAACTTCTCTCTCTTTAAAAAGGAAACCATGAAGGATAATCCCTAGGCATGATGTATGGAGACAAAGAGGTCTAGTTGCCTTAGAGCATAACAGCCCTGAGCCTCAATGTTTGTCACCAATGTTGAATGACACAGGCCACAGCAATCCTACGGAGAGCTGTGACTTCCAGCGGCTGCTCTGGGGAGTGACTCTTCTTGATCACATGATATGGTCCTCCATCCTGCAGGAGGTGGCCAGCCCCATTTAGTCCTCTCAGCACCTCTGGCAGGCAGCCTTTCCAAGCACTGTGCCACCTGCAGACAGGATGCCTGTCTTTCACGTACCTGGCACATGCCCTTGGGAGTGGTGAAGGTTTCTCCTAATTCTTAGCATATTGCCTAAGCCTACATTATTGGAATACAAATGACCAGCCTGATAAAAGAGTAACCTTGAGTCTGCTCTCCTTTCTGTGTCAAAAAAGTAAATCACTCACAAATATGGAACTTTTATTAGCAACACATTACTTGGGGATCCACCTAAGTAACACTGGGTTGACAGTCACTGCGCTCACTGACAGCCCCTAGCAACGTCAAAGTCAGGACTGTCCCGGTCACTCAAGTGAACTGCTCTCTCAAGAAAAGAGAACTGGGCTTCCCTGGTGGCGCAGTGGTTGAGAGTCCGCCTGCCGATGCAGGGGACACGGGTTCGTGCCCCAGTCCGGGAAGATCCCACATGCCATGGAGCGGCTAGGCCCATAAGCCTAAAAAAAAAAAAAAAAAAGAACTGACTTCTATTATAAACTAAGCACTGTGCTGGCCACCTTCTCAGTTTGTCACACAACTTGATGAGCGGATGCATTTTTAGAAACTAAGGCTCTGATAGGTTCCTCAACTATATCCAAAACTGAGATGTAGTAGTCAAGGTTTCTCAAAGCCTGAGTCCTTTACACCATCGCATACTGCTGCTCTATTACTAAAGTTCTCTAAAGAAGCAAACCGGTGTAATGTCTGTATGGTCTCCATTAAATCTCCCTGCTACTGGATTGATTTTCTCACTTTTTACCTCTGGGATTGGCATGTATGGTCTACTTTTTTCTCCACTCTTGTTATTCCATAAAATATAGGAATATTCTTTTAAATGAGTCCTTGCGGCAACTTTGGAATTACCATCATTCTTCAAACAAGTTATGTAAACCAGCTGCCAATAGTGGTCTCTGGTTAAACATTTAATATTATTGTTCCATAGAGTTACTACTGAAATACACTTATTTCTAAACGATCTCTTATTTGAATCTGAAGGCTGTCTCTGAAGTAGTTTTGTGTAGTGATTGCAGAGGACTAATTTTTAAGGTGTTGTATTGTTTGAAGATATATGAACACTTCACAGGTGCATTAGTGAAGTAAAGACCCATGAATGAAGCAGTAACTTACGAAACAGGGCAAATAAAATGTTGCATCTTCTGTATAGGTGAAGGTACGTTAGCTATGTGCAGTTAAATACAGGTATGTTAAGGGTTAATTATTCATTTAAAATTTTCTTTATGTCTGTTTATTAAAAAGAAAGAAAATCTTATTATGTGAAAACTGTACCCATTATTGTGAGAAAGAATTTTATCATGAAAAGCTTGAATGCCATGTACAGTTTAGACGTCTGTGGATATTGAAGGCTGTAGTCAAGATAAAGAAATATATAATTCCCTCCATCTCAGAGAAGGTAAAAAGAGAAGAGAGAGAATGCAACTCAAGATCCACTTCTGTTCTGTCCACAGAGAGGAACTGGCATGAATTTCTAGAAGGGAAGACAGGCTGTGAAGCATGTGAAATGCTCAAATATGTCACAGTATCTGCCATCACAGCTAATACTCAGCAAGGCAGCACCTCTCTAGAAGGTACCATGATTTATAACACTATTGGAAGTCCGGAGTGACCAAGTTATCCAAATATTCAACCAGGAGGCAGCTAAAGAAACCACTCTGGTTACCTAGGAAGCAGGCTGGTTTCGAAAGGACGTGAATAAAAGGTGGCAGGAATACACTCTCAAGAACAGATAGGAGAGTAGCTTAAATGTGAGGATAATGTTAGGGGTTCTGACACGGACTGAATTGTGTTCCCCCCAAATTCATATGTTGAATCCTAGTTCCCAGGACCTTAGAACGTGACTGTATGAGGGATATAGGGCTTTAAAGGGATACTTAACTTAAAATCAGGTCATTGGAGTGGAACCCTAATCCAATCTGACCAATGTCCTTATAAGAAGAGGTTATTAGGACATATAGAAAGAGACACCAAGCATGTGTGGGCATAGAGGAAAAACCCAGTGGGGACACAGCAAGAGAGTGGCCATAAGTAAGCCACGGAGAGAGGCCTCAGAATCCAACCCTGCAAGCACCTCGATGGACTTCTACCTTCTGGAACTGTGAGAAAAGAAATTTATGTTGCTTAAGCCACCCAGTCCGTGGTATTTTGTTATGGCAGCTCTGGCAAACTAATATAGATTTTAATTGTCATTATAAACTTAGGCTTTGATAACAATATCTAAGGAAAAATGTAAAAGAACGTTTTATTTACTTTCAGAACCAGATGATCTTGGTTAAGGTAGCTGCTGGGGATCATGATGCAGCATGGGAGGGAGAAAAGGCAGAATTCTTCCTTTTTTTTTTTGGTTGAGCTGCAGTAGCATGTGGGATCTTAGTTCCCTGACCAGGGATCAAACCCGTGCCCCCTGCATTGGAAGCACAGTCTTAACCACTAGACCACAAGGGAAGTCCACTAAATTTCTACTTTTTTCTGTTGAGCTGAATGATCTTCCAATTGAAAAGGGCAGAAGAACCACTGATCATTGGTAATAAATGTCAAAGATTAGTGACAGGATGATAGAACAAGTCCTAGCTGCTCTAAATGAGCACCTGTTATAGAATGAATTGTGTGCCCCTCCCCTTGCCCCAAATTCATATATTGAAGTCCTAACCCCCAGTACCTCAGAAAATGACTATAATTGGAGATAGGGTCTCTAAAGAGGTAATTAAGTTAAAATGATGTCTTTAGGGTGGGCCCTACTCCAATATGACTGGTATCCTTAGAAGATGGAATTAACACACAGATATACACAGAGAGAAGACCATGTGAAGACACAGGGAGAATATGACCATTTACAAGCAAAGGAGAGAGGCCCCAGAGGAAATCAACCTTATGGAAACTTTGATCATGGACTTCTCGCTTCCGGAACTACAAGAAAATAATTTTCTGTTGTTTAAGCCACCCAGACTGTGATACTTTGTTATGATAACCCTAGCAGACTAATACAGGGCCCACCTCCTGGCTCAGATTAAGATTGCTTTTGGTGGAAACTGCAAAACTCCTAGTAGAAAACATAGGCGGAACACTCTTTGACATAAATTGTAGCAATATTTTTTCGGATCTGTCTCCTAAAGCAAAGGAAATAAAAGCAAAAATAAACGATGGGACCTAATTAAGTTTAAGGCTTTTGCACAGCAAAGGAAACCACTGACAAAACATAAAGACACATACCCACAGAATGGGAGAAAGTATTTGTGAATGACATGATCAATAAGGGGTTAATATCCAAAATATATAAATAGTTTATACAACTCAACATCAAAAAAACAGATGATCTGATTAAAAAATGGGCAGAAGACCTGAACAGACACATTTCCAAAGAAGACATGCAGATGGCCAAAAGGCACAAGAAAAGATGTTCAACATCGTTAGTTAACAGAGAAATGCAAATTAAAACCACAATGAGATATTACCTCACACCTGGCAGAATGATTGCCATCAAAAAGAATACAAATAACAAGTGTTGGCAAGGATGTGGAGAAAATGGAACCCTTGTACACTGTTGGTGGGAAGTAAACTGGTGCAGCCACTGTGGAGAACAGTACTATGGAGGTTTCACAAAAAACTAAAAATAGAACTACCATATGATCCAGCAATTCCACACCTGAGTATATATCCAAAAAAACTGAAAACACTAATTCAAAAAGATACACACACCCCAACATTCATAGAAGCATTATTTACAATTGCCAAGATATGGAAGCCACCTAAGTGTCCATCAACAGATGAATGGATAAAGAAGATGTGGTATATACACAGAATGGAATATTACTCAGCCATAAAAAAGAAAGAAATTTTGCCATTTGCAACAACATGGATGGACTTGAAGGGTATTATGCTAAGTGAAATAAGTCAGACAGAGAAAGACAAATACTTTATGATATCACCCATATGTGGAATCTAAAAAGTAAAACAAACCAGTGAATGTAACAAAAAAGAAACAGACTCACACATAAAGAGAACAAACTAGTGGTTACCAGTGGGGAGAGGAAAAGAGGGAGGGGCAAGATAGGGTAGGGGATTAAGAAGAACAAACTACTAGATAAAAATAAATAAGCTACAGGGATATATTGTACAACACAGGGAATACAGCCAATATTTTATAATAACTATAAATGGAGTATAACCACCTTTACAAATTATGAATCACTATACTGTACACCTGAAACATATAATATTGCACATCTACTATACCTTAATAATAAAAGATTGCTTTCAGTGATATCTGCAGGGCACAGATAACACCTTAAACGCAAGATGACAGAGATGCAACTCAGCAGCACTCTGCATAAAACAGACGAGAGATTTGGGAGCAAATGTGACCAATCTGAGTCCACCCAATGCAACGCAACACTCACCCACAGGCTGAGGTGGGCAACAGGCTCCTCCATGCTGCAGTGGCCACAGCACCCTTGGAGAACTGTGAAAAGACACAAACCGGAACACATTTAGAAGAGTGCAGAAGGAACCAGAAACAGGTGCCATTGTGCCATCTACACACCTGTTGAGGGAAGTGGAGACAGGACGCTGAGGCAGAAGCAGCATGAAAACTGCTGGTTTTATTTATGTGACAATCTGTGGTGTGGAAAAGACTGGCTTGGCTTGGTCACAGAGGTGTAACAAGGACATCTGAGTGGGACGGTAAAGGAAAGGGAAGTGGGCTTTAAGTGGGGTAAGAACTTTCTAGTGACCAGAGCAGCCCAAAGACAGAATGCATTGTTGGAAGAGCTAGTGAATGTCCCCCAAGCTGAGACATTTGAGGCCAGGCTGGGAATGTGGTGAAGATTCCAGCCAATGGGTGGTCAGTGCCTGTCCCAGCGCTTATAGTTCTAACTAGAGATGTTCTTGTATTTACTGCTCAGAGGTTCCTGAAGATACCTCAGGGCAGGAAAGAGCATAAAGCGCAGAACAGAGACAGTGGCTGAAAAGTAAAAGCCATCAGGATCTCTGAGTGGTGATGAAATGGGAGAAAAAGTAAAGAACGTCCATTCATTCTGACACAGTCAGCAGCTAGTCATCTTCCCCTAGGGAACATCTTTTCCAGGGATGGGTGAGGAGAGGCATGTTTCAACAGTGGGAAGGGAAAATGCCAAATCTAAGGACTTGTATTTTCATCGTTATAACCTCACCTCTATATTTTTGAATTTTGTGCTCAGTGAAAGTCCCTTACTCTTAAAAATTGCTTCCTCCTTCCCAGGCCTGGTTCCATGGGCATGCAATCTGTTGGGTCACACAGGGTCCTGTGCTCAGGAGGGCCCTGTGCTTGGTTGAACATTCTGCTGTTGCCATCTTAAAATTCTTAATTTTGGAACAAAAGGTCCCACCTTTTCGTTTTGCACTGGACCCTGCAAATTTTGGAGCTGATCCTGTCCCCTCCACATTTTTGAGTCATACTCCTATTTGCATTCAGATGCCTTCAATTGTTCCTATAAACCTGGGACAGACAGAATTGTAGTGGTGGGTGAACGTGTTTGGAAGCAGCTGGGTTTTGCTGTCACTGGTGCTTTTCTCTCCTGCAGTCTCAACTTTTTGTTACTTACTTGCTGTCAGATTAGGAAGGAGATCCTTAGTGTCAGCTTCCTAACTTATAAATGGAAATAAAAACAGTAAGGGCCTCATTGACATTCATGGGAAGTGAATGACATAAAGCATGTAAACAAATGACTCGCGGTAACAAATATTTATCATTATTTGTTGAGGACATTCAGAGGTCATTAAGGGGAAAAAGTAATCCACGGGTCAGGCTTGGATGCCTGGTAAGTAAAGACAGAAGACAACACCTAGGGGAGCTGGCAGAGAAATACTGATTTCTTGGGAAAGAAGCCAGCATCCTCCTGGCTGAGCCAAGATCCCACATCTGAAGTCCGTGGCTTCCTTCCCTCCCACCAGCCCCACTCTGGACTGTGCCTTGTGGCTGATGCTCCTTCAGGTCAAGAGCAGATGTATCTGGGCAGTTCTAGCCCATTCTAGACTCACTGGATACTAACCCGGCATTGGATGGCTTGTATTTAACCTAGGAGAAAGTGGCTTCCCAGAAGGCTGATTTCTGTAATTTAGGACAGACACGAGGAAGAACAAGGACAGAGTTTGAGGTCAGAAGTTCTGAGGTATGGGGGTCTAAAGGGAATCATCTTTCCAGACCCTTCCCCTCCTAACTTCACTTCACCCACATCTCAGATGATGTTACATCCCTGCCTGATTAAAAACAACAACAAAAACTCAGATGACCGTCCCCTTCTCAAAACAAAAAATAAACCAAAAAAAGTTTTTGTTTTTTTTTTTTAAAAAAAAAACCTTCTTTCAAGGAGAAGTAAATAGGTCACTGCTTCTTCTCCAGGTCCAGCGCCTTTCTCCTTCGGTTCGGTCTAAAGATAGAAATTCCAGGTTACTCGTGGTTTCTTTTGACGGGAAAAAAATGAGGCTTTTGCTCCCTTTACAAGTAAAGAAATCCTATTTCCTTTAAGCTTGTCTTGTTCACATTCTCTTCCAGAAACGCCTCCCCCACCTCTTCAAACCGAGACAAAAAGCGAAATGCGGATAAAAACGCACCCCAGCAGCAGCCCTTTATACGATACCCCCGAGAGGCCTGCGGGGTCGGATGAGTCAAGCTCACGGGGAACGGCGCGGAGCGCTCTCGACTTTTCTGCATCCCAGACGTCCTAGGACTCACCTTTCCCTGATCCTCCGCCGTCCCTCTCCCGGCCCCAGACTCTCCCTCCTACTGCTCGCGGGGTTCAGGTGGCAGGCGGCCGGGGAGGCGCTTGGGGAACCGGGAGAGCCGGGGTCGCCGCACCTGTGGGCGCCGGGGGCGCGGGCCCCTCCCGGCCGAGCGGGCGCAGCTCCCCGGCGGCTCCGCTAGGGGTCTCTCTCGGGTGCCGAGCGGGCTGGGCCGGATCAGCTGACTCGCCGGGCTCCGAGCCCCGCCGCCGCGCTGCTGCTCCGTCAGTTTCCTCGGCAGCGGTAGGAGAGAGCACCCTGAGCAGCTCGAGCGCGGGGCCACAGGAGACGGCGGCGGCGGCGGCGGCGGGGGCCCCGGCAG
>NW_020175684.1:7625369-7758450 GCF_003031525.2 Neophocaena asiaeorientalis asiaeorientalis | reverse complement strand
GCGCGGGGCCACAGGAGACGGCGGCGGCGGCGGCGGCGACACCGGCAGAGCAAGGGCTCGGCGGATCCCACTCGCACAGCAGCGCACTCGGTGCCCCGCGCAGGGTCGCGATGCTGCCCGGTTTGGCACTGGTCCTGCTGGCCGCCTGGACTGCTCGGGCGCTGGAGGTGGGTGCCGCGCCTCGGAATGGGGTGGGTGGGGGAGGAGGGGACCCGCTCCCTCTGAGTCTTTAATCCAGAGAAGCCGGGGGCAGTCGAGGGGACGCCTCTCCAATCCGCGCCCAACACCCCCGCTTGCGGGCGCCCTGCGCATCCCAGCCTCCGGCCCAGCCCTGCCCTGGGGACGCGCGCTCCGGCCAGCGGAGAGGGAGCGGGCGAGGCGTCGGGCCCCTGGGTCCGCGCCGGTCGGGGGCGAGAAAAGGAGGAGGCTGTCCTGAGCTCGGACCCTGACTCAGTCCCTGACTCGGGGGCCGGGGGGAGGCGAGACACGTCCAGATGAGAGATAGGGGGAGGGAGCACGTGGGGAAAACCGAAAACGCAGCGTCCCTGGATCCTGTCCCCGGCACTTAATCGCTGCCCTTCCCTTTCTCTCGGGCCCTGGCGAGGAGGAGTCGGGACAGCTCGGGAAGCTGGGCACCCTCCAACCCCCGCTTCCCTTTGCCTTTTCCGCCCCGTTTCACCTTATCTTCGCATCCCCACCACCCCTTCCCGGCCCGACCTCCTTCCTCCTCCTTCCTCTTCGCGGCTGCTCGGGGCTGCCGCCCGAGTGCGACCCCAACATGCAGGGTCGCACAACACCCTCCGCAGGCAAACTTTGTACATTTCTGCGTCTCCCTTTTGTGTTAAGTTGAGAGAGATGGGAGGGGTCGGACACCCGCAGCCACCTCTCACCTTCTCCAAGCCAGGACATTGTGGGCGTTCGCTCGCACCCTCCGATTCTCCTGGTGAGGGCGAAGGTCCCTGGGAACAAAAGCCGCGACACCCCGCCCTCGCCAGCCCGGGGCGCGGTGGGCTGAGCCGCGCTGGTCTGTGCGCCACCGAGGCTGCCGCCTGACTCTCTTCCCCGTGTTGCGCGTCTGTCCCGGAGGGGGCTCGGCGGTCCCCCCCCCCCGCCACTTCCCATCACCTCCGCGGCTTGCTGATTCTGTGCTCGGTTGTGAAGTCCTTGAGAAATACGCGGAGAGTGGGGTGTGCGTCTGGAAAGGGCAGTGGCTGGTGGTGGGGAGGCACGAGCACTCCCCTCCTATGCATCAAAGGAGGCGTTTGTCTGATGAAGGCGCGGCCTCTTCCCTGGCAGCGCTGGGCACTCTGGTTTAGCTTCCCTGGGGACGCGGCCTGCTGTGGAGGGTCCTTAGGGTCTTTTTTTTAGGGTGCAGATGAAAGGGTTGAATTGAGTGAAGATTAAGACGGAGAAGATGGCGCCTCTGCAGTGCAGCAAAGAAAATCTGTGGAGGCTGCAGCCTGGTGAAATCCACCCACCGCTAGGTGTATAGCAAGTCTTCCCCATTGATCCAACTCTCGAACATTCAGCTAACGCCTGTGCAAAATGACTATTTTCCTTTTTATCTGAAAATGCTTAGAAGTTGTTTGCTTGGCAGCTGGGGCAGAAAAGGTGGTATTTCGCATCCTTTGGGTTCCCATTCTGTATTTTACTATTGGTAACCTCCCTTTCCCGGATGTTTGTTTGTTTGTTTCTCCTCTTCCCCTACCTCATGGTGATTTTCCAAGAAAGCAATTTCTGGACAAATGTTTTCCTGTAATTCCACTGAGACTATACTGAGTGTCACACCGTTAACAGCTTTTTAGCCCCTAATTTACAAGGTCATTGAACTTTTTCCTCTTCTGTCTTTTTCCTACAAGTGGCTCAGGAATCACCTCAGGGCTAGTTAAGGCAGATTGTTTTAAGAGTTGAAGAATTTGGTTTTCTATTTTAAAAATGCATTTAATTAAGGGAGCTGGGATTTTTCCAATACTTAAATATACTCCAATGATTATTTCAGTTTTCCTGATTGTCTTATTACACATTAAAAGACACATATTAAGTAATTAACAGCATATCATATCCTTTATAGTTGAAGCTTTTGCCAAAAAGTAAATATTTAACTGTTTTGAGCAATATTTTTTTCTGTGTAAAAGGATGCAGCGTGTAGGCAAATATGATTCAGATTTCTTTTTTAGCCTGTTTGACTGCATTTTTTTTGCTCTTCCTCCCATCCGTTTGGACATTTTCACTGGTTACTGTCACCTCCTTCAAAGGGTGGAGGTGAGATTCACAGTTTGCATTTTGCAAAGCGTTAATGGAAAAGTAGGCAATTCATTCTGATGAGGTTTGAGGGAGATTTATGCAGCTAAATCTCTGTCCACTGAAAAGATGTAATTATGAGTTGACTGTCTTTTGCAGGGCTTAGAAAATAGGTCTGCTGCAGATGGCTCAAAAAAAGAAATGAATAAGGGCAATGACAATGGGGCCTCAGCTTCTGGGGGAGGCATCATTACCTGAATTGATGATTTTCCCTAGTACAGTGACAGAGTATGAGTTAAAAAGGCCCTGACATTTATTTATTTAAACTTGATTCCTCTTAAGTTTTGTTTTCCTATATTGTGGGATTTAACCGAATCACAAGTATCTGCTTTCATAGTGGTGCTGATTCACAGATAATATATACCTACTCACACTGGCCAGAACTAACCTAATGGTAGATGCCTGAGCACAGAATAGTGAAGCTCAGATTTGATGGTGAGGTATAAGGAATCACTGTTTCTGCCTGATCTGTGGAAAGCCATGATATGGGCAGGGCACCCAAGCGGCTCTCTTGTCACCCTAACGAGCAGAGGCATGTGATGGGTACTTGGGAGGCCATTAGTACTGCAGAGAAGTACTCCAGAGAGAATAATGATCCCTGGTTCTGGTTGGGGAAATGAAGAGGAACATATAACTAAATAAATCACAAGGTTAAATTAGAAATGGCCGATTGAAAAAAGAAAAAGAAGTAATGTGACCCATTGAATATTGGTTTGAAAGAAAAACGGAGAGGTCAGAAACAGACTCACAGATGTAGAGAATACCAAGGGAGAAGGGGGGGTGGGGAGGTTGGACTGGGAGTTTGGGATTAGCAGATGCAAACTGTAATATTATATATAGAATGGATAAACAACAAGGCCCTACTGTGTAGCACAGGGAACTATATTCAATATCCTGTAATGAACCATAATGGAACAGGAAAAAAAGAGAAAACCATAGAGGTTATCCTTGTGGAAAAGGCTTTCTCCCTGTTGCTAGAGGACCTCTATTTTGTGTTACTTTTCATGGCATACTAGAGATTTCTATGCAGATATTTGTATGAAGATGAAGGTTGTCAGTCATTCTAGAAATAAACAGCTATTATGTGCCTTTCGTGTGGCCACTAAACTACCATTGAGTGTGGTAAAATTCAGTAGAAATGTACCTTCTCTTTCTGCACGTTTGATCTAGGTGGGGATATGTATTACCTTAAGAGACTTACGAAGCATCTTCGATTAATATACTTCTCTAATTTCTGCCTAGTTATATCAGTTACAAATGCAAAGATAAGCCTTATACATATACTTTAAAAATAAAGCTCCAGGAAGTAAGGTTTAGATTGACTTGCATACACCTTATTTCCCCTCACCCTCCTTCTCCTGTTCCCAGGAAGTTTGCAGAGTAAATAAGACGGGCACATGATTATGAAAGAAAACAGAAAGTGTTAAGTACCAAGAGGAAAGTACAGATTAAGTGGCATACTGAGTGAAATATTAACAGTATAAACATCTATATATAAGGAATAAAGGAACAGTGGGATGAGATAATCTTGGAGAATTTCTTGGTGGTTCCTTTCCAGCCAGATTTGTATCTCAGGTTGGGAGAAGGGAGATTAAGTCTTTGCTTTTACATATTTGTTTACATACTTCTCTCCATCTTTCCCCTCCTAGACACACACACGCGCACACACACACACACACACACACCCCTTCACCCCTACACCCCTGAGGGTGTGGGTGGAGCCAGTGTGGGATTTGATTTTCTTAGTTTCTCATCTATTCATTTGGGACCTTTTTAATTGATTCTCCTTTTGGACCAAGCTCTTTCCTGTAGTCCTGAAGCTAGCCTGGTGAACAAAACCATCATTTGCTTCAGGAAGCTTCCAGTCTAGTGGGGACCATACACAGACCATACACAAATCATTATAAGTGTGTGCTCATGAACTGTGACAGATGCTGAGACAGAAAGCAAAGGTGCAGGGTACAGTCTGGAGAGGAGTAGGGAATTCCAAATAAGGAGGTGAAGGACCAAAGGTGAGGGGCTGAAAGCAGGGTCTCAGAGCTCTGAGGTGGCATCTTCATTAGCACCTTGACTGAGGTAATGAGTACATGATGAAAAAAGTGATTCACTGGGCAGCAATGAGGAGGCTGGGGAAAATAAAATGTTTAGCTTGTTGTAGATTTTTCTGGTAGTTTTCTACCTCTTCATCTTCTACTTGACTATGAAATGGTTTCCTTTTTATAGTAGGACCTCACTTACATATGTACGGAGTGAGAATTGACACTAGCACCATCTTCTGCAAATCCTTGCAGATGCAAATCCATCTTCTGCTGTCACCCTGTGTGTCACAGCCCGTATCCAGATACACCCTCGTGAGTGGCTGGAGGAAGATGGAGGGTGGCAGGCAGAGGACGCCAAAGTGAAGGAATGAGCAGACCCCCTGAATGAGTAACAAGTTTAAGCCAGAAAATGTCTATTTCTTAGTTTTCCTTGTAGCTGTTAGTAAAAGGAAAGCAAATAGCACCTGAACCCTCAAACTGAATTTTGAAATGAAAACCAGAGGAAGGGGAAAATGTTATGTAACTGTTTTTTCAGTTTAATGTGGATAGTTTAAGAAATAACTGTTTCAGTGAGGACACTAGTGTTTTTCTTTGGGAAAAAAAAAAATCTGGTGAATTTTTCTCTTCAGATTAATGGTTAATAGATATGCTTTCCTGGTACCTTTTTAGAAGTAGAAATGCACCAAAAACTAGATTCGAATGGACTGCTCTAGGAATAAAGTAAGTCATTGAAAAAAAAGAAAAGAAAAAGCCTGGACGTGTTCATGAACTAATAGATATATGAAAAAGGGATGCTGAATAGATAGTTAGCTGACTATTCAGAGTGGGATACAGAAGACTCAGTTTCACATATGAAATCTTAGCTGAGATGGGGAGCTCAGAGGCCATTTTACTTATTTCGTCTGGCTACATCTGGAAGAAACATAAAATACAGATGTAGCTTGAGCGTTGCTAGGATTGTAGTATTTTATGAAAGAAGGTAGTGGTTGAAATGGGGAAAATGAAAGGCTTTTGAAAGCCAGCTCTATGGAAAATAGTGGAACTGTTCCTACATTTACAGCCTTGATTTCGACCAACGTGATGTCAGGCCAGCAACCAAGTCATGGAGTTTCTCATGTGTTCTGGGAAGGCAGCATTTCCCATTGATCAAAATATTGACTGTGGGTAGCTCATGCCTCAGTTTCTTCCCTTGTAAAATGGGGATAATAATGTTTATGGTTGTTGAAGATTGAGTAAATATATATATATGTGATATTCTTGGAACAGTAAATGAGTAAATATTGTGTAAAAAACATGTGTAACATGATGGCACCTTATAAGCACTACCTGTTAGTTACAATTACTGTTTATGATGATGATGTAAAATAGATACATTTAATCTCATAATTGTTGAAAGTTAAAAAAAAAAACTACATGATGTTTCATGACTTATTGACTAATGCACTTACCGACCAGTTAAGACTGTTACAGGAATTTGGCAGCTTGTTTCTGAGAAGAATGAATTAATCTGATTTAAATTGTAAAAAAAGACATTGCAGATAAAATTTTTATCACAAATAAAAATTTTAAAGTATATATTATAAAATTTCATTTATTAAATATTCATATGTATTTTATATTACAGTTGGCTTTTTTAAAAAGCATTAAAACAATACATGCTAATAGAAAAACTTGAACAATATACAGAAATATGTAAAAAGCATAAGCAGTTGCTACACAAGTGAGTAAGACCTATTTTAAATGTGTTTACCCTGGCAGCTTGCTAGACATGTCTAAAATTGAGCAAGTTTATATTCTGGCTCGATTATTAACTCAGCTATTAGTTGATTATCAGCTGTGTGCAAAGAGCTGTGAATAAGCTTGGTTTAGCTCTCAACAAAACCTTTTCTAGAGAAGTGAATAAACAGGTTTGGCCAATCTAGGCAGAAATGGAAGATTTCAAATGCCAGCAAAAGAATTTTGATGCTACCTAGAATAGAAGCTTGAAATAATCTTCATCAGAGGACCAGGAAACCAAAAAGCTGACTGCTTGAGAAGGTAACGCTTCTGTAAGAAATCAGTTTTCAAAATAAAATGAATTATTTTACTAGCTAGATGATGATAAATTCTGTGGTGGTCTACTCTAAAACTTTATAGTGATCTACTGCTTGATTAAAAGCATAGTTTTTTAAGTCAGCATATTTTGCTCATTATAAAATAAAAGGTTTCTAATCTCAGTTTCAAAATAAGGCTGAATATATTTGAGAATACTCCAAATTGGTGATACTGTGGTTAAGGTATTATTAACACATTGAAGAATCAATAAGCAAAATCCCAAGGAATCTATATGTTTTTTTTTTTTTTTTAAATCACACCAGTTCCTGTATTTCTTTATCACTGTCCTGCTCAGTCAAAAAAAGTGAGTTCAAGTCAGAGGATGCAATTATTGTAGCCATGTTTGAAGTAAACATGCTGCTCAGAATGGATACAGTGAGGAATGCAGGTACCACAACCACTTATGTAGGGTGAATGAGCAGGGGCAAGGAATAAGCAAGATGAACATTTCAGAAAAGGGAAAAGAACAATAACCCTGTTTTGTAGATGAACAAATTCTAGAATTCTTAAGGTCTTATTAGTGATGGACCCCAATATTTGTATCTTCTAATTTCCAGATGGTCTCTCTCTTTATTTTTTCTTCCCAAGTTGCAATGATTTTTAGTTGAGAAGTTTGAGCAAGAAAAAAAAATTTGGTGATTTATTTTGTTGATATGCAATAGTTCTTTGCTTGAGTCTCTTTCATAGAGAATCTAATAATTTGTCCTATGCTCTCATTTTGCTTCCACAGAAACCCACATTCTATCTTACTAAAGAATGTTTAAGGCATCCTAGGTGATTGGGACTGATAAATTACTTTTCAGCCTTAAAGGATGCTTCTGAGAATAAGAGATCTGCTCTATCAAAAAGAGTCATTTGTATTAAGTGAAGAAATGCATTGTTACTCTTGTTGCTTTGTTAAATTTCAAAGCTTTAATGACTGATATATTTTGACCCGGTGGAGACATTTTACAGGAATAAAGATGAGAGGTTTAATCCTACACTTGAGATATATTTGTCTACTTTACACCTGACGTCTTACCCCCAAGTGACCACAGACTCATTTGTTGTTTCTCCTGTCTGCATATGCTGGATTACAATAAAACTAACAAGGCAACATAGTTTTTATTTTTAGTCAAAAATGAAGAAAATAGTATTGTCTATTAAGGCTTGGTTAGTCCAAAAAAAGGACTTTTTATGTTTGCTCTAACTAATGGATGGCTTTTCAAAAGCATAATTATTGTTTTTATAAATAACACAACTCAGTTATTTTGTAATGGAATTAATAGGCACACATGATAAAGATAGATAAGTGCTGTTTTGTAACCATATTTATTGATTTTTTTCATCTTTCGAAGAAAAGAGGCCTTATCTACTTTGAAGATTGAGCCTTTAAAACTGATGCAAACTTTTTGAAATCTTTGCTTAACTCTTCAGAGACTAACATAAAAACATCATATGAAAAGTTATATTTGAGAGCAAATATTCCCCATGCTGATGCTCTTACTTACTTTTTTTTTTTTTAAAAACAAATAGGTTTGTCATTGCGGTGTATTGGTTTGAAGATACAAATGGTGAGTTTTTAAGAAACTCCCATAGAAACTTGCAAACATGCAGAGCGATCGTTCCAAGAATAGTTTATTCAGATACGTATATATTAGATGAATGAGCAATTTAAAATTAAAATCAAATGTCTATAGAGAAGTTACTAGCATATTTTCATATACAGAAACTTAGATTTTTATAGGCACACCTGGAAAGGAAAATTCACTCCTTCATTAAACCAATATTTTTGAGGTCCCTCCCCTCATGGGGAGTTTACAATATAATAAGGGGTAGACAGAATAAATAGCAAGTAATAGGGGACTTGGAAAAAATTAAGGTGGTAAGGATATCATAAGCAAATGCTAGGTGGAAATCTGCTGTGAGTGTGATATTTTATGTGGTGTTATCAGGAAAATTCTCTGACCTGGTCACTACCCAAATGTAAACTTAGATATCTGGAGGAGAGAACTATTTATTCACTGTGATGTAAAACAATAACCAGAGACACAGATCTACTTTGGTGGTTAGATATTAAAAACAAAAATGGTGGGGCAGGAACTCAGGAAGGTGTAGGAGGCTGAAGAAAGCCTATTTCCTACAAACAAGAAACGGGGGAAAGGATTTTTACCTGAGAGGGTCCTGCTCAGTTTCAAATCCAGCTCACCCCATTATTTCAGAATCCCTATCCACATGCGTGGCGTGTCCTCCACATATGTATTTGTAGAACAGAACAATTTCCTAGGTGGTGAGAGTACCAGCTTCTTCCTTGTGCTTTTCTGTATTTTCCAAGTTGCCTAGAGAACTCTTGAACTGCTGCTATGACAAATCAACATGTAAGAATTTAAGTGGGAAGGGTGAAGTTATTCCTGCCTCAGAAGCATAGGAAAGTCAAGTAAGCAGAGGCAGAAAGCCCCAGGAGGGCAAAGAGTAGGTGTGGCCAGACTTCAGTCCGTTCAAAATTTGCAAATCTGAATGGTCCCTGTGTATAAAGGAGTTCCAGAGGCACACTGCCCCCTCTCTTTGCCCAAAGATAGAAGGTCCACACAGAGTTCCTGAATCCTGGAGATTTCTCCAAATGAAAAAGCGTCCTGGGACTTCCCTGGTGGCGCAGTGGTTAGGAATCTGCCTGCCAATTAATCCTCCTGCCAATGCAGGGGACACAAGTTCGAACCCTGGTCTGGGAAGATCCCACATGCCGCGGAGCAACTAAGCCTGTGTGCCACAACTACTGAGCCTGTGCTCTAGAGTCCACAAGCCGCAACTACTGAGCCTGCATGCCACAGCTACTGAAGCCTGCGTGCCTAGAGCCTGTGCTCTGCAACAAGAGAAGCCACCGCGATGAGAAGCCTGCTCACCTCGACGAAGAAAGCCCATGCGCAACAAGGAAGACCCAATGCAGCCAAAAATAAATAAATAAATAAATTTAGTTTAAAAAAGTTTATTTTATATTGGAGTATAGTTGATTTACAGTATTGTGTTAAAAAAGTTTATTTTATATTGGAGTATAGTTGATTTACAGTATACAGCAAAGTGATTCAGTTATACATACATTTATTCTTTTTTAGATTCTTTTCCCATATAGGTTATTACAGAGTATTAAATAGAGATCCCTGTGCTATACAGTAGGTCCTTGTTGATTATTTTATGTTATTAGTGTGTATATGTTAATCCCAACCTTCTCATTTATCCCTCCCCCAACCCCAAAATTGGGATTTTTAATATCACCATTTAAGAGAAGGGCAAAATGAGGTTTGGCATAGGGGGAGATCATCTATGTAGTGATTGACGTCATGTCTTAATTGTGATAAGATCTCATTAATTGGGAAACTACCATTATATCATTATAGTGATAAGTAATACTATTGTTGTTTATTATTGTTTTCATAGTAATGTGTTACCATTATTATCACTATTTTTGTTAGTACCTATAAGAATTACCACTATTACTTATAAATATTGCTGTGATAGTAATAAGCATTACTATTGGTAACATAATAAGCATTGCTATTATAGTAATTAGTATTACTATAAATATTACTGTAAGTATTACTATTATCACTATTAGTAGTGCTTAAAATGACTATATTATTACTTACAATAAGTATTGCTATTTTTCTTGTAATAAGTGTTACTGTTATTATCACTTGCTTTTTTATTATTTAGAATAATAAATACTATTATTATTTGAAAAAAAATGGTGGAGCAGAGAAGGGACTATTGACTGTGATCACAAACTGTTTCCTATAATTTGTTTCATAACTCACTACAGTGCCTTACATCTAGTATTTACGAAATATTTGACAAATGCTTTAAAATCAGGACTCTAGGAATTTTATACTGTAATGATAATTATGTTTGATTTTTGACAGTTGAATTAACTTCTCTTATGTTTATGAAAATTGTAAATGACACCTAACTATAAGTGTACAGAAAAAAATTAAGCCTTTTAAATAAGATTTACTTTTTTCAGCCTTTTCTAAAACATTTTATTGTGAAAAGGTTATATAAATGCTGTCAACAATTTCATTTGCAACTCTTTATTTTAGACATTCAGTTGACCTAGCAGAAAAATACCTTGTTCGTGAAATATTTCATCAATCCTCTGATTGATTGGGACATTTTCAATAGAGAATGCCTAGAAATAATTTTCTTTGAATAAGATAATAGAATTTAGAAAGCAAACATTGTGTATTGGAATGAAATTGAGTGACCATCAAAATGAAAATTTCATTTTCATTGTCTCTTCAGTTTTCTGCTTTTTTGCCATTTTACAGCTAATATTTACTTTTTACTTTAATGTGAACCAGGATCAAAATGGCCCTTTAAGAAAAAAATTGAAATTCTGTTATTTCTCTTCTCTAAAGGAATTGTACTTCTCAAGTTCAAGATCTTGAAGCCAATGCCACTATATACTATTAACTTGACAGGCATTGAAAATCTAATTGAGGTCATTATGATTAGCCTTGTGTCTTGTCAGTGTTTTCTCAGGCTTGTTTTTAACGTTTTGTGTCAAGTGTTAAATCCTCTTACACCACAGCATCCAGAAAATTTCAATCCAATAAAAGTAAACTAAATTTGAAAATCCTATAGTTGTTTTGTGCGGGGCAGGTTCTTGGCTAACTGACAGGACGATGGAACAGGAAGGCAGCTTGTGTACTTCTGTTGATTTGACGAATTGTGAAAGGCTCCAGTTTCAAGAATACATTTGTGACAAAACTGCAATTTTGGAATCACTGCATACTTGTTTAGTGAATTAGGAGAGGAGGGAATTCTCTGAGCATGACCATGTGATTGAATGGCTCAAACAGTAGAAGCAAAGGCTGCTGGGTAGAGAGCTATCTTAAGATAGTGCAAGTACCGGGAACTTGGGACTGAGTAATTAATCAACGTGGCCATTTGAGACATCCAGGACAAAGATGATGAACAGGGAGGATATACTTAAATAAACAAGATAGGAAGCAGACCCACCCAGTTCCCAAGCAATTCCTTTCCTTGTCTATATTTGCCATTTAAAAATTTCACTTCACTTTCATGAGCCTGGACTCAAAGGTTAAATTTGTATCTTTGTGAGTTTTCTGGGTGGTGCTATAAGGACACAGATGGGAAGTATTGAGTTTGTTGGGAATATTTCTTGTGTGTGTGTTCTTAGTTGCATTATTGACTTCATAAATAACCAGTAAAGAGAAAAACATTTTAGCTTAAGTATTGGGTTTTTTTCCTGGAAAAAAAAAATCGGTTAAAATATCATTCTCAGCGTTTATTGCCACTGTTAAATTACTTATGCTTTTAAAAAAATCATTGTTGGTTTGCTCATTCATCTCAGAAATGTAACATGTGAAACTCAAACCCAAGCCTGTCAATTGATTCTTCTGTTAGCAGATGAGGGGAAAGTTTAATGCAGGATGTTTAATTGGATACTTGGATGATGTGTTCACCTGTTTTGTCTCTATTCGAAATTTTCTCAGGGCATTAGTGGTTGGCTCCTGTGTTACTGACACTCCCTTGGATTTTCGATTTTCATTATTCCTAATTTTTTTTAATCTCACTGCATTTTTCTCCTACTTTTTGAATTTTTAAAAATATCATTCATTTTTTCGGACATGTGCTGGATGCCTTCTCTATTTCAGGGTGACAGGAGCCCTAGAATCTTCGTGGGGCTATTTATAAACAGAGAAGTGATTCAGTCTGTTCCATGAAGGACTCACAGCCTGACAGGGGAAGAAAGAGATGCAGAAATAATTAAGTACAGTGTGCCAAAGGTCACAATGGAAGAAGGTACAAAGTCTTCATAGAAAAGACTGGCAGCATTTGAACTGGGTTTCAAGCATGAGTGGAGGTTAATTGGATCATAGTAGGGCTTTCCAGACAGAAGGGGCAGCAAGTGTGTAGAGGTTAAAAAGAGGAAGCCATGTGAATATGGGTGAGGGAGATGGTGTGAGGACAGTAGGAGATTAAGAGCTTTGGATGCCTTGATGAGTTTGAACTTCATTTTCTCAGCAATGGGGTCCTTTTAGATGTTTCTAAAATGGGAGTAGCCATTGATGACTGTGGTTCAGTTAGGTTTAGGAGCCTTTGCAGAAGTCCTTGTAAATGTCTGCATCATCTTGCTAGCCAGATGGTAGCACCTAGCTGCAAGGGAGGCTGGTACATGTGGTCTATTAGCTGGGAGTATTGCCACCAGGAATACATTCCAGGTTCTCTTACTGATAAAGCAGAGGTAGGGTATTGGGTGATAACTGGCATTCTAGGATGTAGAGGAAATACAATACAAAGGAATATAGACAAAAATGGGTAGATTAATAAACAGACCAAAGGAAAGGTTCTCTCTGAGCAATTAGATTAGGTTTTGGGGATTTGCCCACTTCTCCTTATCTGCTCGCTAACCACATAAGAAGCACATCTTTGGAGTGATGGAGGAGGAGATGGGGAATGCTGTTTTATTTTTATGGCAGGAACACCCCAAAACTAAGCCTTTACTGTGGCAGATTGAACCCAAGGTGGTTTAAACTTGGGGTCCTGGAAATCCTTTCAATCAGAGTGATGGAAACAGGTGTAATTCCAGTGGCTCTGTGGATAATAATGGCAGTATCAGTTTACTCTCCGCACTGGTAGACTATCTTTCATTTGATCTAGAAGCTTCCCTAAAGCACCCTTGTTGTTGTGCTTGTTCTTTGAAAGGAATAGCAGATAAAACAAGCTTTGAGGTTTTTAGAGAAGAGGATGATACTGGGAATCTTTTTTGAGCTAGATTTCCCTACCATGTTCAACTTCTTTTCCATTGCTACACACCCTTTCAGATCTGCTTATGTGCACCTGTGTTATTAAAACAGAATTGAAAAATCTGTGGAAAAGAGGAAAATAAACTTAATATATTAGTAAATTATTAGTAAATAAATCAGTAAAATTAATAAATAAATCAGTAAAAATGAGGCTGCCACTTTAAAACTCATCTTAACTACTTATCTATTTTCTTATTCATTTCAACTATTCTAGATGTGGACAAATGGAGATATTTACCAAAAGTATGTGATGAGATAAAGATGAGGGAGAAAAACTTAGAATCTTGAGCAGGCTTGATATAATTATCCACGTTAGGGCATAATTGAGTTTTTATAGTAGGCATTTTACTAGCACCTCAAGATTTATTTAAAATGTGTCCCAATAGTTTGACATATTGTACATGTTTCTGTCTTAAGGAAATGTCTAAAATATCATGGTTCCTCAAAAACTACTCTTGGTTTTATTTTCTACATTATTTCTTTTTGAACCCTTGGTTCTCTTTAAGAGTAATCAAAAGCATAGCTCAAGTTTGATCGTCTTAAATCTTGGCATTTCTTTTCTTTTGAAGTGTCTAGCAAGGAAAATATTTTATCTTATCATTTAAAGAGACTGCCTTCAGAAAAACAATTGACAGTGTGTAGTTTCTGAAATAGTTGTTGATTAATCATGAGACTCAGAAAGAGGAGCCGATATCTGTGTGAACATAGATTTCTCTCACATTATCCTGGTCAAATTTTAAATTATACTCTTTTTTTCCCCCTAAAAAGAGTGGGTGGTAAATTATATCATGGAAGTTTGAATATTTGTTTTAAATATATTAGCTAGAATTTGAAAATATAAGAAAATCTTGTTATTTAATTCCTGCATAGTTTTCTAATGGTCATATAGATTTTATAGAAAATTTATTTTAAAACTTTATTTATTATTATTTATTATTTAAAAATTCCTCAAAGGGCATATTTTATTCTGAATTCTGTTCTGCTTTCATATATCTGAAAACATTTGACTTAATTACTGGCTATGGTTTAAGCCCAGTCTGAAATGGTTGTGCCTTTAGTTGGCTTTGGATTTCAGGGTTAGGGACTGTTGCTTGCTTTAAATAATTGGTAGTTGATTTTGCAGGCAATTATCAATAGATGGATTCCTTTGTTTAAGATTTCCTAATTGAAAAAGTTGGCCATCCAAGAAAATGTTCTGAGAAGAATATTTATTCTCGACTTACCTGAATCTTATATTTTATTGGCTTTGTTCATATCCTGTTGTATTTCTAAGTAAACAATCTCTCTAGAAACGATCTCTGCTTCCTTGATGATTTAAAATACATTAAATTAAAAATAATAATAAAATAAAATAAAATACATTAAATTAATTGATACAGATTGTAAGAATTAGTGGAAAAGTTTCTAGTTAGTTATCAATAAAATGTGCTCCATCCATGCAAGTTTATTTTAGTTGTTCCTATTAAATTCGAATGTGAGTTTTAAAGCAAGAAGATTGTGGTCATCTTTGTGAAGGAAACTCAGTTATTACTTTAAATATATATTCAATTCAAGGAAACGGAAAACAGTTGTGCCTGTGTGAAGGCGCATCCATTTAGGATTATGCTTCAATCCTGTAATACAATCCTACAGTTGATAATTAAGATTTAGCCTTAGAGTAAATGAAGTGATATTGATTCTTTTTAGGCCCAGTGTTATTTGCTATTGATTCACTGTTGGTGAGCAGAACAAGAGAACAAAAGCAAGGCTTTAAAACAGCCATTTATAAGTATTGTGTGGAAATGATAAGCTCCAAGTCCCAATAGTGAAGAGCCAGGGAATGGCAACGTTCCACTCAGATGCTCTCCTGATGTCATTTCATCTTAGAATTCCTCTGGCCCTCACTTAACGCCTAGGCCCAACTCCCAAACAATGCAGTTCGATACAAGTATAATAGGACCACAAGTATAATTTAAAATTTTCTAGTAGCCACGTAAAAGAGAAAAGAAACTGGCAAAACTAGTATGTTTTAGTGCACCCAATAAATGTAAAATATCATTTCAATTTATGGTCAGTATAAAAATTAGTAATGAAATATATTACATTTTTTTAGTCAGTATAAAATTATTAATGAAATATATTACATTTTTTTTTATGTCCTCAAAATTTTACCCATAGAGCATATTTTAATTCAGACCAGCCACATTTCATGTAGTCAATAGCTACATGTGGCTACCATACTGGACAGTGCAGCTATAGAAGGGCCATCTCAACTCACTACTGTCTAGGAAAAGAATCAGTTTTTGGAGCAGGTACTATCCGAAAGACCTCCTGTCTATGCCTCTTCATCTTACAGATGAAGAAATTTGGATCTGGAGATGGCTGAGTTGCCCAATATCACTTGACTATTAAGGGTCAAAGCCCTATCCTTGTCCTCTGGCTTCTAATCTTTCTTCATCACCCTGATTCTTCCTTCTTTTCTATGTTGCAGAGTCTGTACTAATGTTAGGTGGTTGCTATCAGTTAAACATTGAGTTTTAAGAAAGTCTGGCTCACCTGAGATGGGCATGGCCTGATCCAGACAAAACCCTCTTTTGAGGCAGGGTAAGTAAAATTACCAGGGATATCTAGAATCTCTTAGGGGAATAGTAATGTGAGATGATGCTGGGTCCAGTGATCAATTTTGTCTTTTTTTGATGTGGGCACTGTTGGAGTAGGAGTTGGGTGGACCCTTTGGGACTCATAGTATGTAACTCTGAACACTGGTTGAAATGTCAACTGCCCAGTGAAAGGAAAGGAGATCAACAAGGCATTATGTACTGTGCACAATGTGTTGTGTGTATGAGGTCTCTTCCTGGAAACACTGGGTTAAGCTTTCTTTTTCTTTTTTCTTCCATTTTTTGGAAGGCTGCCCACGTGTGTGCCCATAGTTCTTACCCAATTATACTTAAAGTGTGATATTTTTTTGACAACTTAAGCCCAGTGCACTCCTGGCATGTAAAGTAGTTATTTTCCAAATGCAAGCAAATGTGGAAAACTTACCACACAGCATTGTGGGTTGGCGAAGGCAGGAGGTTGATGTACTCCTGGGATCATTGCTGTAAAGTATTTGTTTTATGGTATGAGAAAGCACGGAGTGAACTTTTAAAGTTGGAAGTTGTTTTAAAATATTTATCAGCCTGGATGTTGTAGATTTTATGAGTGCTTTGAAGAGAGTTTAAATTTATTCAATGACTTAGGTTTAGTGATTTTAAATTTAGTGTTAAACTTGACAATTATTCTATTTGAATCCTAGGACTTCTCAACTGCGGCTAGACTTTACCCACAAGGTGCAATTGATCTTTAAGTTAAGCATGCACTGCGTTTTCTTCATATTCTGGGGTAAAAACAATTGCGTTTTTGCAAATGCTGATATATGAGACAATGCTTAGAGTATTCAGGGCTTGCAGGAATGAGTTAAAAGTACAGGGATATCTGTATCTCCTTTGGCAGTTGACTATTATTAAACTTAAAAAAAAATGTCTTTAAGCCTAAAAAAATTCAGGTTTTTTAGCCATTTTCCATATATTTTTCATAGTACACATAACCAAGAGGAACAGAAGTTAGAGCTTTAAACTGTTTGGGGGTGTCATAGTTTTTAAAACTATGTATAAGAGTTTTTGAGTTAGAAAAGTATTACGACTTCATTGTAGGTAACTTAGAGAAAATATAAAAACATGCATGACCCTACCACCCACAAATGTGTTTTATTTCATTTTTCAAAGCATTTTTGAGATCATGCTGTAGATTCCATTTTATCCAATCCTGCATTTTATTCCTTAACATTAAATCTCATGCCATTCTCAGTTGTTCGTAAGTATAATGTCTAACGGATGTATGAATCTGTGTAGGGCAACAGGAGCTCTGTAATAGTGGACATGTGCTTTTTGTATTTGGCATTTCCAATCCGAGGTTAGGATAAAAGTAGTGATGTAGGGAGGGACCCTGTGCCAAATACTTGTTAATATTTTAAGTAGTTATTGAATGATGTAAATTGCTGCTCTCAAGCAGTGTTCAACACAGCGGTCCGTCAGCTATAATATAGTACTCAAAGAAAAATAGATGAACAGAAACTAGAGATTAACGAAGCTGAAGAAATAAAGAAAACCTGACCTAGTAATTCAGACAAGCAGTTCTCTTATTCAATAGTTTCATGATCACTTTTGTAGGAAGAAGTTTGACTGTAAGAAGTTATTAGACCTGACAGGCAAATATAGTCAGGGATCGAATGTAGACTTCAGTGAAATTGTGATTTCAGTTTCTAGAGCCACTCACTGGGAGCGTTAATCAGGTAACGTGACTACACAGATGTAAATAAAGCATCCTCCTTCCATTTCCCTGCTGTTTAAGTTTCTCCTGATTTTATGTCGTTAAAAAATTAGTCAGAAACATTTACTCCATGAAGTTCCCCAAAGTAAGAATCTTTAGCCACAAAAAATAAGTAGATTTGTCTTTAAATTGAACAATGTGTGATGAAGTGTCACTTCCGTAGAACCCTGTGTAGGGTTGTGGAACCCATTCAGCCAGACTCATATTAATCTTTGATTATTAACTGCTATTCACATGGACATTTAACCAGTTATATCTTACCATATTTCATATCATAGGTTTTTGGAGCAAGGACTATGTTGTTTACTTTTACTTATTTTAAATAAATAGAACACAGTAAATATACAGTGAATAAATGCCACCCCTAGAAGCCCAAACCTCTTTTTCTTTGTCACGTCTGCACAATTAATTGCTCTCTCTTAAAATGTATATAATCTCTCAGACCGAATCTCTTCTTTAGGGATGTCACTTCTTTTTGTGAACCTCTTCTTACCCTCCCTGCCCTACAACCCATGTAAAAATGTTAACATCAAATAAAATTTGTATGCTTTTTCTCTGTTGATCTGTCTTTTGTCAGTTTAATTTGAATTGAACCGGGACCCAAACCTAAGAGGGTAGAGGAAAGAAACTGTTTTTCCTCTCCTACAAGTATTCAAGCTAGAGGGAATGGTAAATGCGAAGGCTGTGAGGAGTCTGAGGAAGTATGTGAGCTGTTACGTGAATTATGTGTACATAATTTATCAATGATGGTTCACACTGCTGAATCATTTATGGAAACTAATGTTCAGCGTCTTCTATATTGAATTTACTCAGTCTTGGAGAAGAATGTATGTTTCAATCAAGAGGGATTTATGGAAGACATTCTGTGTTCTAAACATTCAAGAAAGCTCTTAAGAGTGTGTAATAATTCATCTTTGCCTCTATTTAAAAAGTTAAAATGGGAAGAAATACTGTTTTACAGTTATTTCGGGTTTTTTGTTTTAGTTTTTGTTTCTAACATGCATTAGAAATTTGGCAATCATGTCATGTTGGTGTGATTTATTAGTTCTGGAATAAATAGCTGTATTTCTGGCATATGTAAGTATAGATGCTTCCTTGGCTTTTGCAATAATAAACAGGTATCTAGCTCTTTCTATGATCTGGGCAGTGTTGGAAGTGCTTCTCATGTATTCAGCAGCTGCCTGTGAGGGAGCTACTGTTAAGTTATCCCCATTCCATGTATCAAGCCCATGAAGTATCAGCAGGGAAGGAGCTGGAAAGTGGACCAGGTTCAAGCTCTCTATCTTCACTGTCTGTATTCTTAACCACTTATCTCTTCTGCCTCTGGCAAAATGGAGTATTGGCTGGAGTTCAGCGGGTATTTCCTCTTGAACTAGGCATTTAGCTCCTTGCGGAAGCAGACCAGGGTGACAGTGGCTGCTTGTTTAGCAATAAGACTAATCTGTTCCACCTTCAGTTCCTGGCGGCTCCCCCTTCCCTCCAGCCTCACCTGCGTGAAATTCCAAGCACCAATGTCTCTACATGGCACCCTCTCACCTTCTACAATGCCCTCTCCCCTTCCCATTCCATCCCAATCCCTTTCCTTCCCTTTCTCTCAACCCCAAATAAGGTTGTTCAGAGTGTAGACGTTGGCGTCATTCAGACCTTGGATTTGAGTCACAACTCCTTCAATTAATTATAGAGTTATAACGAGCAGGAAAATGACTTAACTTCCTTAAACCTAAATTTCCACATCTACAAAGTATCTATAAATAAGTCGGTCAGGAGGAAAAGTCAATTTAGAATCAGGTACAAAGCATAGAGCCTGAACAGTAGCAGGCCCTGAGTGAATAATGGCCCTGGTTTTCATTTTAAGTCTCTTTGTAACGTCGCCTCTGATCCTTCACAACTATCCTCGATGTTCAAGTCAGCTCCATTTTACCCCCGTGAAAATGCTGGGGAAGCGGCCCAGTGGCCCGTGACACTGCACTGTTTAGCTTCACATTTCAGTGCTATCAAATAGCTGGAAGGCTGTGGTATCTCACCATTTCACTGATAACATTTTCAACATCTGAAAACAGGAATGACCTATTTTATTTTTTTAAACATCTTTATTGGAGTATAATTGCTTTACAGTGGTGTTAGTTTCTGCTGTATAACAAAGTGAATCAGCTACATGTATATCTATATCCCCATATTCCCTCCCTCTTGTGTCTCCCTCCCAACCTCCCTGTTCCACCCCTCTAGGTGGTCACAAAGCACCGAGCTGATCTCCCTGTGCTATGCAGCTGCTTCCCACTAGCTATCTGTTTTACATTTGGTAGTGTGTATATGTCCATGCCACTCTCTCACTTCGTCCCAGCTTACCCTTCCCCCTCCCCGTGTCCTCAAGTCTATTCTCTACAAGGAATGACCTATTTTAAATCCTGCGTAAGCTTTGGTCTGTGAACCCCGAAGAAAAACCACTAGGAAAGGAATGTCAAGCATGTGCATCGCATCCGGGATGCCGCTGTCTTCTCCGCCCACTTTCCTGCCTCTCCCAGTCCTGCCCCTTGTTGGCATGTTCAGCAGTGACCCTACACAAGTGACAGTCTTGGCTGTTGGGACCAGCTGGAAGCAGCCACAAAATTCCTGGCTGCTCTCTTTCAAAGATCTCTGCTAACCCCTTGGAAAATAAAGAGATTGTCATGTATCAAAGGGGACTGGGAAGGAGATAATTGAGACATCTTTCTGATGGGACTTGTGGCTTCTAGCACCTGCAGAAGCTTTCTGAAATGGTGTTGCTCTTGCTTTAGGTAGAATGAACTTAAATCTCTGGGGACCTGCTCACATGTTGCTCATACTATGTATGAGGAATGTTCATTTCTCTTCACATTTGATCAGTGTACTTCTGTTCTCATGTCATGAAACATTCGATTCAGGAAAAAAAATCACCATGTACCTTTGATGGTTCCAGGTGACTCTTAAATTTCATTAACTCACAAAGTATGAATTGAATGGAGCAGTCTGTTTTTGTTTTGGGGGAGTTTTATTTCAGAGTTTATTTCAGGGGGTTAATCTGGATTGGGGAGGGATTGAATTTTTCAAGACAATCCCAAGAGACTGCAGGGGTGTTTGATGTTTTGATTCTAGAAGGATATACATTCCCTCTTCTCCATTTCTTCCTTCTGACCTAGCAAGTGTAAGGCCCTATCAGGTGTTCGTCTGTGCGATCCTGTTACACTCACATCCTGTAGGTGCATCCAAGTGCTTTGAGGCTGACTTAACACAGATTAATTTAACAGTTGCTGTGTGAATGCAGATGCTCTCTGCTGCTTATTTCTAATAAGTTGATCAAGCCATATAAAAAATATTTTTCCTCTTAAAGAAGTCTCATCTTCCTATTAAGCTGTAGAGCAATAAAGAAAAACTGAAACGCTTAGGACTAAAATTAGCGTATTATATTTAAAGCTCTTCTCCTCAGACTGATTATGACATGCTCCTCTATTGAATTTCTAGTCAGGTGCTTATTCATAAAAATGAGACCGATATAGATGGTAGTGTTCAAATGTTACACCAGTCTGTTTTTGCAGTTTGACCTTTCACAGTAGCTAAATAAATATATTTTGCACTGAGAAAAGAATTATTTAACATTCACGAGCTAGCGGTATGTCAAGTGAATTCAGAATCTGAATGCAACAGATGAGACCCCAGGTAAAAACATGAAAACATACTGATGTCAAAGAGGAAACCAAGCTACACTGTGTTAGAGAAGCAGTTCTAGAGAGAGAGATATTTATAAGCATAATAGATACTTAGGAAAACTAACACAATTGTTATAAAAGTCATCTGGGAAAATCATTAAGTAAGAATAGACAAAAAAAACTCAGGAAATATGTCAATATAGAAGTTAAAATTGCATAGCATATGCAAAGACAAGCCTAAAGGACAAAATGGAAGTCTAGAAATAAACTTGTCTGTAGATTGGAAATGAATGCAAGATAAAAGTGGTTTTCTACATCAGAGGGGGAAAAGATAGATTATTCAATAAATGGTGTTGTTGATATCTGTCCATAGAGATTATTTACAGTTTCTGTAACAAAAGGCAAATTTCTTTATTCTGTAAAGTGTTCTTATAAATCAATTAAAATTACTACATATGATCCAGACAAAACCTCTTATATGTGGAATCTCAAATATGACACAAATGAACTTATCTACAAAACAGAGACAGACTTGTGGACATAGAGAACAGACTTGTGGTCGCCAAGGGAGGGAGGGAGTGGGGAAGGGAAGGATTGGGAGTTTGGAATTAGCAGATGCAGACTATTATATATAGAATGGATAAAAAAGTAGGACCTAGAGTTTGGAATTAGCAGATGCAGACTATTATATATAGAATGAATAAACAAGTAGGGCCTACTGTATAGTACAGTGAGGTATATCCAATATCCCATAATAAAACATAATGAAAAGAATATTAAAAAATACTACATATGAAAATCATAAGAGAAAAATGAGAAAAGCACTTTAAAGAACTTTTATTATGAAAAAATTAAAACATGCAAAAGAGAATAGTGTGATGAATCCCCAGGTACCTGTCACCCAGCCTCAAATGATAACTTATTGCCAACTTTATTATCTGTTATCTTGTTTTACCTGTAAATACCTCCCCTCCTCATTCTCCTCTTCCTCGCTGGGTTATAAATTCAGTCATATAATTTTATCCATACATACTTCTTTATGAACCTCTGAAAGAATTGAAAAGAAATCGACCCGAAAAAAGAAAGAAGCAAAGAATTTTAACAAGTAGTATTATTCAGGAAAAAAAAATAGACATAGCCAATAAACCTATAAAGATATGCTCAATCTCATTAGTAATCAAAGAAATGCAAATTAAAACAGTAAGATAAGGGTTTTTTTTAACCTTCTGATTGGCAGAAACTAAACAGTCTTGCCAGAGTCAGCAACAATGTGAAGAAACACATTTTCTCCTACTGTCAATGCTACAAGAACATTATCAAGAGCAATCATTCACAACTTTATGTGCATACCCCTTGATTTAGCAATTCTAGGAATTAGAACTATAGTATATAAGTGCCCACAGTTGAGGATGTTGTTTGAGCATTATTTGTATCACTTAAACAAACCTGTTTTTTCACTATGTTGCGCAAACCGGAATGTTATGCCATCATAAATGAAAAATAATGTTAAGTGAAAAGAGAAATTTTCAGAAAACAGGCATAATAAATTACATTAAGGAAAGTTTTACATATAAAACAAAATTTCTGTGCATAAAATGTATCTGAAAGATTCAAGTAAATCTAACAAAATTTGCCTCTAGATGGTGAGACGGTGGAATGGAGGAGACAGTAGTACATATTTATTTATCATTGTTACCTTGTAATATCTGGATCTTTTTAACCGTAAGCAGACACTTTAGAGGTGTCCCACCAAGATGTCTCACCACATCTTGGATGTATAACTCCTTGGTTCTGTCATTCCTGGTAGGTGATCAACTGGCTTCTAACAGTTGTCCCCAGAGACTTCCTTCCACAGACAAGCCATGCCATTCCATTTAAAACATCTCTAATTCTAGGAAGACATGTATTTTGATGTGATATCTAGAATCCTCCCAACTGTTCTTCTAAGGAACATTACTTTTATAAAGTTGAAAATAGCAAGTTTTATTGTATTATAAAACTAGGTCATTTCAGTGAATTTCATCTGTTTATTTTCACGGGTAACTGATTCTTATATCAAAACTTGCTTTTGAAAGTATTGGAAATAGAAATTATTACTTAAGGCTCATTTGCCGTACATTGAACATCAAGAAGTAACTTCTTCACTGCAAAGTTTCTAGTGTGGATGCTTATAATATCCCTTCTCAGCTTGATACTAATACTAGTGATGGAATTCTTATGAATTTAATGGAAATATTCTCTCCCCACTGAACTTAATTCTGAGATTTGTTATATTCTCTGCATTTTAACCCAGAAAGTTATTGAAAAGACTTGACCATGATAACAATATTTGTCTTTATCTTATTTTATACTTTCTTAACAAATGGGAATTATAACTGACTTTTAAATTTAAGGTTGAATGTAGACCCTCTTAAGGTAATAACAAATGTTTTAATGACTGTGGGTATGGAGCAGTATAATAAAATGTACATTGTTTTAAGATAGAAAATATTTGTGCAGTATTATGCTTAATTAAAACTGTAAATTGAGGTTGTATCAGGGATAATGTAAACCAAATATGAAACATGGAGAACTTCTTTCCAATTTACCAAGACGTTTGTAGTATAAAGACTCACTCACTAATTTTATATTCTTTACAGCTCTGTAAGAAAGGCAGGGCAAGTACTATCTCAAAATAAAATATGAACAAAATTAGGTTCAGTGAAACTGCATAATTTGCCCCAAATTGTGGTAGACAGTTGGGTTGAGGTTGGAACCCAGGCTCTTGAGACTTAATGTAGACGTAACCTAACCAGGGCACCTCTCTATGACTCCTATGGTAAAGTCTGAAAGAACAATAACCAATAACTTTTGATTTTCAAAACTTCATTATTTTTGAAGGCATCTCTGTTACTTATCCTTTTCTTTGGTTTATATATTAAACATTGAAGCATTTCTCTTTCCATCTTAAGGTTGATTTTTCCACTCATTTTATGGATCGAAACTATTATCAAAATCCATTCCCATTCCACACTGGTTATAAAAGTTGGAGGTTATAGCAAGTAAAGTAATACTGAATTTTTCTAAACCTGTCTTTGACCTTGAATAAAGATTTAAAAATTTCTTATAACATCAGTGATTAAAAAAAATCAACCTCTTTTAATAAAAATCTAGTATCGACTGTTTCACTTCAAGTTTTGCCTATTCCTGAAATACAGGTAGGATTTATTTTTGCTAATTTTCTTAAGTGATGTTGAGTGACATTATCTTAATTTTGAAACATCTAATAGGGAAACATTTAATAGGATTGAAATGGTTCTGTGGAAAAATGGGTATGAAGCTCGGTGAAAAAAGCACATGATATTCCCATCTTAGAAAAGTGTTAGTTACTGCAGTAAATCCGCAGCGATATTGTTGGCAAAGTTCATCAGGACGAGGCATCAGGCTAGGGATGTCTGGTGGAGCAATTTGAGTTTTCCTAGTTTCTCAACGTTCTTAGCTTGGTTGCCAAGGTATTTCACCTGTCCTGGATGGGTCTCTAGCTTTAAAACCCAATGGGTATTTACCAAGCCACTCATACCCACAAACATGTTACAGTGAAACTCCAGCATAATCACCTTAATGGTTACAAAAACTTCTTTTGCAATACCCCATCCTTGGGAACTAACATCTGGATTCTGGGTACCATTTCTTTTCCTTCATCTTGCAGCCTTGTCCGTAGTTTACATAGTATGACTAGGCAACTCACGTGGGCTCCATACAGCCATGTAGATGTGACCTGATGGGGCATACACAATTGGTTATCTCTGAGGTGTCGGCCATCTGTGCAGGTCAAGGGCCTTCCACAGGCCTTTCTGAATTCTTGAATGCTTTTTATTTGTGAATCTCTGTGATGTCTTAACTGTTATTTCTTTTGAAAACTCACCTTACACCTCTCTGTTTCTTTATCTGTAAAGTGGGAATAATTAGAAAAGTACCTAACTTCTAGCATTGTTGTGAGGATTAAAAGAAATAATATAGCCCGTAGGACATAGTATATGCTCAGTAAACATTTATTATTATTACTACTTTGTAAGCCAGCATTGATGATTGGCTTATAACATCTTCTATTTGCCAGACATTTTCAGTGGCTCTGCCAGTGTACACACCTTCTTAACCCTCTGCCTTCAGCATCAGTTCTTATCCCCAGAGTAAAAGAACTCAGTCATCGACAACCCTGTCTTGCAGTTCTATTTTTCAATAGAAAATTAAAAGCACTTTATCTTTCCTTTGGTTTTGTTGCTTTCTTTTCTCTTGTAATGTGACCATGCCTAAAATGCAGGCAAAAATCAGGAAACTGTAAAACACAGTCAGGCTATTCATACTAAATGTAAAACATTTAAGTCAAGGTAATTTGTGGCTTGTAAAAACTTCTAAGGCTCATGTAATGGACAAGTGATATGTAATTTTCTGAAATTTTTAATTAGACTCTTTGTGTTGGTATTTCCAAGTTCAGATTTACATGACATCATTAGCATCCCTATTTTTGCTTCTTAAGCAATTTGCATGCTCATTTAATTCTTACTCTGTTCCTGTGAGGTAGGTTCTGTTTTATCCCCAAATTTACAGATGAAGAGCCCAAATCATAGCCTTTTGTCCACGATCACAGTTAGGTGTTAGAATTTAAGCCTATGCAGTCTGATTTCAAATTCCCTATTTTTTCTTCTCTAGAAAGTCTATAAATGAATTGTTTTCTTAGACTTGTGATAAAGCTAGAAAGAAACTTGAGAATCTGTAGCGCAACCACACCCCATAATGTTTGCAATATTTGTTGCCATTTTTTCAATAGATAAGTTGAGTTTAAGGGAAAGCCTGTGAATTGACACCAGCACCAAAACTTGGTGAGAAGGTCATGAAGGCTACTACTTTTCTTAAATCAGAATTTTTAAAGGTGTTAATTCATGTATCTTCTGCCTAATAGGTTTCCTATGTTGATTAATTTATACTATCCTCATTTTTACACAGGTGCAGTAGACTTTGAATTTGTTGAAATGTGAATTTCACCTTGAATTGTTGAAATCTTGAATTTTTATTGTGACTCCAGCTGTTTTTTCAACAAGTTTGATTTAGAGGTGGGAGTTAGTGGGAATTACATCACTGGTAAACCCTTAGATGGAATTTTTGGCCAATAGTTCTTTAGGATTCTGCCCCTCCTCCCCTACTCCTGACACTGGGCTTTGTGTGAAGAAATTTACAAAAGGAAATTGATTTAAGATATCCAGGCTGTGGTTTTCCTTTGTTGGCTCCATATCACCTCTTAACTTGGTCCCAGTGCCTGTGATCCACGCGTTGCTATGTCAAGTGGAAGTTGGGTTAGTTCTGACGCTCTGTTGACTCACCCTGCCAACAAGGGAAGCTCTGACGCGGGTCAGTTGTGGTCACTGCAGCAACGGTTTGTTGATTGCAGGGAGCATTCCACAGCTGCTGATGTAACTGAAGATGATTGGAGATCAGCTCTCTCTCAAATTCAAACGGTCCAATCAGAAGATTTGGCACTCTGTTTATCAGCTGTTTGAGTTCTGTGAAGGAAGCATTCTTTTAAGTCTGTGTTTAAGTTTGTACTTAAGAACTCTGTTCTCAGATATTACTATCTGTTTGCAAATTACAATATTATAAAAATGCGTAACATCCAAAGTAGGGATAGGGTTTACAAATACTTGACACCTGTTTAATTTGTTAGTGTGTGAAATGCAGTTCTCTAACCAGGGTGAAAATTCTCTTTCTAAAACACTCCTGCTCAGCTTGAAAATTCTGATTAATATGGGCTTCCCTGGTGGCGCAGTGGTTTGAGAGTCTGCCTGCCGATGCAGGGGACATGGGTTCGTGCCCCTGTCCGGGAAGATCCCACATGCCGCAGAGCTGCTGGGCCCGTGAGGCCTGGCCGCTGAGCCTGTGCGTCCGGAGCCTGTGCTCCGCCACATGAGAGGTCACAACAGTGAGAGGCCCACGTACCGCAAAAAAAAAAAAAAAAACAAAATTCTCATTAATAAAATGCTTCTCATAAATTGTATATTGAGTTTTTTAGAAATTGCGGCTGCTTTTAAAATCTGGTAATTTGCAGGAAATGATCATGGAATATCCCATAGTTCTCAAAGTGTAGTCTGGGGGTGGGCTAGGCAATCTATTTAACAATCCCTCTAGTGGATTCCAATGGAAGCTAAAGTTTGAGAACCACTAATATAATTTTACATACAGAGTTACAATCTGTTGACCTTGAGCTTCTAGAAAAACAACGTTTTGTACCTTTGACAAGGTAAAGGATGATTTTTCACATAATCATTTGATAATGAGTAACCTTTGAAATTAAGGTATCTCCATGTGATAAAATACATTCTTTTCAAGGTCAAGGAGGGGTGCATCTTTGGCTTTTCTGTGTTTTTCTTTCCAATTATTTGTTATTTGGTTTTGTGCATTGACACACCTTCTTTCCTTACTTACTTCTCATCTCCTACTTAACATGGCATCCTGGCGTTTCTTGTAGCCGCTGCAGTTCAAGGTATTGATGAGCCTTTTCTACCATATTAAAATGTACAGATTCCATCTAAAATCATGATTCAGAGTAATCCAATATATACAAAAGTGTAAGATGTCACAGTCTTTTCCGCCAGTCTACATAAAATTGCAAATACCTTATTGGTTGCCAAGAAGGTAGGCACTAATGCTGTAGAAAGCCTTCCTTTTTTCCTTTCGTTGGACCAAATAGCAAAGCAAATAAATGGCAGTTTGCTTTTCAATTCAGTTAGACTTCCATTTTGTGTTTGCGATTGATAACTGTTAACAGATACTGTATTGTTGTATCCATTGGAAACTATCCACTGACAGATTATTTGTGAAATTGAGAGAATGATGTTTTATAAATTCTTTTAATCTGTTGGTTTAATCCTATATTTTGATCCTAGAACATGTATGATATTTGTGCATACTTTACATAATTTGCCATTTTCCCAAAGGGTTTAAAACAACTTTTACTGTGGAAAATTTCAGACTTGTATCTCATCTAGCTTCAACAACTGGCTACATTTCACTGTTCTGCTCAGCACAGCCCCCAACACACACGTGTTTTTTGTTTGTTTTCTGTGGTATTTTAAAGCAAGTCCCAAGCATCATATTGTTTTACTTGTAAACACTTCTACCCATAGATTCCTAAAAGTATTTGATATAATTCAAACAGTACAGACAAGATAAAGGCCACCAGAAAATAGTACATGGTTTACTCTTAGTTTAGACAGTCATTGTAAAATACATTAGAGCCCTTATAAGTTTCTTAAAATATTCATTAGAACCACAAAAAAATACCTATCAGACAACTCTTACTTCAGGGGATGACAGTTCCCTAGGAAGCCCTTTGTTTATAGAACAAATGTGTATTTTGTTTCATCAGTAAAGTCCTAGAGACAGCCGTGACTCATATCCACTAAATGAATAAACAGAAATAGGATCCCCCCCTGTGTTTTTAATTTATCCCTGGGATGGGTGACTAGAATATTTTTATGTTATTGCTAAGTGTTTTTTTTTAACTTTGATTTATATTATTTGGATTTTAGAAATATATACTTCTTTTTTTTTTTTTTTTTTTCCTTTTTTTAGTTCTATCTGGAGTTTCCAAATGAGAGATTGTAGCTCCTAAAGTTTGTCTGGTTTTGGTGTCTTGGTTTCTGCTCTCAGCCTCCGAAGGTTTCTGTAAATTCCCAGCAAGGAAGGGGTCCTGCTGGGAGTGTTCTCCTGGTTTGATGAACGAGCCTTCCTCATCCCAGCCCATCCCCGGCAACTTGTTTTGTGACAGTGAACATTCTTAGAGTGTGATCTCTACTTTTTTAAAAAGATATAATTAACATATAACATGCTAATTTCAGGTGTACAACATAATGATTGGATACCTGTATATATTGGGGGAAAAAATCACCACAATAAGTTTAGTTAACATCCATAATCATACATAGTTACAAAATTCTACTACTAATTGTAATATTTTTAGTCCAAGTATAAGGCATGGGTTTTCACTTGGGTTTGAAAAAAAAGGCAACATAACCAATTCTTTCAAACAAAAATATAGATTGGGTAGGACCTAAATTTATAAAATAGGTTAAAAAAAAAACCATTTGCTTTCATTGACAACTTAAAAGACCTTTCTTTTATTTGGCCTCCTCTCAAATACTGATGCACCTTTAAGGAGCCCCAGGGTTCCTGAGAACACAGTTTGAAAACCAATGGTCTAAGGGGGCTAGTTTGTGGTTTCTCAGGGAAGGGTCTTTCTAATCTTTTACAGATCTAGCAGCAGAAGACAGATTTGCCTTGGAGTCGGGGCCAAGACTTGACCCTAGCTTAGAAACCAGCTTTATTTTTTAAGAAAACAACCAGCCTGTGTTCTGATTACAGTGTCTGCCTTGTAGGTTACTCAAAGCTTAGATACAAGGAAGTGATTGGCACAAATTTCTACAATAGCGTTCCTGAAAAAATAGATCACGTAGATCGAGGTAAATAAACTGTCCTTTAAAGATCCACATTTTGAAAATCATTTGTGAATCAAATTGCTGTAGATGCCAAAGATGAATTGAAGGTCAACTTCTGTCTTAAATTCAAATTTCAGGTTTTCTAAGGGGATAAAACATTGCAGTAACTTACTAAGAGCCTAAACAAGCTTGTACACATTCAAAAATAACATTCCCTAGAGTCTTGACAGCTCCATGATGGAGTAGAATCATCAAATCCTCTATTTATTTACTTATTTAAAGATTTATCATGATTGCCTGGTGATTGCATCTATATGTAGTGGGATGTGTGTGGTGTGGTAGGGGGCGTCCTGCAGGGTGAGAGGGTATGGAATGTGGCGTATGTGGGTGTGGAGGAGGTATGTGGGAGGGTTGTGTGCAGTGGGTGTAGTGTGTGTGTGTGGTATGTGAGGGTGGTGTGTGTAGGTGTGTATGTGTGTGATGGGTGGGGTGGTGGTGTGCGCAGTGGGTGGTGTGTGGTACGCGGGGGGTGTGGGTGTGTATGTGTGTGTAGTGTTCTCATCCAGAGAGGCAATGGGGTGCAGTATGCGAGGATTACAAATGTGTGTATGTGGCAAAACTATTTCCAACAGACAATTCCACATATGCAGGACACCCCTAGTTTGGTGAAACTGGGGAGATGGAGGTCTAAGGTGAGGAAGAGGGAAAGGCAGGTAGAACTCTTACACTTCCAGTGTCTTCCAGGTAAGGCTTTCATTTAACCTCTGTTGAAGGACTCCCCATGTGGCAAATGAAAAGATTTATGTAAGAATGAGTTTGAGATAATAGCCAAGTGTGTCCACTTCTCTAACTAGTTTGCATTTTTCCTGATATATGAATAGGGATATTTAAAAATTGAGATTTTTGTGGTGGTTAAAATGAAAGAGGTCTATATGAAGTAATTGGATTGAATTTGCATTTAGATTAAGCCGAAAACTCTTCTGGAATTTACATGTTTTTTCATGGTCCTAGGATTACTAGTTAGGAAGTTGTATAACATTAAATGATTTATATCGATATGTACTTGAATGTCCTAAGTTATGGAAGTTGTGTATCTAATGTGGCTGTTTGCAATCCCTGTAAGCTTTCCGATAGATGGGGGAGGTCTTGAGTTCCTGAGTGAGAATCTCTGGTGCTACTGTAGAGGTAATCATCCATATTTGCCAGATTCAACTTGTTGATAAGCTAAGAATTTAAGAAGGTAATTCTAATCCTGGCTTTATCTTTGGCTTCCTATCTGATTATGCACAGAGCACAATGATAATAAGGGATAATATCCCTTGCTGCCTTTTCACTAGCAATAGTGTGAGTGCAAAGCTCTACAAATAGTGGGAGATGGATACTCGCATATACAGAGAGATGTGGGGAAATGTTAAAATGGAGGACGATTTTGAAGGAGAATCTTATTGAAAGTGGAGTGGTGAAAATTTTATTTTTAGTCCTTTGTAGATCCCTTAGATATTTGGAAACATTTGGGTAATAAGAAATATCAGATATTTTTACTCCAGGAAAATGGTCAGCAGTGTTTTTTTTTTTTTTTAATGTCTTTATTGGAGTATAATTGCTTTACAATGTTGTGCTAGTTTCTGCCATATAACAAAGTGAATCAGCTATATGCATACGTATATCCCCATATCCCCTCCCTCTTGCGTCTCCCTCCCACTCTCCCTATCCCACCCCTCTAGGTGGTCACAAAGCACCGAGCTGATCTCCCTGTGCTATGCAGCTGCTTCCCACTAGCTATCAGTTTTATGTTTGATAGTGTATATATGTCCATGCCACTCTCTGACCTCGTCCCAGCTTACCCTTCCCCTTCCCCATGTCCTCAAGTCCATTCTCTACGTCTGCGTCTTTATTCCTGTCCTGCCGCTAGGTTCATCAGAACCATTCTTTTTTTTTAGATTCCATATATGTGTGTTAGCATACAGTATTTGTTTTTCTCTTTCTGACTTACTTCACTCTGTATGACAGACTCTAGGTCCATCCACCTCACTACAAATAACTCAATTTCATTTCTTTTTATGGCTGAGTAATATTCCAGTGTATATATGTGCCACATCTTCTCTATCCATTCATCTGTCGATGGACACTTAGGTTGTCAGCGATGTTTTGGGGAGAAATCTTTGTAAATCTTGTGTTAAAAACATAATAGTCTCATTCTGAATTTCGATTTATTCACAACAGATTTTACACAGTAATCATGGAAAATTATTATCAATGTTCTGGAGTGAGGGGGAGGGAACTGAAGGGAAGAAATGTGGGTCTCTGTATTTTCCTCTAGAATCACACTTAGAAAATTGCTGTGAACAGTGAATTTTTTTAAAAGAAAAACTTTCACACTTAGTGTTAACTAATAAGGGCTGAAAATTTCCATAGGAAGAATTTCAAGAGTGAGTTTTTTTTTTTAATTCTGCTTTAGAAAATGGACTTCTTGCCCATTTAAAATATGTTGCTTGATTACCTGTTAATTAAATTTATTATGTGCTTTTTTTTTTTTGCGGTACGCGGGCCTCTCACTGTTGTGGCCTCTCCCGTTGCGGAGCACAGGCTCCGGACGCGCACGCTCAGCGGCCGTGGCTCACGGGACCAGCCGCTCCGCGGCATGTGGGATCTTCCCGGACCGGGGCACGAACCCGTGTCCCCTGCATCGGCAGGTGGACTTTCAACCATTGCGCCACCAGGGAAGCCCCTATGTGCTCTTTTCATTGATTTGCAGCTCAGGCTGTCTTTTCATGTATATTAATAGTAGTGATGGTTTCATATTTGTTATTCTCAGTAATTTTCTTTAAGAGAGTATGTTGGGATGATGCTTCTAAGAATGTGTAAAATATGAACTAGAAAGAGAAGCAATTATATAAATAATCGTAGACAGGCAAACATTGCTTTTCCTCTAAATGCTGTACTGCTTTAACACCTTTGGAAAATTCGACAAAGGAATTCCACCATCAGAGAAGTCGGTATAAAATATTGAATGTCATTTTTTTAGATGTCTGAAATCAAAGTTGTTAACGAGGTTAAGTTCTAGATCAGAGCCAGGAAGAGAGATTTATTATCTAGTCATCCAAAAATAGATCTCTATTTTGATGGAGGAAAATTTTCTTATATTGCTTCTGATTGGTTGGATAATGAAAGGGGGGCATTTTCCTTTATTATCATTGTTAATCAGTTAACAGCCAAAAAGATGTAGAACAAGATTGTGCACCTAATCCAGTCTAGTCTCCCTAGTAATTATAATCCTAATCCTAGTCTAGTCTCCCTAGTAATTATAACGAATAATTAAGACATTCAAACTTAGTTTGGATCTAGCATCACACAAACATTAGGCTGGTCCTAAAATCAAGATGTTGGCCAGTGTATTAATAAAACTTGCATATATGATATTGATAGGTTTCTTCCGATTACTCAGGAATTATCAGATTTTGTATCTTCTCTTTGACATTGTTTCAGCAATGAAGTATACATAGTGAACTTCTAGTATAGAATACATGAACTAGGAAGACCACTTATCCATTCACTCACTTCTTATGTGAAATCAAGCCAATTCTTCATTCATTTTGACCTTTGGGGTCTTTTTACTAAGACGTTAACGTAGGCACTCAAGGAGGCTTCTGTTGTGAGTCAGCACAAAGTATGTTCCTTAGAAATGGTTTTAAAACTCAAAAGACTATATAATTATTTTTTTAAAAACTAAGTTGAAGTAACCAAATATTTGTGTGTTCTTTGGGCAAGGCGGTGCTGTGTCAGCAGATTCAGGACTTGTGGAGATAAAATATACTCCGTGGATGCTAAACAAATATCCAGGTAATAAGGCAGATAATAATATACTGCGTCATGGAAATGCAAAGTCCTGGAGTAGTTGAGGAGTAGGAGAGGGTTTTTTTGTTTTGTTTTTAAAGAAGATGTTGGGGGTAGGAGTTTATTAATTAATTTATTTATTTTTGCTGTGTTGGGTTTTCGTTTCCGTGAGAGGGCTTTCTCCAGTTGCGGGGACCAGGGGCCGCTCTTCATCGCGGTGCACGGGCCTCTCACTATCGCGGCCTCTCTTGTTGCAGAGCACAGGCTCCAGATGCGCAGGCTCAGTAGTTGTGGCTCACGGGCCTAGTTGCTCCGTGGCATGTGGGATCTTCCCAGACCAGGGCTCGAACCCGTGTCCCCTGCATTAACAGGCAGATTCTCAACCACTGCGCCACCAGGGAAGCCCGGAGAGATTTTATTTTAATGTGGGGGAGAGCTAAATTTATTAAAGAGGAGTGACTTTTACATCTTGGATTTTATAAGTCTAATTCATTGCACTTGGGGCCATGTTCTTTTTGTAGATTTTGGTTAGAAAGAGCTGTAGTTTGCCAGATTATCTAATTGGTACAAGGTGCAGATTTAACTGTAAGGCTGAGCTAAAATCAGAATTCAGGAATACGGCATATGTATTATCAATTTAATTTTTTCCCCTTATACTGCGTTATGATTGGTGAGCCTTAAATGCCATATATGAGGCATAACTTCTTACCACAGCAGAGCATTTTTATCTTGAGTTTGTTTTTAATTGTCCCTATTTGCAAGATTAATCCTCTATCTAGGGGCAAGACTAGAACCATTGGTTGTCATCTAAAGATTAGATGGGCAGCTTGGGGTTTTTTTTGTAGCTGTTTAATGTGGTGAGGAGTTTGTCCTAGTATTTTTCCTTGTTTTAGAAAATAAGATGTGAGCAGAAAAAACGAATTAATTATCACCATCTCTTGTGAAGTAGACACCCATCTGTATAAATTGGGTGTCAAATTTGAGCTTCATGGCTTATCATTCTGAAAGTTGGAGATTCCAGACTTGGATGTCTTTCAACCACATTGTGTTATGTATAACATTTATATTATATAACATTTTTCACTTAATGAGAGCAATTAGTTGGATTTCTTAGATGAATTAGGTATTAGTTCAAGTCAGTTGTCAATAAATTAAGCTTTATAATTCAGAGGAGCTTGTTATGATTGGGTGTTTTTCCTGAGTAGCTCATTTTGGCTCGAAAATGTTGTGCATCAATGCCGAGGTTTTACTTTATGCAGTAGACATTTTCTTATTATTTCAGCATGCCTCCATTACACAGTTGATGTTTCCGCAAGAGTCTGATAATCTTTGTCTTGACTTAGTAAAAGGAGCCAACAAATATTTTGACTGACTGGCTGAGTATATTGTTCTAGGCTCAGTTGTTTTTGTTTTTTAATTTATTTCTTTATTTATTATTTTTGGCTGCTTTGTGTCTTCATTGCTGCGCCTGGGCTTTCTCTCGTTGCGGCGAGCGGGGGCCACTCTTTGTTACGGTGTGCGGGCTTCTCACTGCAGTGGCTTCTCCTGTCGCGGAGCACAGGCTCTAGGCACGCGTCCTTCAGTAGTTGTGGCTCGCCGGCTGTAGAGTGCAGTCTCAGTAGTTGTGGCACACAGGCTTAGGTGGTGCACCGTGGCATGTGGGATCTTCCCGGACCAGGGCTTGAACCCGTGTCCCCTGCCTTGGCAGGCGGATTCTTAACCACTGCGCCACCAGGGAAGCCCTAGGCGCAATTGTTTTCAAAGAAAAAAAAGTTTATAGAACCACTGTGAACTGTCAAATTTAGTGCTAGACAACCTTGGTGCTCCTTGGATAAAAAAATGAGTATTTTATTTTGTGGGCCTTTTCACTACTTTAGTGATAACATCTATTTCTATTACCCAAGAATGGGTATACTCAAAGGAAAATAATAGAATTTATTCTTAGTAGTGAACTCCCATCAAAAGATGGTGTTGGCTGTTTAAGTAAAAATGTTTTTCCTGCTTTGTTCTTTTCTGTGGCGGTGAGGGAGGAAGAAAGGGAAGAATTACTGCTAAAACTACAGATTGCTGAGTAGAAGTAAAGTCTTTGTTTGGGTGTCAGGCTCACATATTTGTGCTGTCCAGACCTGACACATTTAGAAATAGGAATTTGCCTTTGGCCATAATCGTTGTCAAACAGTTGAGCCATTGCTAAGTATTTTTACTGTTACAGACTGTCTTATGGAATATTCTGAATATCCAAAGCAAGTTTTCTTGAGGATTTTATGAGTTTTGTAAACATGGAGAGGTACTTGCTGCTCAGAGCCTGTGCCTAAAATTCAAAGACGATTGTTAGTTGGTGTGCTTTTCAGCTAGAAGCCACTATTGTCAGGGACAAGTGTGTCTCCTTATGAAGAGAGTCCTTGTTCATTTCTGCAGAGATTTGGTTGTCCTTTGAAAAGTTATGCATTGCTACCTCCAGAGAAACACTGAGAAACTTGGCGATCTTCAAACAGAAATTTAAAACAAGAAAAATTTTCTTTTGTGGATGGTTTAAAACTTTTGCCTAATCTAATCTGTGACTAACTATAAGGGCCTAATTATACCATTTATTTTAAAAAATAACAATACAAATTCTGCTGCCTTAAACATTACATACAAAATGCTCTGTGTCTAGTTTTGTTTGTGAATGTAACCTTCGTATGAATTATAGTGTATGCATTTCTGATTGGAAGCATAACTAGTCTGCCTTTTGTGTGACGTTGAAAGCTTTCTAGCTTCTTTTTTTAATTTTTTTTAAACATCTTTATTGTAGTATAATTGCTTTACAGTGTTGTGTTAGTTTCTGCTGTATAACAAAGTGAATCAGCTATACGTATACATATATCCCCATATCTCCTCCTTCTTGCATCTCCCTCCCACCCTCCCTATCCCACTCCTTTCTAGCTTCTTTACAGTGAAAATTAGTACAACTTTTTCGTGTAATATTTGCAGAAAACATTATTTAAGGAATAGTGAGATTCGGTGTATTATATTAGTTACCTTTTACTTACCTGGTGCTTTTTATTTATCACCATTGATAAGCTCCACAATATCAGAAAACACATGTTAAAAAATCTGTAAAAAATAAGGTCTTCCCTATTTAGCAGCTGGGCTGACCTCTCTCTCACTTGTATGAAAATGGGAACGTCAGAAGTAATTTGTATTCTCTATTGTGACCTCAGTAGTGACTCGCATGCTGGATATTGTGGAAACACAAGCAAATTTTTCCTCCTCTTGGGTATGTGCTGCAGTTCAGAGTTATGGTAGCCATGTCTTCTGCCTTTTCTCTTTTCAGTCTTTATTCACCCATTGTTTTTATTTAGCATCACTTTATTGAATTTTACAGATGTGATTTTGGAATCCCAGGATGTGATTTAAGCACATGCACCTGTCATCAACCTTCTCACATTTATTTCACAAAATGAAAATCTAACTTTTAACAGACCCCCTTAATTCAGCTTACCTGTATAATTTAAAAGGCAAAAGACCTAGAATTTTATTGGGACCTTATAAAGTTCTTAACTTTTCACTTTTTTGCATGTTCCTGAATGCTCATGACTTGCTTTTGAAGTATTTGGGGCATTGGGGAACACAGCTTCTTTCCTATCATCTCTTTTCTTGCTCTGCATTGTACATGTCATATCATTACTTTGACTAAAGCCAAATCGGATGCTTTATTATAATGAGTTCTGCAGGCACTTGGTAACACTCACCGCTCTGTTCCCTCCAAGACTTCTTTTTAGTCTTGTTTATTTTGTTTTACTTAAAGTGACCTGCTTAAATTTTGCTTGATCATCCATTTCAAATCTCTTGCAATGTTTTCCAAACTCTGCTTCCAAATATGTTAAATTTGTAATGGAAGGGTTTCAAGGCCAAATATGTTTGGGAAAACTTGGTGTAAAAAAAGTCAAACTGGCTTCATTATTACAGGATTTTCTCAAAGCCTCCAATATCCATCTTGAAGGATCCATTTCCCATATGTGTTTGACAATGGAATTTCCCCTCCAGCAGGAAATAACCGTTAAAGTCTTTTGGAAACTCTTTTTGAGAAATTAATTGAGGCGTACATTAATTCTTTGAAAAACATGTCTTGAACTCCACCAGACCATTTGGAGTATACATTATTCGTGGTATATTTTTTTTATATATATATATACATATATACACACACACACACACACACACACACACACACACACACATGTATTTTTAATAATTTATTGGTACGAGCTTGCAACAAAAAAATGTCTTAATGTAAAAGAAGCTTTCTATTAAAAATGAATTTTTATACTGTGGCTAAATAAACAGACCGAAAAATTCTTAACATCTTGAAACTTGCTACACCTCTTTCACCCTGTTAAGAATTGTTGTGATTCACTGAAAGTACACTGAGTGGACTTCAGGAACCTATATTAGAGATTTTGAAAAGAGCTAAAATAGCCATTAACCTGCATGAATTAAAATATCTTAGATGGTTTAAAAATACTATTTAACACTTGGTGAGTCAGATCTGCCACACTGAGCTTCCAGGTTATGGCTGGGAATGACACATGGGCTGCAGCGTCACTCTTAGAGACCACTTGGCAGGCAGACATCTTGCAGATAAATGAGGAAAGATTGTCTATTTCAGGTAGCGTAAGACATTCTTTACCAGTGTGTCATCTCTGGTTATACAGTCAGCATTTTCTTGAAAGCAGAAAATCCTCTCTTGGACTTCCTGAATAAACAGCAAACATCTTTGTGGGGTAACTCTCAGGAGATTTCAAGGACTCTACATGCATTAGTTCAGTCTCACCAGATGTCTCTGGAAGCTTCTCATCCTGGAATTCCTTCTTTTCTTTCTTCCTGCTAGACACAAGTGGAGTCATTATGGTTTGCTCTTAAAACAAATTGCTTACCATCCACTTTATGTATATTATTGAATTTTAATCCTCATAATAACCTGTGAGGTGGGGTGTTAACATATCCATTTTAGAGATAAAGGAAATCAAGAGTCAGAGTTAGGAAGTTCCCCGCAAACAGCAGATACGTGCTAGACACAGCGTCTTTTCCTTTTGATACTAAGGTTTATAATGGTACCTTCAGGTGTGAGTTTCCTCAACTGGTTCTTCCTACAGGTACCCTGAACCTGTAAGTCCCTTGAGGTCTCTAGAGTTCTTTTAGTGATGGATTAAACTAGTTCATAGTTGCAGGTACAAGACATAAAGAAGTTTCTGGAAACAAGAAAATTTTAGTCATTTGTCATAGGGTTTTTGATGTATGTAACCTGTTAGCACACACTTTTTATTCCAGTAGAGATAATAAATTATTTAAAGGGATTCTCCAGTGGTTTAGCCCTCTTTCCCTTTGTCCAGCTCATTCATTATGAAATGATTGGATAGGATTAGAAAGTCTTTACTCAAGGAGACAAGATCTGGCTGGATTCCTTGGTCTTGGAACCCTAGTTATGAGTATGTGACCCTAGTTTCATGTGAATTTTGCTCAGAAGCAGTTATCACCCCTTTGTGTGTGTGTGTGTGTGTGTGTGTGTGTGTGATATCACAGCTGTGTGCCTCTCTTGGTTTATTTGAACAAATTCGTTTAAAAAGTCTTTCTCACATAAACAGTCCATAGTTAGATTTCTCCGTGGAACTTAAATCTTTCCAACACAATGTAATGCCTCTCTTCCTCAAGGGCAGGATATAGATTGTATTGCAAGCTCTTTCTCTTATTTTTCCATAGACATGTCAGAAAGACATTCCTGTGGTTCGGGAATGGACTAGCAATGAAAGATTCCAGATCATTCTGTCCCCAGGTTACATAAGCACAGTGTTCCGTGATGGAGCACCAACCCTGCACAGCTCCATTACACATCGGCTAGTTTTGAAAATTAAAATAATTTCTTATCACTCAAGGCAAGGAAATGTAGATGGATGGATGTACCAGACTGACTCTAAGAACTCCTGGTGTGATCTGGGGGGGTACAGCAGTAGTGGCGGAATAGGTTGCTTGTTAATCAGGGAAGCGGTGACTAGCACGACTGCTTCTTCCTTCTTCCACCCCATGGGGATGAACTCAGATCTCCTAGCCTGATGCCTATTGCTGTTAGCTGGGAAGGCATTGCAAACTCATACCCCGCCCATGTCCTCTCATCCTGAAATTGACACTTCTCAGCATCTTCTCCACCTCCACTTCCATCTTCTGTCCTCACCACTGGGGCTCTACTTCTTATGCTTAAACTCATGCTGTGCTCTTGACTATGCCCATCTCCCTTTTCCCTACACCCCAGGGCCAATTCTCCATTATGCATAGTAGACACAGTGCCTTGGGTGAAAATGTTTCAAGTTAATTTCTTTTAAAATCAGAATAGAAATAGCTATAATAATGAATATATACTAATGAATCCAGCCTGAATTACACTCATCTTTATACCATCACAGCCCCAAAGTGTAACTTTTAATGATTTTTGTTAGAGATGAAGGGGGCCCAGTAAAGGTGTCAGGAGCCACATATCCCCCTCGTACTTGTACGTGGCAGTTGCTCCCTGTGGCTTTGGATATTTCTTACAAATTCAAGGTTGTTCACACCCAACACTGTCCTACCTTTCACATCTCCTCTCCCCACACTCATCCTATGTAGATTTTCTGCTCCCGTCTTTGGTTCTGCCTATTCTACGCAAACTCCATTCTCCTCCTTCTCCAAATCAAACCAGTCAATGCTTTATCATATCAGCGACTTTTATGAGCGAGTGGGGCCTCTTCGTTTTCATCTCCACCATTGTATGTCCATTGAAATCAGGAGTGTTTGGGTCACCCCTCCATCCCCAGCCTTGAATGTGTTTGGTTCCAGGGAAATGTTTATCTTAATATATGGCATCAAGTCAGAACTTTCCTGAAACTTAACCCAGGAACCCAACAACTCTGGGACCTTGTCTATTTGAAGTGGGAAGGGCAAGTGTTTGATAATCAAAAGCATATGCTATTTGGCCTAGCTGTTCAACAAATAGTTTCTGTCTCTTCCCTGTAGTATTTTCAGGTGTATTTTTTTTCACACGAACCTTCACTTTAGGTGTTAAGTTACACTGAAATCTCTGAGAATCAGTTCAGTGCCACTGAGGGCTTTAGCTGCAGGACTTTTTAAAATGGTTGATTGGATGCTTTATTAAAGGAGTCTGGCTGCTCACACTATTCGTACAATTTTTGGAGTTTAGTGAGGTAATCTGATGTTTTTAATTTTAATTTTTAATTTATTTTATTTTATTATTGTTTTTATTTTTGGCCGCATTGGGTCTTCGTTGCTGCGCATGGGCTTTTCTCTGGTTGCGGCGAGCGGGGGCTACTCTTTGTTGCGGTGCACGGGCTTCTTATTGCGGTGGCTTCTCTTGTTGTGGAGCACGGGCTCTAGGTGCACGGGCTTCAGTAGTTGTGGCTCGCAGGCTCTAGAGCGCAGGCTCAGTAGTTGTGGCACATGGGCTTAGTTGCTCCGCGGCATGTGGGATCTTCCCGGACCAGGGCTCGAACCCGTGTCCCCTGCATTGGCAGGCGGATTCTTAATCACTGAACCACCAGGGAAGCTCTCTGATTTTTTTTTTTTTAAACCTGCCTGAATTGCAAACTGATGCTTTTCTCAGGAATGTGTTCTCAAAGAGTCAGGAAATTAACTCTGAAGCTTTGGAGCCACCTTGCTTTTTCTGCCCTCTTGTTTTTTGTTCTTGTTTTTCCAAGAGGAGCCTGAGGGTCTCCAACAAGTTGAGCTGTAGCTGGCATTTGGGAGTTGGTAAAGACAGGGGGGTGTGGGTGCTGCAGTTTTCCCTTCTCCACAAGAGGAAATCACTCTCCTGGTGCCACAAAAAAAGAAAATCTCACAAGTATCTAAGTGGAATTATTGTTCCACGCCTTCGTCAATAATTACATTTTCTACATTCGACTTTATTATTGTTTTTTTTTTCATGCCAGGCATTCCTTAATGCTTTCCATAAATATTTATTGAGTGCCTGTATGTGTGAGAGAGAGAGACAGAGGGGGGAGGGCAAGTAGTAAAGAGCAAGGCAGATCTCACGTAGACAGTGAAGTAATCCTCATCTTGTTTGAATTTATGTAAAAAAAAAAAAGGACTAGGCTGCTTGTTCCACCTACTTGAAGCGTTTAGACATTATCTTTACTCCAACAGAGAAAACTCAGATGAATACTTACAGGTAGTACCATCAACTGCATCCTCATAGGAGCAGCACCTCACAATATTATCATTGCTGCTTTCCGATTGCTTCCGTGTAGATCATATCTGGGCCCCCAAACAGCCCTCTGGGTTCTGTCCTCACTTAGAGATAAAGAAACTAAGACTCAGATGTTGTGTCACTGCAACTGACATTAGAAGTAAGACTCCAATGTTTCTGGCTCCTGGCCTTCTATTGTTTCTGCAACAATTTTTTTATGTAGCTGAGAAAATAGAAATCAAGTCTTCACCGCTACCTTTCTTCTGAATTATTTCCTCCTCGTGTTGTAGTTCCTAATAGCCTTTATTCTGATAGAAAAGGCAATTTGAATAAATCTTATTGTGAGTCTTAGGGCTTTAGAAATGGAAAGCTTCTTTGAGAAGTGCCTTGGTGCCTTACTTAAGAAGGATAATCTATCCGTGCTTATCAAGCAAACAGCCTGAAACTTGAACCTTGAGTGTTCTTTAATGTTATAACCCTGGAGGAAGAGAAATAATCTTGGTTTACCCTACAAGTGATAAGTTAACAGTAAACACTTGGAGCAATGAGCAGGAATGCTGTTTGAAAGTTATCGTAGATTTTTCACATAAACTTAACCTTCTCTCTGATTTCTATTGTGTTTGCAAAGCAGTTTTCTCCTATACCAAAAAGTCCCAGTAGCAAAAACACAGAAAAGGTAGATAAGTAAATATTATGCAACTTTGAAAGGACATAAAGGATAGAATGTACGTATCCTTTCTGCTTATCAGAAATAAGATAATGTTCTCTTCCTGAAATCATTCTATCAGTATTCTAAAAACCTTAAATTTGGCATATAACAGCATGCTAGCTGTCTCTCAACTGCTCCGCCCCAGGCTAGTAGGAAATCTGTTGGAAATGACTTCCTAGAGTGTTTAACGGGGCTCTGAGGTTCATGTGAGTACCCCTCATGCCCCTGAGAGCTGCTCTTGAGATTTTAATATACATTGAAGGACAGCATTATATCTTAATTTACCTGGAAAATGAACATCTTTGTAGGGGTCTTCAACCTTAGGAGTAATTTCATGGCATTTTAGTATTAGAAATTATAAAGATATTAAGGGATATGGATAGTCTGGAATGTACTGGGCCCAGATATGGTTACTGCCTGCCTCATTGAAGCCTAAGACTATGAATTCCATTAGCCACCTCTCCTCATTTTAGTCTGTCCACCTATGTCAGTTTCACAGTGGCCTGAAGCCTGAAACATAGTTGAGGCTGTAAAGGAAAATAGGGGTGAATTTTTGGGCTGACAGAGTAAAGAAGTATGCTCTTTTTTCCCCTTGTCCAAGTAGTATGGGCTCTAAGATAAGGATGTATGAGTTTGGCCCTACCGTACATGTTCTAATTAAATGATGATCTGTCTCCATTTATAAATCCACTTCTTCTGGAAGCTTGTTTTCCATTTATTTCCCTCCTGCCACTTGTTCAAACACTGTTGTCTTCTCCTCTCCATCCCGTGATCCCTTGGGGCTCTGTTTCTTCTATGCTGTATACATCACAAATGGGTCAGTATTGTAGTGAGTAAGTGAAAGAAATAAAGAGAAGGAAAAAAGAACTAAAAAACTGTAAAATTTGCACTTATTTGTATGTTAAGCATAAGCTTTATGCTTTAGAAAATCCATTGTAGTGCTATAGATAAAGTGCTGTTGATAAAGTAAAGGTCCATTTGAGAGCTGTGGCATTAGATTGTGAAGAATATGACACTGCATAAAGGATAAAGGCTAAGTGCACCTGCCAGGTGATGAGTGAGGTACTGCAATTATGTCAACATCCAATATCTCATATTAAGAAGTGAGGGAGGGGGCACTTCCCTGGTGGTCCAGTGGTTAAGACTCCGTGCTCCCAATGAAAGGGGCCCAGATTTGATCCCTGGTCAGGGAACTAGCTCCCATATGCATGCGGCAACTAAGAGTTGCATGCCACAACTAAGGAGCCCATGAGCCACAACTAAGAGTCCACATGCTTCAACTAAAAGATTCTGCATACTGCAACTAAGACCCGGAGCAGCCAGATAAATAAATATTACAAAAAAAAAGAAGTAAGGGGAATCACCCCAGGAATAGTCCTAACAATTTAGCTTGCAAATTATGTGGTGATAGTATTCCAAGGCAATAAAATAAATTATATCTAGAGCTCATAACTATTCCACTTACTTGGCTGTGTCTAAGCACTAAGCTCAGGTGACATTGAGGCTTTAACTTTGGGACTTGTTTGGTGCCACCTGGGTGAAATCTGGTATGATCTCAATGTGAGGTATCAAATGACAGAAGTACTCGACCCCACATTCCAGAACTACATGTGTCCCCATTTCTCACCCCACCCTCTTCTCTGCACACACATCTACCTCTCAGAGAGAGCTGGGTCTGGGCTATGTGTGGCAAGAACCCATTGCTTGTGTTCCATGGATTTCAACAAGTGCATACTGGTTGGTGGAGTGTGATCTTAGTGGCTTGAGTATTTGGTGATGAAATTTGCATGTCCTTTGCTGGAAGAAGTGTAATTAGAATAAGATGTATTCACACAGCCACATGTAAAATGTGAGCAGGAGTGTGGTCTATTTAGTAGCATTACTGTTTTTATTAAAGTATTTCCTTTTAAAAACATATTGAGTGACAGATATACAGAACAAACTAGTGGTTCCCATTGGGGAGAGCAAAGGGGGGAGGGGCAATCTAGGGGTAGGGGACTAAGAGATACAAACTATTATGTATAAAATAATCTACAAGGACATATTGTACAACATGGGGAATATAGCCAGTATTTTACAATAACTATAAATGGAGTATAACCTTTAAAAATTGTGAATTGCTGTATTGTACACCTGCAATTTATATAATATTGTATAATACAGCAATCATACTTCAATTTAAAAAAACAGAGTGAAAACAAAATACATTTAATTTTTTAAAACCGATGCACTTAAGCAAATTGTTTATCACTTACAGAGGTATAGAGAAAAAGAAAGAAAAATTAAGAAGCCCACAAAATCAGTCACATTTAAAGATAGCAGTCGATTGCTGTCTTCTTAAAAGCTTCAGTGCATGTGTTTGGAGCACCATCTTATTTCCCCCCAACTCAGACCTTCTTTTCCAGTTCTAGGAAGTAAAACCAAGAGAGTATGGCTCACCATGCCCTAGCTGAGCCATTTTCTTATCTGATCCCTACCTCATTGAATACATGAAATAGCAAATATTTGTTAGATTTCTGAATATCAATGTGCTGGTTTGTGCTAGTTGAACTAATTGAAGTCCGTACTTTCCAATAAAAAAGGCTGAGAGGAAGTGATAAATGTGCAGTGAGATTAATGAAAGACAAACGGGTAGTATGTTGACATAAATGTAATTTATTGTTGTGTTGTAAATTTTGTGCTGCCTTATGTCTGACAGTCTAGTAGAAATATAATGCAAGCCCCATATATCATTAAAATGTTTCTAAGAGCCTCATTTTAAAATGTAAAAAGAAAATTAGTTGTAATAATATATTTTATTTAACCCAATTATCGTTTCAGCTTATAAAATTATTAATGAGGTATTTTATAATGTATCTTTCATACTAAGTCATCAAAATCTCAACTGGAGATTTTTCATTGGAAAAATTTGATAGAATGTATAAAATTTACAGTCAGAAGGTAGATTTGCTTACCCAAGTTGTTATCAACGTGCTTTAAAGTTTTTCATTAATAAGGTTGAGTAATCGTTTTTTTAATTTAAATTTACATTAATTACAGTGAACTCAAGCGAACAATTCAGTTCCTCAGTTGAACTAGCTAGTGCTAACCCTCGTTGGACAGTACAAGTTCAGGGTGCACGGCAGTATAGTCAGCCCTGGGTATCCAGGTTTGGCCTCCAAGGAATGCATGCTGTGTACCACTTTGTTTTGCTTAAGGTACTTAAGCATCTGGGGACTTTGGTAGGGAGGCATGTAGGGCGGGGGCTGGGAGGGAGGACCTGGAGCAATTCCCCTCCGGGTACTGAGGGACTGTATAACCTTTTTCTTGAGAACTAAGTACTAAGATCCATAGGCTAACAATAGAAAAAGTAGAAAAGCAGATTTTCTGGGAGACCAGTGCCTCAATACGCTGGGTGGGGATGACATCCAGGTTCTGAGAGGAGAACCCAGCTGTGAGGGTTTCACACAAAATACGATTTGAGCGCAAGATCCTACTGCTTAAAAACGTTTGGAAACTGTTAACCTCATCTACATCCCAACCCAGTTGAGCAGGTGACCCCTTCTGAAACCCTGATGGCTGGTTATCCATCCATTTAAGTGCCTCCTTGAGGCTTTTCCTTCCCAACAACTGTTCGTCACTGGTTTCCTGTTTATAGCTTCTTCCTTGTGAATTTCCTTCTAATGTCTTCTTCCACCCTTATTCTTTCCTATGTTCCTTAGAGTCTTCCAATAAAATTGTGTTTACCTCCAAGGTAACCTTCCTTTTATTTTTTAATGTTTATCTAAAAATGTGAGTACATCATTCTAGATGTGATTTAACACAGCAAGATTTCCCATGATATTTAGGGCCCTGTATTTGTAAAGCATGAGACTGCATTAGCTTTTTTTCTTTTCTTTTCTTTTCTATTCATCTCTTAAAACCTTTGGAACTCTTTCTTATGAAACAGCTACACAGCTATGCCTTTCCTGTCCTGTACTACTTCAAAGAATTGTTTCAGGCAAAATATAGGATCTTGTGTATACTTTAAAAATTCAACTTGAATTTTTACCTTCTGAAATAATCTTGAGCCCTTATTCTATCACTTAGTACTTTACTTATTCCTGGCAAATACGTGCCTGTATTAGTTTCTCTTGCTATAAATAATGCTGCAAAGCCACAACCCACCCCAAAATTTAGTGGCTTAAAATAATAATCATTTTTATAGCTCACAGGCCTATGGGTCAGCTGATCTTGGCTAAGCTTGGCCAAATTTGATAGAAAACAGTAAAACTTAAGAAACTGAATATGTATAAATTGTCTCATATCTAAAGTGGAGAGGAGTAATAGAATTTGATTTTTGTGTGTTGCATTATGTGCTGAATAATAGCTTATCTGCCCTAGCTGTCAGAACTAATGGAAATCATACAGGAAAATAGTTCAGTTGTTACCATCAAATTTCTTTACAGAGAATGCCGTTCAAACCAGCATCCCTGAGGACCCCAATTTCCACATCCTTCAGCTTGTTAGCAATATGACTTAAGTGCAGTAACTCTACAGTGAGATTTTTAGCAAAGCACTGTCATTTGAAATTTGCTCTAATTGCTCTCTACCTATAAACTCTGTGTGTGTATGTGTTTATTACTATTAACACCACCACTACATATTACACAGGTGGCCATATATAGTAGGTATATATACAGGGATATGCATACATAGGTATATGTTCATTGTTGAGAAATTAGAGATTAAATAAGGCAAGCCTTGAAGAACATGTGTTCACAATTTGGAATGTTGGAGATTCTGGACCCCTACTTTGGTAATTCAATTTGCTGTTTCTGATTTAAGGAAAGAACTAGTTTAAGAGAAAGTTTTTTGTTTTCATTTCTGGGGAGGTTTCTTAAAGAGGAAGCTACCAAATGTAACTAGATGTTAACATCTAGGGATTTAAATTTAAGACGTGCAGATTAAACATTTTTTAAACTGGATTTGCTTCCCCTTTACTTGGTCTAAAACTAATTTTTTAAGAACCAGTAACAAAGAACTGCAAAATACTACTATCGTCAGGGGAAAAAGTTATTTGAAAATAATATTCCAGAATTGAAAATAAAAAAGCTTGAGAAGTAGTAGCAGGAATGCCACCTGGTTTAGTATGAAAAAAAGTAAGCATGGGTTTTGGAGTAAACAGCCTTGATTAGACTCTTTGGCAGGTTTTGAGCCCCTCTGATTATCTAAGTAGATGTGGAAGTGAATTATCTAGGTTCTTCTGAGTCAAAGGAGATAATGAAGGGAAAGGCCTAAGTAGATGCTTCAGTCTTTGCCCTTAACTCTTTTCCGATCTCCATGTTCACATGATCAAGCCTGATGAGATATAACAATATTGAGAGAGTCAAAATAGTATAAAGATCATGATACTGTATGTTTTTGTATGTGAAACATGCCAGTAAAACTACATGACAGAATTAAAGAGATAAACATCAAAATGATGTTGAAAAGAATTTGACTGTTACCAATGTCAGAGCACAATAAACACAATTATACATGGTCTAGTATATATATGATGTATATGTGTATATGCATGCAGTTAGAATATAGAACATTTACTGTTTAGGACTAAATGGGCATTAATTGGATCAAAAACGATAGGCAAAGAGTTCGTCATACATGAGGCTCTGTTTTTTTTTTAATTCCAGTATTATATCTGTTCTAGGCAGTGGGCATCACTCTTTCTTGGGCCTACCTAAATTCATGCTTTCAACATTGGTAATTAATTCCACGAGTGTTGAATAACAAAGGTTTCTATTGGGAGAACTGATTTTCTACTGTGCACCAGCAGCAAGAATTTATTTACAGGCCTTTGTTATGAATTGGAAGAAATTTGGGGTCAACTTTAGAATATCTATCCTTTAAGCAGAAAAAAAGCTTCATACTGTCAAATGGCAAAACTAAAACAATTTAATAATGAGTTTGTTGTCCATTATTCAAAGGAAGACAGTCCATGGGTTGAGGGAATACAGTGCCTCATAAGCAGTAGATCACTGTTCTAATGGGATTTGGGACAAGAGCGCGTCTATAGAGCTTTAGAAGGGTCAACACTGAAACGGCTTGATTGTCTAGGAGGTCGGGAAGGGAATCTCCTTATAAGGCTAGCAGGTCCTATTTTTAGGGTAAATCAAGCTAGCTAGCTTAAGCTGAGTTGGAGGATTGTGATTGGTTTGTTAGGATTTCTTGACAGGTGTGTTTACCTTACGTGCAGGCTGGTATAGGTTTAGATTTGTGATGTGGACCACACCACTGGGATGGCCTTCATTTTTGGGGTCCCAGTATAAGAATTAGCTTTATCAATATTAACAGAGGCCATGGATCCATCAAGGAGCTCTAACTTGTCATTTGAAGCCAGGTCAACAGTGTCCCCAAAAGAATGTCAAATTTCAAGGAGTGAAATATGTGGATTAACTCTCTGAAAGGAATGTTTTCTCTCTTCACTCACTTTTTTTTTTTTTTCAATTTATTTATTTACTTTTGGCTGTGTTGGATCTTCGTTGCGGTGCACGGGCTTCTCATTGTGGTGGCTTCTCTTTGTTGCGGAGCACAGGCTCTAGGCACGCGGGCTTTAGTAGTTGTGGCATGCGGGCTCAGTAGTTGTGGCTCACGGGCTCTATAGCACAGGTTCAGTAGTTGTAGCGCACCGGCCTAGTTGCTCCATGGCATGTGGGATCTTCCCGGACCAGGGCTTGAACCTGTGACCCCTGCATTGACAGGTGGATTCTTAACCACTGCGCCACCAGGAAAGTCCCATCTTTTGTGGCACATCATTTTTAGCCTGAAACTCGAGCTCTGAAATAATTGTGCAGCACCTAATGGATGTGAGGAACATGGCCGCCTCTCCACACAGGGAAATTGAAGCTGTGTACAGTTTCGGTAATCACATTTCAGTTTTCTGTATGCTTTGATTAGCTCCTGCATTCTTTCTCACCACAAATACGTGCACACACGCACAGGGGCAAAGCCTTGGAAAATTACAATTTTCCATTTTAATTTGAGAGCCAGCCTGGTTGCATCAACGAAACCTTGATGGTGTAGGTCCAACACCCAGCTCTGCCTCTTCATAATTCTGTGGCCTTGGACAAATCCTTCAGAGCCTTTTCCTTCTGCTTAGAGTTGGGATGGATGATTTTACAGATCCTTTCAGTTCTGTGATTCTGATTTTAATTTCAGTTCTCCTCTGTTAGAGATAGGATGGGCAATTTCAGGTGTTCTGGTTCTGCTTAAGTTTTGTTTTGTTTTGTTTTTTGGCATTTAAAGGAAAGCCCTACAGATAGTCTTTTCCTTTTGAGAATGAAAATTTGTTTATGTTAAGGATTAAGTGAGGTACTTTATTTGGCCTTGAAAGGGGTTCACACTCAAATCTTGATTGTGATTCCACAGAATAATTACATTGAAAATGGAATATTTGAATGTTTTCAAAGCATTTTCATGGGGTATAATTATATTATGCCCAGGCTAAGGGGAAATTATTTATGTGAGGAAACCAGAGCTGGAATAGAAATAGCATCGCTGTGTGCTTTTTAAAAGATACTCACTATACGAGAAACTGACCCTGAGGAAACTGTGAACTGATTAAATAGTACCAAATAAGTGACTATATGAGGCCAGCTATTCAGACCAGGGAGAAGTTCGTTTAAATGCAGAAACAAGATGGTTTTCATTAGCCACAAACCTTAAAGTTACATAAATCCACGGATGCACTGAGCTATGGATCCGTGCCTTCTCCTTGCCAAGCAAGACTTTTCAGCCAGTGAAACAGAGAGTTCCTTGTTCCCTTTCCCTTTTAGTTGGGACCGTGTGGGGAGGAATGTTGCCAAGCCAGCTCTATAAGGAATTTTGATCTCCTTGATGATAATAAAGAGAAACTTTTTGGGGAAAGGGAACACCCAGTTTGAAAGACAGCAGGAGAACTTGTTTGAGAAGCTGCTTTTGCGCTTGTAAATTGCATTGATTCTAGGTGTAGGTTCGGGGTCACCTCTGCAGATTGGCCCAGATTAGGTATATATGTATATTTGTTTATTTTAATTTCCCCTTAAGCTTTTGGAAAGCCGTTTTCTAGCTAACTTGCTTTTGGAAAGTCCATTTTCACTTGAGTAGCTTGTCTATATAGTATGAGCCTAAAATATTCTTCTGGCCGCAAACGGTTGTTTTTAAAAGATTGACAGCATTTTTAGGTGTAGTGTTTGAGTCTCTGTAGTTCAGAGCATTCTGTAAATAGCCTGTTGTTTTTGAGGCAGTGTGTGCATGTGCCATTGTTTCAGCCAGTTATTCTGCCCGTTGTCACTGAGCACTGTTTTCCCATGGGAAAGCATCTCTGGTCTTATGATGTCAGTGCAAAGTCATTCAGGTTACAAGAATTATCTTCATCTTCAGTCTCTCAGAAATGCAGGGACCATGAATGGCCATTTATAGCAGGGTGCCAATCTTTTAGGTGTTGTCTTGGATTTCTGCCAAGTAACCTTAAGTTACCTTAGATAGTGTTAAGATGAAAACAACATTAAAATGTAATAGTTATTTAAGTGGTTATATTTCCCATCCACTAAAGCTTTTATATTTATTTTTATTAAGAGAAATGTTTTTTGTAAAGTTAGGAATAATTATCTTTAGGATAACTTTGACAGGGTATGCATTTTCACTGGCTATAAATAACTTACTCTAAGACTGAAATATTTAAGTTTTAAGAGCATCCATTTTAACACGTCCTGAATAGGACCTTGTGTATGATGTATTAGGCCACTTTTTGAGGCTTCATTCAGAAAAAAGGGATTTGAGTAAACCTGTTGGGCCCTTGGAAGGCTAAGTATTATCTTCCATGTGACCACCTTGGCTGGTGATGGTTTCCTTCTGGATGAATGCCAGGGAGTGGGCTGCTCCTAGCAGCTAGGCTTTGTTTCTTAAATGGGTTATTTGATTCCAGTAAGGATCCTGGGTTGTTTGTCTTGTTTTAATTAACTGAGCCAGGGATATGTTTCTTAAAACCTGAAATTCTTTGCAGGTGGGCTTCATTAAGAATAGAAAAGCTTCTGGTTCAATCTGTTATCTCCCAGCACCTTACTCTGATCTGGTGTTGGCTCGGGAAAGAATTTTTGCCCAAGAAACATGTCTTTGTGATTGAAGTATTTATTTGTGAAGGGCCTCTTGTAATGTCAAATGTAACAGATACATACGTACAGCCAGTTTTATAATTTCTAGCATAATAAGTTACCCTAAGTATTGAGGAATCAAAGTTTGAACTATTACACAGCTCCATTCTAAGAAAACAGGTCATGTTAATGATCATACTTATTTTTTTAAGTTAATATTAGATCTCATCTGGTAGAAAATCCAAAAGGAACTGAAGCATCTGTTTTCTTGTCTTAGCTCCCATTGTCAAAAGGAAGAGATCATAAGGCAATTAAAGATGTTTTCCAGTAATTTATTAGGGCCATAATCAATTCATTTGAAGGGAATGGGAGAAAGATTACCACTATTTGGTAGTTGGAACATATAAACAGATGGCATCAAAATAACTGTAAAGTTAAGAAGACAGAAGGATAACAAAGTGAAGAATGGAAGAAATAGAAAGATGTTAAGAAGTCAAGCTAGGAAACAATCGAGAAACAGTTGATGTTTGTCAGGTAGGGTGACCAGTTGTCTCAGCTTGCTGGGGAGTCTACCAGTTTTAGCACTAAAAGTCTCACATCCTGGAAACCCCTCAGATCCAAGCAAACTGATCGGTTATCTTATTGTCAGGGTAAGGACTTGCCTGACTTACTGCTTTGTCCCCAAAACTATTGGGCCAACCCAATACATCAGTGCCTAGCATGTGTTACATACTCAAACTTACTGAATGAAGAAATGTTAGCCGCTGTCATTTATTATTGTTGCTGTTGTTATATTGGAGTTGCCTCTCAGCAGCTAGGAGGTAAAAGCATGCAAACACCAAGACTTCTTAAAGTAGGTAAAAGAGAAGCAATGGCGTAATCTTTAGGAATGTCTTATGCTGTGGAATTGAAGGATTTTGAGTTAGTAATGGGATAATCAGGAAAATAAAGAGAGCCAGGGTAGTTGATTGCGACAGAAGCCAAGGGAAAAGACTTCCAAGGAAGAATTCATGTATGGCAAAGAAAATGAAAAGTGACAGGTATTGAAGAAAAAGGCTTTCCTTTCTTAGGAGGTTGTATGTAACCTTTGAGAAAATTGTTCGGATGGTAGGAATGTAAACCAAACTGCAAGGGTCCTGAGAAGCAGGTAAGAAGGTGGTATCAGTGAGTGTTTAAATCACCACCTGCTAGAATTAGTTGGAAGTAATGGGAAGATGACAGTTCCTCTAGAGCAGAGGCAGGCAAACTATGGCCCACTGGCCAGATCTGGCCTACTGCCTGTTTTGTAAAGAAAATTTTATTGTAAAGTAGCCACACTCATTTCACATATTGTCTGAGGCTGCTTTTGCATAGCAGCAACAGAGTTGATTAGTTACAAGAGACTGTAAGGTTCACAAAACCTAAAATATTTACTCTCTGGCCTTTTACATAGAAAATGTGCTAACACCCTCCTCTAGAGGATAACAGAATGGAATGAGGTAATTTTTGTCTATTTGCTTTCTTTCAGTAGAGGAGATCAGAGCCTATTTGTGGATGTATTATGGAGCTGGAGAAAAGGAGGAACTTATTGGATATCTACTGCTGTGTAATAGGTTACCTCAAACCTAATGGTTTAAAACAACAAACATTTACTGTCTCAGTTTCTGTGGGTTGGGAATTTGGGAGTGTCTCTCTTGAGGTTTCAGTCATGTCAGCCCAGCCAGGGCTGCCGTCAGATGAAGGCTGATGAGGCTGTAGGATGTTTCCCAGCTCACTTACATTGCTGTTGACAGGAGACCTTGGTTCCTCATCACATGGGCCTCTCCACAGGACTGCTTGAGTGTCTGTACAACATGGCAACTGACCTCCTCCACAGCAAGTGATCCCAGAGAGCAAGGAAGAAACCCTAGTGCCCTTAATGACCATGCCTTGGAAAACACATATTTTTGCCCTATTTTATTTGTTGCTACAGACAAACCTTGATACATTATGGGATGGCCGTGACGAGAGCATGAATCTAGGGAGTAGGGACCATTAGGGGTCATCATGGAAGCTGGCTACCATGGGGGAGAGAAATTGGTACTTCATTGTTCCTTGAGGGGAGGATATAGAATGAAGGGCCTTTGCATAGACAAGGAGATAGTAACTATGGAACACACTGTGGAGAGTCAGAGGTACAGAGAAATGTTAAGATGGTGGAGGTAGAATTTATTCAGCAAAATAAATACCAACAGTGGTAAAGGGTCATTAGTCCCTCTGTTCAGTTAGGGGTAAGGCCCCAAGATTCTAAGACTGGAAATCTTTGGGACAGGAATGAATTTGAGCAGAATAAAGTGCAATGGGGAATGCAATGGTGATTTCATTATTAGATTTTAAATTCCTCGATAATGGAATTTAAAACATGGGCAAAGCCCATATTTTATAAACAAGTACATTAATAAATTTTATATATTTATCTATATATTATAAATGTATTTTATGTCCTTCATTGCATCTAAGATAGGGCCTTATCTATAGGTATCTGATCATTATTTGACTTTTTCGCAATGTTATTATCTTATTACTTACTTCAGTAAAATGGACAAAATTTATATTCTGATTTTGAGGATCAAAGCATTGAATTTTCTCTTATTCCCTCAGGAAAACTGTGAAACTTATGTTTATGCAACATTCTGCTTAGGCTGCTTCTTTGCATCTCTTGGAGAATGAGCCTCTCAGTTTCTGGCTTGGAAATTGCAGGTGGTGGGCAAGGCCCCAAACTGGGGAGTTGAGGGGTCCTAGCTATTCTGCTGACGATCCGATACTGTGGCCTCAGCTGCTGTTTGTTACATCTGGCAGCAGAGAGGTAGAATTTTACTAAACATGCCATATAAAGTAGAACTAGAAATGCAGAAAATGTTACCTGAAACATGGTTTTAGAGATTGTGCCAGCAGCTTTTGCACTCAGGTCTATGATAGGTCTCAGCTAGGTTCAGTACAAGATTATTTTTTTTAAAGGACAAAAATCCTCTTATGGATTTATGGACAAAATATATATAATGATGACTAGAACGGACAGATGTTTGATCTATTTTTACATTTCTGTGGGGGGAAGTGTCAGGAAGCTATTTCTTTAACTGAAATCTCTTGGTGTAATTTTAGTGTTGTTTTTTTCCCTCCTGTGAACAATTTTTAGAAATGATACAAGTTATTATAGAATCACCCAGTTCTCCGCTGCATGAATGGCTTCTGTTGGAAGTTAACTCTTCTTAGCATGGATCTCACACATTTCCTCCGAAGCTAGATTTAACAAGGGAGGGATTACTTTGCCACCGTGTCTTTTGATACCTTGGTTTCGCATAACACTTGCACTCCTGTGGATTTATTTTTCATCTTTTGCTGATTTTTTTTTTCTTTTTGAGCTATTAAGTGAGGTAGTATGGATATTTCAGAACTTCCATTTTCCCTTTTAAAAATATTTATATGGGGAATTCCCTGGTGGTCCAGTGGTTAGGACTCAGCTCTTTCACTGCCTAGGGCCCGAGTTCAGTCCCTGGTCGGGGAACTAAGATCCCACAAGCTGTGCCGTGTGGCAAAAAAAATATGTATATATTTACATGAATGTAATACTGGTGGGCACAAGGGTTTGGAAATACAAAACGGCACCCATTTCAAAGTTATTTTGGCAAAATGGTGTGTTGCCTGCAGTGGTCATAGCTAAGACCTGTTGAGAGCTTGCTACACAGTAGGTGCTCTGCTGGACCCTGGGTGAGACTTGTCACCTCTTTGCAGCGTAGCTGAGGAGATGAGACACCAGCAACCTTACTGTACTCTTCAGAGCTGACAGAGTGATAACCAGAGAATGTTCTGGAGAAAACTGATGGATGGCCAACATATTCATTCATGTTTGTGCTTGGTAAATTCTACAGTAATTTTTCAGTCTGAAAAGTTATGAAGTTGTCACTTGCTAATTAGTAAAGCGCCACTGATACCATGCCCTCAGCTCTGGGAGGTGACATACAGCATTACTCACAGAGCTGGTCACCATGCAGGGACTTGGCATTGTTCTTTGTGTGAGTCACTTGGAGGTTATTATGAGAATATGGTTTCCTCCAGAGTGATTCTACTTATTTCAGAAAAACATCTGATTTTATTGTCAGGACCTTGCAGTAAGCAAAATGGATAAACTTGTCAATGAAATCTGCCATGGGGGAAAGGTATAAGCTTTTCAATGAATAAATTCTTCTCAATACTGCTAATTTCTTCATTTCAATGTTAAAAAACCAACACTGTATTATATGTGTTTGGAGATGTCTGTAGCATACATAATGCTTAACCCAAAGGAATTCATAATTGAGAATTAGGAGGAATAGAACTATTTTTGGCATTGCTCCAGGCCACATTTCTCTTTACAGCCCTTCCCCCCAGCCTCCACCCCAGAGCTATGGATTTTTGTAACTAACCAAAACTTACTTTTTCAGGTGCCCACTGATGGCAATGCTGGCCTGCTTGCAGAACCGCAAGTCGCCATGTTCTGTGGCAAACTGAACATGCACATGAACGTGCAGAATGGCAAGTGGGAGTCAGATCCATCGGGGACCAAAACCTGCATTGGCACCAAGGAGGGCATCCTGCAGTACTGCCAAGAAGTAAGTCTCCGCTGGTGGCCAGCGGTTCATGTTGGGTCACATGCACGTTTTTTTAATTTAATTTCTTTTACGTTTGTATTTTATCTCTTGCAGTGAATGTCTTGGTTCCTAATGATTCACCATACCATTAATGTATTTACTTGCTTTACCCTACAGTATGCATAAATATTTTAAAAATTATGTCATATAATAACCATCAATAAACCAACTGAAATATAATCTTGTATGTCAGATATACTTTAATTTAAAAAAAAAACGAGAAAAAACTGAGTAAAGTTTAAGATACCTTGGCTCTTCCTTTTATCTTTAGAGTATATCCCACTGTGGCTAATGCAAAGTATTGTGTTTAACAGTAACTAGGAATTGGGAGATTGGGATTGGCATATACACACTACTGTATAGAGTAACTAATAAGGACCTACTGTATAGCACAGGGAACTCTACTCAGTACTCCGTAATGACCTGTATGGGAAAATAATCTAAAAAAGAGCAGATATATGTATATGTATAACTGATTCACCTTGCTGTACAGCAGAAAGTAACAGAACATTGTAAATCAACTATACTCCAATAAAAAATTTAAAAAAATAAAATTAAAGTGACTAGAATTAATTTTCTCTATGTTACCAATTTGATATATTTTAGTTCATTTATTTGTTTATATTTAATTTTAGTTTTTCTCTCCTTATTTTTACGATTTGAAAACCTAAAACATTTACATTGTTAAAATATTGAAATAAGAAGTTGCACTCCGAAATCTCACTTGCCATCCATCCTCTGTTAAAAAATATTTTCATCATTCTTGATTTATCCTTCTTGAAAAAGAGAGAATTTATATTTTTCCTTCTTCTGCTTATACAAAAGGTAGCTTACAATAAGCACTGTTCTGTATTTTTAATATAACTTTTAGATCCTGGAAATCACCCCCTTGCCATTTGTAGAGATCTTCAGCCTTTGTGTAATTTCTCCTAGTTTTCTTGCTATTATTGTATAGGGTTTTTTTAAAAATTAATTCAGTTTAAAATAACTGGAGTCCAAGGCATTTTGTCCCACATTTCTAGACAGTTATATATTCCTACAATATGTGGCTTTTTGTGTTTTAAGAACATTTAAAGGAATTAGTCTTACACCTCTTGGCAAAGCAAAATTTCTTACCCTACATAAACAATGGATAACCTGGCAACATTTCCTTTGTTGTAATCTTTTATGTACAAGAAAATTTTCTTTAGCCCTGTTGGATCCAAAATGAGTGTTTAATGAAATATATATCTGTGTGTGTGTGTGTATATATATATATTTTTTTTTTAACATATACATATATGCCCACATGTATTTTTTTTTTTTATTGGTAGCACTATAAGAAAGGACAATCTAAATTCTAACTCCTGTGTTTTGAGAAGCAAAGAAGCATTTGCATTATCACAATATATTGCATATCAAGTAACTTTTGTCTTGAAGGAGTATGAACTATGATGTGAAAAGATAATTCTTCATGTTTAAGTAGAAATCACTAATATTGGCATCCTTTATATTATTTTAAAAAACATTTATTATATAGGGACTGTTAATAAATTCACTTTTGCCTGGATATGACATTTCTAAAATATACATTTTTGGAAATAATATTCACATTCTATTGAAGAGTTCCTCTAGTACAGTTTTGTAGATGAGTTATGAGTTGGTAAATTGGAACTCTGTGCATGCATGCTTTTAGGTTTTTGATACCATTTTACTTATCTGGATACACATGCAGATTATGCATTCTGAATGTTAAATAAATTTTTTTAAAGGCTACAACTCAAATTTCCTTAATGACGTTGACCACATAATTTTCTGTTGAATGGCTACTTTGATGTATATATCGTAGTTGGCATCTAAGTTTTTCTTCAGTGTCAGTCATGAATAATCAGATGTTTTTACATTTGTATGATGATTCTAGAAAAATTACTCTTCATGACCCTGAGAACAACCCTATTCCCACTCCACTTAGAGATCCCACTAATGACTGGGTAACTTCGCTTCCTGTTTTAGTCTGTTGTTTGTCCCAGGGATAAGCCACAGAGTGGTTCTTCGTAGTCCCAGCCGTTGCCAGATTGTTGGTGACCATGGGGTGGAGGTAGGGGGAGGAAAGTGAGCCCTTTGGTTGTTTCTCCTTTGTCTTGAAATTCTGGTTATATCTGCCTATCTCAGTTTACCACCCACTGAGGTCTTGTACAATGATACACAACAGGCCAGAGTCTTAAGATGGATTAGACAAACATTAGGCTAGAGAAGTTAAGAAAGGGCCAGACCATCAGGCCTTGTGGACCCTTTTAATGAATTTGATCTCTATTCTGTAACACCAGGATGTGTCATGGAAGGTGTTTATTATTTTAAAAGAAAGAGAATGACTGTACATTAGCATTTCCAAAAGTCACCCTCTAATAAGAACGTACTGTATAGCACAGGGAATTCTACTCAGTACTCTGTAATGACCTATATGGGAATAGAATCTAAAGATTGATTCTATAGAATCACATATTCGATGTATATGTATCCAAAGATACATATACATATATCCACTCTAAAGAGTGGATATATGTATATGTATAACTGATTCACTATGCTGTACAGCAGACACTAACACAACATTGTAAATCAACAATATTCCAATAAGAATTAATTTTAAATTAAAAAAAATAAATAAACTTATCAATTACCACTTTATTGTGAATCATCATGAAGGGCTGAGTTAGAAGGCTGGTCAATATGAGCACTCTGACCCTGAAAAAAATAAACAAAAACAAAAGCCACCCTCTTGCTTTGTCACTCTGACCTTATATCTAGTTTCTCAGTTCCCTGGGACCCAACTGGAGCCTCTACTCTGGAGCTGTCCAGGGCAGTAGCCACTAGCGGCACATGGCTGTCGAGTGCCTGCATTGTGGCTATAATGTGTGCTATAAGTGTAAGATGTCAATAAATACCATATTCAAAGATTTACATGAAGAAAGACTATAAAATAATCACATCAATAATTTCATATTGATTGCATATTGGAATGATAATATTTTGTATATACTGTTGTAAACATCATGTATATGTTACTAACTTGTGAATATGTATGTTATTAAAATGAATTTCAACTGTGTCTTTTTACTTTTCAGTGTAGCTACTGTGGAATTTAACATTACACTGGCATTATGTTTCCATTATATTATATTTCCATTGAACACTGTTGCTGTCCTGCCCCGCCCCATTCCACCAGTGACTCTGGGCTGTAAGGGTCTTAGATCCCATGATCTAGCAAGTGGGAGAGGGAAGTGGAAGTGAAGAGTCCCTCCAGACCTTCCCCCAGAATTTTACTGGTGCTTGGGAGTTAGAGAGGCTTATTTGGGGCCTTTTAAATACGTCTTTCATTAAAAATATTTTAGTGCAAGATGATTATATGAATACTTTTCTAGAGTCCAGTGGTTCTCTCTTCCTCCTTCAGACTTGTATCTCTGGGTGATGATGAGAGTGCAAGTGTGATGCAGACAGAAGTGACTGAAGTATAATTTTTGACAAGGCAACTCATGACTGCCTTGCAAAATGAATGCGTATCAAAACTTTTACTCAATTCATTAATTGATGAGGTAACCTGTAAGATGTTAACCAGTTTGACTTGAAGAGATTTAAATCCTTTTTCAACAAACTTCATTCACGTGGCTGTGAACAGGAATTATCTGATCTGCATTGCATGAGACAGAAAACATTTGCATTGCTATCAGGTATCTACAGTATCTACTCCTACAGGGTTGTAAAGTAGCCTATAGAGAGTCAATCAGAAGAACATACCCTGTTTAATCAGGTCATCTTTTCCCCTACCACCCCAGGCTCTGGAAGACAACACCTGCATTTCACTGCTAGAATACCCAGTACATAATCTCTTTTGCCCCTTTCTGAATTATGGATCTTTTTAATAATAAAACAGTCTCCTAATTTGGCAAATAAAAGTTCATTATTGATCTTTATGATAGAAATTTCAAGGGAATAGCATGGGAAGAGTCAAATTACAGTAGGTTCCAGGAAGAATAACATGTATGGGTGTTGATGCCATCTGTGGTCTCTCTGAGGAAAGTCCAAGAGGCAAAGAGCCTGTGGGCAATTCATGGAAAAGGGAAAGGCTTTGTTTTCTGTTGGGCTTTGTTTTTAAAGGGAAGGAACTTTAGCTGAGGGAAGCTTACACTAAACTGTAGGAAGGGTAGATCCATCATAAGAAAACTAGTGACTGGCTGAGTCTTAGAAAAGAGAATAAAAGATGGGGAAATAGTCAGGGTGGGTTAATTAGGCAGTTTATGTTGTCAGGTGATTGAAATCTACTCGTACATGGAGAATATTTTCTCCCATTGATGGAGAGGATCTTGGGGTAGGTATAGCTTACAGAATTTTTAAAAAGGCAACCAGTAACTGGGTCCTCAGATATCGAAACTGAGACTCAGTGCTGCCTGGAATTTCTCTGTTGGGCTCTCTTGTTTTCCGCTTATCCTTTCTCCTTTATGTTCACCTCATTTTCTCCTGCAAAGATGGCTTCCTTTAGGAGGCCAGGGAAGATGGCAACTCTGGGAGTTTGTTGTTCCAGTTTGGATTTCCAACCCCATTCTGCCAGTGTGCATTCTAATTCCCAGATAGGGTTCTCGTTGGTCCTGCTTTCAGTCACCCATCTATCTTTGGACTAGTCACCATATCCACAAGGACTCAGTATGTACTGGGACTGGCCCACCTTGGTCATGAGGGTGTATGGCTTGTTTGGCATCCCAACCAGAGCCAACTGGTGTGGGGAGAGGAGCTCTTGCCAGAAAAAAGTTGAAGAGTGGCATGGGGGCAAAATAGAATAATGACCAAAGCCCAACACAATGGGCTTAGAAACACACAGTGCCTTTTAAAAGTTTTATAGGTTGGAGAGTAGGTAGCTGAGGGAATTCACATCATGACTTTAACCAGCTTTGGGGAAGGTATTGGGGGGTGGGTGTTGGAGAGGTATTCACTCAGAACGTTTAAACAGTGTTCAACTTTTTCTATTGAATGGTGCATCATAAACTATCTAGAACATTGCTTATTGATATTTTAGGGTCTTTCTGCCACTTTCCACTTTGTAGGTAGTCTAAAATTTTTCTTTTATAATTAGAAATAATAGTTTCATTTGTAGGATTGAATTTTTGTGTGTGTTATTGGAAAATGTTTATTTTCCTTTATTTTCTTTTAGTTCCATATTTTTATTTTAGACAGTTAATTGACTCCCTGCTAAGAAAGCCAAAGAAAATAATGTTCGTAATATTTCCAACTCCCCTTCTCACAGATTTTGTAAGCTATATTATTTTTATATTTTTGAAGTTCAATATTATGGTCAGTTCTATTGTCATAATTCTCACAGTCGTAGGTTCTGTCTTTAACTGGATTCAGTGTTTACAGCAAATCCTTTCACCAAAGCATCTCTATTCCCATAATGTTTATTTTGATTCCTCTATTTTTTTGGGTGCCTGCCATCTTACTTAGTTATTTCCAGAAGTTGTTCTTATTGAACAATAGTTTAGTTATGTATAGAATTCCAGGTTGACAAGTATTTTTGTTCAGCACCATGAAGATGTTTATCCACTATATTCTGGCATCATTGTGCAAATTCCCTTTTTTTTAAATGTACAAAACCCATTACTGTCACCATTTACAGTGCTATTCATTTACTGATTACTTTCTCTCAATAGTGATGAATCATTTTTTTCTTTATGTTCTCAGTCCCTCTTGTGACCAAAACACAGATGTTTTAGAGACAGCTGTCTGAGTCAGAGAGGCAGCTATGAGCAGTCTGTGGTCCTAGGACAGAATGAAACCAACTGAACTCATGACCGTGACCTCTTTTTGACCTTTTGCTAACCAATTTAACTCACTTGTATAGCTGCACATCGTATCTGTTGGTGCTTAGCTTAATATGATGTGTCAAATATTTTTTTTTTGACAGTGAATTATCTAGTCCATATCTTTCATAGTTTCATGTTCCTCTCAGTTTGTATTCCCTGCTGTTGGTTGTTTTGTTGTTATTATTAATGTTGGCATTTTTGCCTCCTGATTTCTTTGGTCCTATTATTGGTCAAGGGCAAGATTAGGGAGAAAAAAGTAAAAATCGAGTCTTTTACCTTTGCTCTTATAAAGCCCTTATAAAGTTTGATTGGGAAGATAGTTTGAAACTTAGGTTTGTGTAATCAGCGTTTTATCTCATAGCATACACATTCTTGGTACCCATAAATTCCCTCCTGTTCCCCAATCATAATAGTTATGTTTTTGCCCAGTCATCATTCAAATGCTTGCATATTTGAAATACAAAAATTTTCTTTACATTTTTTTATTAGCACAGTCAGCACTATTCTTTCATTTTTTTTTTTTTTTCATCAAATGTGTATTGAGGACTGCTATAAACTTAACATTTGTGTCTTTCCCAAAATTCATATGGTGAAGCTTTAAGGTCCAATGGGATGGTATTTGGAGATGGAGCCTTTGGCAGGTAATCAAGGTTAGATGAGGTTATGACGATGGGGGCTTTGTGATGGGATTAGTGCCCTTATAAGAAAAGACACCAGAGAGCTTGCACAGTTTGCTTTCTCTGACTGTTCACACAAAAAGATAATGTGAGAACCTAGAGAGAAGGTGGCAATCTGCAAGCCAGGAAGAGAACCTTCACCAGAACCCAACCATGCTGGTACCCTTATCTTAGACTTCCAGCCTCCAGAACTGTGAGAAAATAAATTCCTGTTATTTAAGCCACCTGGTCTACGGTAATTTGTTATGGCAGCCTGAGCTAAGACTAGGACTTACTTTCGCTCCTTTGGGCAAAAGGATTTTAGGCCTAAAGTGTCACTGAGAATTACTGTTTGTAGAGATCATGCTTTACAAAGCATTTTATGCAACACTCGGCTCTGACTCAGAGCATGTGGTTTGTCATTTAGTAACTGCTTGTGGACAGCCTGTTGTTGGCACAGAGATTGGAAGTGAATCGGGCAGATGTTCTGCCCTGCTCTCTACACTGAAAGAACCTCTCCTGAAATGGCCTTGTGGTCTCCTCCTGCAGAGACTATTTCTTTCCATTGATAGAATCCTAAAGAAACTTTTAAGCAAGAGTTAGGGGTTGCTGGCCCTCAGTCCAAATTTGCCCTCAGTTTATTTTGACCCATTTGAGATGTAGGTGCCATGATAATGCTCAATAGTAGAGTGATAAACATGTAGCAGGGCCTTAAATATTCAGTTAAATGTACTAAATGATCACTAAGTACACTTCCTGAAAACAGGAAGCAGCCCTAGATGGTTCTTTATGTGACCCTGTGTTAATATGTTCTACTGTTGACTGTTGATGAATTATGTTTTCTAGCAGTTACAACCTCCCCTTCAATCTTGGTTGGACATGAGACTTGCTTTAACCAGTAGAATAGAGTGGTAGTGGTGCTGGTTTAGTTCTGGGTCTAAGCCTTAATTCGGCCTAGAAGTGTCTCCTTTTGCACTCTGGGAAGGCAGCCGTGTGGAGACGCCCAAGTAGAAGAGAATGGAGGCCCTCATTCAATAGCCCTACCTGAGCTCCCAGGCAGCTGCCAGCACCAGACACGTATGCAAGGCCAGGATGGACTTTGCAGGCTTCCTTGCAGTACTCTAGCTGACAACACCATGTGAAGAATCACTCAGTCAACTCACAGAATTGTGAGGAATTCTAAATTATTATGTGGTGGCTAACCTCCAAGATGGCTCCCAACAGTGCTTGCCTCCCTCCTCGTATTCGCATCCACACGTAGTCCTTAGTCTCCTCCTGCAGTGTGCAGGAGGATATTACAGAAATGACGTGTATGACATTTGAAGCTGGATCATAAAGAGCACATGGCTTCTACCTTACATACTTTTGCTATGGTGGAAGCCAGCCGCCATGTCATGAGGACACTCAAGCAGCACTGTAGGGATGTGCATGTGCTGAGGACCTCGGTGCTTCTGCCAGCAGCCAGCACTCGCTTGCCAGGCAATGAACGAACCACTTGGAAGTGGGTCCTGTAGCCTAGTCAAGCCTTCGTTTGACCTCAGCCCCAGCTGACATCTTGACTGCACCCTTGTAAGAGACGGGATCACTGAGCTCAGTCTCTTCCAGACTCCTCAGGCCCAGAAACTGTATGAGATAAGAAATGCTTACTGTTTGAAGCTATTAAGTTTTGGCATAGTTTGTGTGCAGTAATAGATGACAACAGATGTTCCCTTGACGATTATTGTCCTCTGTGGTCCTTTGGTAGAAAAAAGTTCCTTTCCTTCATTCTATACTAGATATAGAAAGTGCTGCCGTCGCAGAAACAACTTGAAAATAACTATGTAAATTATTCATCATTTAACAGCCTAAGGTGGCCACTTGCCTTAATGAACTGTTACATTACCCAGGTATTGGCCTAAGGAACCTAGAAGTCTTATAAGTAGATCAAAACTAGGATAATATTCCCCTTGAAACATACATTATAAAGCCTAGGAAGAAAAATTAGAATTTTTAGATTTTGTTGTCCTCTTTCTTTTGAATGAAATGAGGTTTAAAAAGGAAGAAAAACAACATTGTTTTATTTAAACCAAAGGCTTTAGGTTGAGAGAAGAAAATATTGGAAGTATACTTCAGTTCTTCATCTGAAGAGTTTTATTCTGTCCCAAATTTAATTCAGGCAAATTGAGCAGATATTTCCTGATTCAAGATAAGATTTCGTGTCAGGTGTTGCTGAGTGGCCAGACAACATTCTTGTCTCATAGGAGCTTCTAAACACACAATTAGATAAATTGAGAAAAGAATTTAGGAAACTGAAAATGTAGAATGGGGCTGTAAAGTAGAGGATCTTGATTGTAAATCTGGGTTTTGGGATCTAATTCTAGAGATGAGTAAGGGCTATGGGATTGTTTTTAGCAGGAGTGCTTTCTGGTCAAGACACTTTTGGAAAAATTAGCCTATATCTAAGGGTGATCTGGATTGGGGAGAGAAGGGAATTCCAATCTCAAGATGCTAGTGTGAAAGGGATAGGAAAGATCATTCTGCCCATCCTTGTTGTATAGATGAGCACATATGAGATACCCCAAGATGCTGTTATAAGGGAGCCCTTAGGGTCAAGCGCAGTGAAGGCAAAGCATGGGCTTCCCTATCAAACCTTCATTCAGATGCAGCCTTTGCTCTTTGACACCTGAGCAGTCCAGGAAAGCTGCCTAACCAATCTTAGACCACGTCCTCCTTTTATGATAGGAGCACACAAGAGTGTATTGTAAAAGTTAAATATGGTCAGTTCAACGAGAAATTGGGTAAGTCCCAGTACTGTTCTTCCTCTTCTTTTAAGGAGAGAACTTAAAACACAGGCTCTTCAACCCTCTGCATCCCTAACATGCAGAACACATCCTGGGAGGCAGGGGCTTAGAGCAGGTGTCCACGGCTCTGCTAACTTACACTGGGAGCAAGTCTCTGGAGGGAGCTTTGAACAGGTTAAGCCTCAAGTGCTGGCAGAGATTTCCAGCTGGGAAACTTAGGTGAATGTGGCTTTGCTTCTAGTCTTTCTATTAGATTATGGGTATACTTTCTTTTTCCTAAGTGTTTTCTTTTCCACAGTTAACAGTATGTGTTTTCCGTTTCTTTAACCTTCTTGCTCTAAATGAACAGTTGTTTTGTCTATAAGTTAACGGGATCGCCGAACAAAGCACACCAGTGCCTGGACCAAACAAAAGCTGATGAGTTAAAACAAAGCCATTTCCTTTGCCCAGCTGTCTACTCTAAAATATATAACATGACAGGGACTCCCAGATGAGACCCTGCCTGCCTTCATTCTATAGTGATGTGAAGTTAAAATTAATTTAAAAAATAACAACACGAGATCCTTTTAATCTAACCAACTTTGAGGGCATATCATAGACACACTACTATGGTAGAAGCTGTGGAACATTCTTGGCCATTATTATTTTGCTCTGTGTGCCGTCTACCTTTGTGAGCTTAAAATTGACCCATAGATGACAGGCACCTATGCATTGTAGTTTTGGTATTTGAAAGATGCAAAAATTCATATTAAGTGAAAAATTTTAAGTAGAGGTATCCAGCTATCTATCCACGAGTACAGATATATTTTCTGCATTATTGGGCTGTATGCTTATAAGGATTGCTTGCATAAACCATAGGATTCAGAGGTCAAAGAGATGAAACCAGTTTGGATATTTTTTCCCACACAGTTTTCATTTAATGAGATTAATGTTTGATTTAACATTTGTCCTTGTTACTGTCTAGCTCTTTCCTAAATGCATACTCAGTTATTACATATTTGCAGTAACACTACAGACTTTTATATTTGCCGCCTTATTTATTTATTTAAAATGTTTTTCCCGTAATATATTTTTCTTTTTAGCTTTATTGAGGTACAAATAACAAATAATCTTGTATAGATTGGACATTTTTTAAAGTTTGTTTTTTTATATATCTTTTTTAATTTTTATTTTATATTGGAGTATACTTGATTAACAATAGATTTGACATTTTAAAAATTAGAAAATTAGACATAAATTGACAGAGAGAGAATGAGGATCTTGGCTGTACGTGGACACATCTGTTTGTGTTTTCACATTCGTGTCCTGTCCTATTTATTTTGGTGTCCGTACCTTCCTCATTTGTCTTTACATTCAGCACGTTGGTATGACTGACTTACATGTCGTACAAAGTTCTTGCACAATTCTAAGTATGAATGTATGCATATGACAATATATTTACATACAATGTCAGAAACAGACTTGGGCCACGTTATTGGGAAATAGGCTGGTGCCCTGAAACATTTTCTGTGCCTTGCTCTTAGATAAGGTCATCATTGTGAAAACACAGCACTGCACGTACTTTCCATTATTGCACTGGTGTTTCATCAGCTGCATCTTGCTTCCCAGAACCTCATTAAATTGTAATCTGAGGGCTCCCCTGGTGGCGCAGTGGTTAAGAATCCGCCTGCCAACGCAGGGGACATGGCTTCAAACCCTCGTCCGGGAATGCCGCGGAGCAACTAAGCCCATGTGTCACATTTACTGAGCCTGTGCTCTACAGCCCGCGAGCCACAACTACTGAGCCCGCATGCCACAACTGCTGAAATGCACACACCTAGAGCCCATGCTTTGCAACAAGAGAAGCCACTGCAGTGAGAAGCCCGCTCACCACAACGAAGAGTGGCCCCCCTCACCGCAACTAGAGAAAGCCTGCATGCAGCAACGAAGACCCAATGCAGCCAAAAATAAATAAATTAAATAAAATAAATTAAAAAAACATTGTAATCAGAGAACAACTTCAGTTTCCAGTTCTCTTTCTCAATTAAATTAGATATTGTCTTCAATATCTCTCATTATTACAAGAATTTATATTGAGAAACAATTTAAGATATTATTTTTCTTTGTGTTCCAGAAAATTTTAAAGAAGAGACTATGTTATTTTAATCCAGAAACAAAAATATATTGTTTAGCCCATGCTTTGTTTTGGCTTAGACTCTGAAGTGGAAGTAGTTTAGAACTTAGAATTAATACACTCTTTGAGTGTTCAGAGATATCATCTACTTTTTTTTAAAATTTATGATAAATTTTCTTTTTTTAATTTATTTTATTGAAGTATAGTTGATTTACAATGCTGTGTCAATTTCTGCTGTACAGCAAAGTGATGTGTGGAATCTAAATTATGACACAAATGAGCTTATCTACAAAACAGAAACAGACTCAGACATAGAGAATAAACTTGTGGTTGCCAAGGGGAAGGGGGGTGGAGGAGGGAAGGATTGGGAGTTTGGGAATAGCAGATGCAAATTATTACATATAGAATGGATAAACAACAAGGTCCTACTGTATAGCACAGGAGACTATATATTTAATTTCCTGTGATAAACCGTAACAGAGATGTCACCTACTTTCATTATTGTGTTCTGACTTCATCAATTTCATCTTCTATGAAATGGAGCCATTATCAACTGATAGAGGTTTACATGACCTGCTACACATAAAACATTTGCAATGATTCAGATACATAATAAACCTTCAATTATATATATATTTTTATACTCCTCTTGGATATGTTCTTTGGAAAAGAAACAGATATGTAAAACTTTCACAGGATGAAAATATCCTATGATTAGGCTACCTCTATACCATTTTACTATAGAGTTTGATTTTTTGTTTCATGTATTTGTTCATACATGCTACCTAGGTGCCATCATGCATTTACAATTAAGATCTTGATTTGTTTATATATTTTTTTCACTTGTAAATTTAGAAGTCTGACTTTGTTTCCACTGGACTAGTTTTTTAACTTTTAGCTCTTTTTAATTCAAAATTTCAAGCATATGTAAAGGTAGAAAGAATAGTATAATGAATGCCCCCTGTGCTTATCACTCCAATAATTATAAAATCTAGTCACTCTTGTTCTTTGAGAAGTCTGGAATCCCAGTTCTCTATCTTACCTCCTTCAGAGTCCACATTATTTTTAGCAAGCCCCTTGTGCAGATAGATGTGTTGCTTATCCCTTTTGCACAGCTGTAAATTGATTAAGATGAACTAAAGGAACACACGTTACTTATTGACTTCTAACTCACATGTTTAAAACACCATTTTAATAACACTACATAATTTCTAGCATATTTTTTCAAAAAGGAATATACTGGAGAATTTGATTAAAAATTGATTTTAAATGTTGAAAGACTAGAAAGAACAGTAAGTAAATTTTTTCAGAATTAGGAGCAATTCCCATGACCCTGACCATTAACTCTGTTTACAGCTTTTTATTAGCCACATTTGATTTTGTGTTCTTGAAATATCCTTGGTCATTTGGAATCTAGTTGTGTGTAAATATGACTTTTGGAATGAATTAATCCCTTGTCCCAGGTGGCCTGTTGCAAAAGGATACTCCGAGGGTTCCCCTGTTTATCCTTTTTTTTTGCGGTACGCGGGCCTCTCACTGTTGTGGCCTCTCCCGTTGCGGAACACAGGCTCCGGACGCGCAGGCTCAGCGGCCATGGCTCACGGGCCTAGCCGCTTCGCGGCGTGTGGGATCTTCCCCGACCGGGGCACAAACCCGTGTCTCCTGCATCGGCAGGCAGACTCTCAACCACTGCGCCACCAGGGAAGCCCACATATTTCTTTTTTTTTTTTTCACTTTTCTGTTTGTCTTTAATGTTGCAAATAAAGGAAAGTTTTTGTAGGACTCTAACAATATATGTCTTAAATATTTTTTATATTTCTGTATATATACCTATATGTTCTTGGCTTTCTTAAATATCATCCATGTATTTTCTTGGTTTGTGTATTTAACAACTTAAATGTCATCTTGTCTGAGATTAATATATTTTCAATTTGGATAGACAGAGAGAGAGAGAGAGAGAAAGAGGGAGGGAGAGAGAGAGGGAGAGAAAGGGAGACTCTAGATTTTTAAAATTTAGAATGAAAATGTTCTGATGGTGACCAAATTTTAAGGTAGTTTTCTGTAGTGAGGAAAACCAATTAAGTTACCAACTACAACCTTCTAATATGGATCTAAGATTGTTTCTACTCTACCTCTCTTGGTTGTTAGTATTTGAAATTTCTTCAGTTCACTTAAAATTTTTTTTTAAAATATATGTACAGATAGATTTGCTTTCAAAGATAAAACATGTTTGTATGGCCAAAATAACTGCTTGTTACAGATGCCTGGGCCAGTCAGATGGGCCACCTTAGCCTAAGTGAGAGCTTGGCTTTTAATCTTCCTAAGTATCTTCCTCAGCTGTGTATTTATTAACATTTATTAACATTAATCTATTGCTTTTTATATAAGACGTTATCACTGGTAAAAGTTGCCAGTGATAATATTATCATTATCACTGGAAGAATAATATTAGAAGGCACTGAGTGCTTATTTTTCTCAAAAGCTTATAATCCAACTATAATATCATACTATTCAGATAATCTTTTTTAAGAGATACATTGATAATACCCAATGGGAGCTTAATATATACTAAATTTCCCTATGTCTAATGGACTGAACTTAGCAAGAAATAATCATTACCTATTTATCAGGCACTTACTGTGCTATCACAGTGTTGACCACCATTGAGGGAACACAAATATGAATCATATTGTCCCTGCCTTCAAGGAGTGTATGTTCTAATGGGTCAGGAAGACACATCAGTGTAATAGGAGGTGCAAAGTGGTCGGTGATCAAATACAAGCGATCGGATAAAATGCTTTGGATTCAGAGGTTGAAGTGATCAGGGAAGGGAACATTAGTGAACCAACTTTTGAGCTGGGCGTTTTTCTTGGGTGTTGTTCATTCGGAAGGGAAATAAAGCTACCAAAATAGCTTATGTTTAAAAGGGGGCTTATTGAAGGAGACGCGGCATGCCTCGCTGGCGTTAGAGGTGCTCAGGTGGTCCCTGTCTTGTCCGCTGTCTACCTCTGTCTTGGGTACACAGCTGTCGCATCTTAGCTTCTCTCTCTGTACCTCTTATTTCCCTGCTTCTTCCAGAGGCCTAGTTCCCATTCCCCTGCGGGTTTTGACAGGCACCATCTCTGGCTATGACTTACCCTGCCTGCCAGCCGTGTATCCTCCCTCATCTAACCAGAGCCTGGATGTGTTAGTTCACAACTCTCGAGGAAGGAGAATGCTGTCCTCAGTGTGCTTTCCTCAGGCTGTAACCAGCTATGGGGCCCGAGCTGCAGAGTTACAATATGGTCACTAATGAGTGCTCTTCCAGAGGACGGGGGGGCTAGAGCGCTGCAGAGAGGGGCAGGCATGTTGGCAGCCTCCTGATCACCTTAAACCAACGTTAATGAAGGTGGAGCAACAGAAGGAGGAGGAAATTGTGTTTCCTGCCCTTGGAAAGTGTATTTTCACTGGGGAGGTGGTGCACGTGTGTACCTAACCCCAACGTGACGAGCACTGCGATAAATACAATAAAGCATTCCTGAAGTGGGAGAGAAGGATTGACATCTATTACACTGTGAGTGGAGGTTTGTCCACATGGTAGACCCTACGGGGCCTGGGCATCTGAAGTGTGCTGTTAGGGTCTTAAGAAGAGTGTGTTTGGGGCACAGGGTGTGTATTTCTTCAGCGGCTGCCTGTGTAAGTCAGGAAGGTTTGTAGGAACTGAGGATAGTTTGCCTTTTAAGTAACTGGCACAAGCTGGATTTGTTTCTGCTTTAAGTGTTTCTTAATACAGCTGTTGTCATCTAAATTTTTTAATAATAAAAAACAGTCACTCATAATTGGGATGCACATAGGATACATTTTAGAAAAGGAAGGGGGCTGTATAAAAGTCGGGTTTTGCTAATGCCTGCTGTTTTAGCAAATTATCAGTAATGCTTGTTGTGTTAGCAATACATGCAGTTGCATGTGTTGGAAAACATGCAAATTAAATAGGTTAGGGATCTCAGATATCTTTATTTCCTATGTTAAGATGTCAGATGCACAAAGAAAATGTAAAACATTGAGCTATGCTTATACTTAATTATGGTGAAAAGTCAGGGACTCAACTAACCACGAGCACATTTGCATGCCTAATTACTTTAATTTTTATTCTTGCCGAAGACAATGCTACTTTTTCAACATAAGATGCTTATTTGTCTCATAACACAAAAACGCTTATTTGTCTCTGGTGATATACTGGAGCTGCTTAATAAAAAATAAGATCTAGTACTCGGAATTTTTGTCAGAAACTTTAGTATGTTTTTTGTTGTGTTTTTGTGTTCTGGTTTTTGCTTTCTGACTTGGAGGTTTCTTGTGCATGTGGTAATCACTGTGATTAACTGGGACTAGATGTGCTTCAGAGGAAGTTTTGTCACTTTAATGTTTGGTGTTCCTCCCCTGTTTAAAATACATCTCCTGAATTGAGAACAGCAAATTTTTATACTCTTTGGCAAAGTCGAATTAATAACTCCTTGTCTCAGGATAAAAGTGGCTGGGGGGCTTCCCTGGTGGCGCAGTGGTTGAGAGTCCGCCTGCCGATGCAGGGGACGCGGGTTTGTGCCCCGGTCCGGGAAGATCCCACATGCTGCGCAGCGGCTGGGCCCGTGAGCCATGGCCGCTGGGCCTGTGGGTCCGGAGCCTGTGCTCCGCAGCAGGAGAGGCCACAGCAGTGAGAGGCCTGCGTGCCGCAAAAAAAAAAAAAAAAAGTGGCTGGAAGCATGGAAATTGCCACTTCCGTTTCCATTGTTAAGGCAGTAGGCAAACTACGTGTGGGAGTCACGTGGTTCAGATTTTATAATCTCCTCCAACTGCCTATTAACAATCATCATTGTCCACGTTCTGGAGAGAGGAGTTGCAGCACAGTAAATAACACATATGTCCTAGATTTCCGGGTGGGAACTGGAAGGGAATTTTGTGTTTGGCTGATCACCTCGTGAAGCTCTCTGGTGACCTTCAGGGGAGAAGCCGTGTCTTCACTGATCTTAACTGGTCTCTATGCAATTCTATCTGCTAGAAAATTATCCACCGAATAAGTTACTGCTCTGTTGTACCAGATACTATTGGTGAAATACCTTAGGACACTGAAGATGGAGCACATCATGAGCAAGAGACCTTTTTTTTTTTTTAACTTATCAATTTGTACCCTACAGATAGCTTTTTGGTTTTAAATTAAAAAGAAGAAAATATGACTTGACTGTGCCTGTAGGAGTTTTTTTAATAGAAAACAAAACTCCTGAGAAAATCTTCAGCAGGGTGATATTTCTGTGAAGTGGCAGATAGAACCCCTTTAGAAAAATATAGCAACGCACACTTTACTGCACATAATGTTGTGTCCCTCATGGCAAGCTCTCTAGTGTCATAAAGTTTATGACTCATGAGTGCTGTACTTTGTGATATAATAAACAAGGAGAGGTGGTGGGAGAATTATATTGCTGAACAAAAAGCCACTCTTCACCTTTCATCATATAGGAAAAAACCCTGGGGATATTAAATTTTAGTGGCATTTCAAGTTGAGCATTATCTACGACTGAAATGCATACATTGAAGAGTTAAGATATTTAAGAACAAAATAAAATAAAGGGAAGGAACTGTTTCCATTTAGAGCTAAGTTACTGGCAAGTGTTTTGGAAGAATAACTTTCTCAGTACCCGCCCAGGATCTGATTTAGATATCCTTTTTTGTGTGTTTTCATAGCATGTACCTCCTCATTGAATTTGCCTTATACTACACTGATGAGCGTTTTATTTTTTTAGAGCGGTTTTAGGTTTGTGGCAAAATGGAGAGGAGGGTGCAAAGATTTACTGAGTACCCCCTTCCCTGACTCATACATAGCTTCTCCCCCTTTCTCAACATCCCCCAGCAGAATAGTAGTACATTTATTTCAATTGATGAACCTACATCGTCACGTGATTATCACTCAAAGTCCATAGTTGACCTTAAGGTCCACTCTTGGTGGTGTACATTCTATGGGTTTGGACAAATGTATAATGACATGTATTCACCATTACAGTATCATATAGAATCATTTCACTGCCCGCCAAATCCTCTATGTGCTTGCTCTTCATCCCTCCTTCCCCCTAACCCCTGGTAACCATTGGTCTTTTTACTGTCGCCATAGTTTTGCCTTTTCCAGAATGTCATGTAGTTAGAATCATACATGTATTTTCACGCTGGCTTCTTTCACTAAGTAATGTTCAACTAAGATTCCTCCATGTCTTTTCATAGTTTGATAGCTTCTTTCTTTTTAGTGCTAGGTAATCCATTGAATGTACCACAGCTTTTATTCATTATCAGTGTCTGATTTTTTAATTGATTGACCTCGGGGTTGGGACAACGGTGAGGCAAGTAAGGCAATCAGGAAGCAAGATAAATAATATTTTAATGCACTATTTTTAAAAAATATAACCATTTTGTCTTTTATTTATTTATTTATTGTTGGCTGTTTCACATGGCTTGCGGGATTTCCAGTTCCCTGCCCAGGGATTGAACCTGGGCCACGGCAGTGAAAGCTCAGAATCCTAACCATTAGGCCACCAGGGAACTCCTTTAATGCACTAAAAAGTAAAAATTAATGCCCCAAACTCCACAATGAACAAAATATCAACATTTCAAATAAAGACAGGATCATGGCATGCTCTCTTTGAATGTGACTGGCAATCATAAGAAAAATTCCTCTATCCATAACCCATACTGTGGACAGTATCTTTTTTTTTTTTTTTTTACATCCTTATTGGAGTATAATTGCTTTACAATGGTGTGTTAGTTTCTGCTTTATAACAAAGTGAATCAGTTATACATATACATATGTTCCCATGTGTCTTCCCTCTTACGTCTACCTCCCTCCCACCCTCCCTGTCCCACCCCTCCAGGCGGTCACAAAGCACTGAGCTGATCTCCCTGTGCTATGCGGCTGCTTCCCACTAGCTATCTATTTTACGTTTGGTAGTGTATATATGTCCATGTCACTCTCTCGCTTTGTCACAGCTTACCCTTCCCCCTCCCCATATCCTCAAGTCCATTCTCTAGTAGGTCTGTGTCTTTATTCCTGTCTTACCCCTAGGTTCTTCATGACATTTTTTTTTCTTAAATTCCATATATATGTGTTAGCATATGGTATTTGTCTTTCTCTTTCTGACTTACTTCACTCTGTATGACAGACTCTAGGTCTATCCACCTAATTACAAATAGCTCAACTTCGTTTCTTTTTATGACTTAGTAATATTCCATTGTATATATGGGCCACATCTTCTTTATCCGTTCATCCGATGGTGGACACTTAGGTTGTTTCCATCTCCGGGCTATTGTAAATAGAGCTGCAATGAACATTTTGGTACATGACTCTTTTTGAGGGGTTTTTCTCAGGGTATATGCCCAGCAGTGGGATTGCTGGGTCATATGGTAGTTCTATTTGTAGTTTTTTAAGGAACCTCCATACTGTTCGACAGTATCTTCTTGTTCTGAAACCTGGTGTTTCCCCAAAGGCACTGCTTCCCCTGTAGCCTCTTCAGGTAGTTCTTCCCTTGCAACCCTCATAGCATTGTGCCTAGAGGTAGGGATGTCTTCCTTCTCACTCATTTTCACTTCCAAACCATGTTTTCCTTCTCCCTAAAATGTCCCCCACCCAAACTGTGAAATACATGGTCTTGGACTAATTTACCCCTCTCCTCCAGCTGTTGGAGGCATCTGGAGAGCTCTTTCTACTGCAGTGGCAGTCTTTGAAGGTTTTAGGTCCTGACCTTCTGTCATTCAGTCAACTGCATCTTTTGTAATTCTTAGGTGATTTTTAATTTATTTATTTTATTTGTATTTATTTTTGGCTGTGTTGGGTCTTTATTGCTGCTTGTGGGCTTTCTCTAGTTGCAGTGAGAGGGGGCTATTCTTCGTTGCAGCACATGGCTTCTCATTGCAGTGGCTTCTCTTGCTGCGGAGCATGGGCTCTGGGCGCACAGGCTTCAGTAGTTGTGGCTCATGGGCTCTAGAGCGCAGGCTCAGTTAGTTGTGGTGCACAGGCTTAGTTGCTCCGCGGCATGTGGGATCTTCCCGGACCAGGGCTCGAACCCGTGTCCCCTGCATTGGCAGGAGGATTCTTAACCACTGTGCCACCAGGGAAGCCCCATTCTTAGGTGATTTTAATATCAACTTTGATGATCCAAGATTCCAGCTTCTGTTTTTTTAATTTTCATTCCTCCTGTGATCTTGCCTTTATCATTCTTTTTCAGCCATGCCCTCTGATACTCATGTTATACTCCTTGCAATTACCAATAAATGTAACTTCCCCAGAATCTTAATTTCAGCTCTCTGACTCTCCAAGTACTGCTTCTAACCACCCCATTTTCTTTGGTATCTTTAGGACAAAATTCTGTAGTGCACACCAGGACTCATTGATACTACAGCCTTTTAAACGTGTATCTCAACCTTCATAGTCCCACTTTAGATTTCATGGCCCATTATTGTAACCATTCCCTTGGTTCTACCCTCAGTTCTCGTATGCTTTTCTCTCTTCATTGTATTTAACTGGCAAAACAGCAATCCCGGTGAAATGCAAGATTTATGCAAGGGAAAGCCCATTTTAGAAATAAATTTTTATGTTTATATTTTTCCTTCAAATCTCTACTATTATTAATAAATAGAAGGGATTTGATATTTTCACAAATATATTTTAGTTCATCAAGTTTCACATTTCTTTCCAAGTGCTCAGTAAACACCATGATTTGTTGAGAACAGTAATCAGAGCAAAGGGTTTTAATTTTCAAGGGAAGAGATTCATCAATGCAATTCTTTATCTAAATGACAGTCATGATAACTGTTTGATAAATTATTCTTATGTAAATTACTTTGAATAAAGAGAAAGATTTTTATGTAGGAAGCTTGCTGTGTGTCATATCCTGTATGTGAAATATTTGCCTAATTGAGTAAGACATGGGAGGGTTGAATTTAAGGCATGGTAATATTCCCAGGTGTATCTACTATAACATTTATTTAGGGTATTACGGAGTATCATCGTCACACCAGTTTATTTTGCATTGAAATGACCCCATGCTTTTAAGAGGGCCCCCTCCTCCCTCTCTATTTTATCTCCCCTAGAAAATATGTTAATCTGGAATGGGTGCAGTAAAATAAAGTAAAAGTTATATTGCTTAATGTTTTGAATGGAATGATACGTTCTTGATCTTTTTCTTTACCCTGAATTCCCCAAGCTAGATCACAATTAGAGCAGGCTTGAAAACCTTAGAATAACAGTGGCGGTTCAAGGGGTGCTTATGTGCCAGCCCTGTCTCAGGTAACAATTTACCCTTTTTGTATGCTCTCCCAGGTCTATCCTGAACTGCAGATCACCAATGTGGTGGAAGCCAACCAACCAGTGACCATCCAAAACTGGTGCAAGAGAGGCCGGAAGCAGTGCAAGACCCATGCCCACATTGTGATTCCCTACCGCTGCTTAGGTGAGCTGACTGACCTGGGAGCTGGCGTTGATTGGCTATGGGCTTTGGGGATGAAAAGGAAGGATGCTCTAATTATTAAATCAGATATGCAGGCTCTTCCTTCAGCATATTGCCACTCTGCATTGGACTATATTTTGGACGCAGTATGTCTGAGCTTCCTGCCTCAGAATGAATTTACCGAGTGTGTTTATTATCATTAAAAATTTGTGGACCTGTGCCATAACTGCTGAGTGAAAATGCCTAGTCATGGGGCCCAAGAATCTTTTTTTTTTTTTTGCGGTACGCGGGCCTCTCACCGCTATGGCCTCTCCCCTTGTGGAGCACAGGCTCCGGACGCACAGGCTCAGCAGCCATGACTCACGGCCCCAGCCGCTCCGCGGCACGTGGGATCCTCCCGGACCGGGGCACGAACCCGCGTCCCCTGCATCGGCAGGCAGACGCCCAGCCACTGTGCCACGAGGGAAGCCCCCAAGAATCTTAATTTTACCAAATTCTGTAGATGATTCTCATGCACACTAATTAACTGGACTTGGTAGAATTAAGACCTTGTGTGTTTCTTCAATAGACGTCATAGAAAAGAGAGCCTAATGTGCATTTTGCTAATTTCTTAAAAATCTCTTTCTACAACAACCCACTACACCTCCTGTTTGAAGATAATTGGGGAATTAGAGTTTGTTTGTTTGTTTTTTTTTTCCTGCTTACCTCAAACTAGAGAGAACAGTTTGATCACTAAGGTTTAAATGTGTGTTCCTTTCTGACCTCAAATTTTACTTTAATTTGTTATTTTAAAAACTGACTTGTTTTTTGTGGTATAATAGTTTTTCCTCTGGAAATACTCTCATACTCTATATTTAATCTGACTTGGTTCTGTCTCTTCCTAGTTGATTTTTTTATGTAACCAGGCATTGGGAAAATCAGCAGTCTTTGATCTGATAGCTGGCATCTAGATGTTTTCCCGAAGTTTATTCATCGGTAGGATAGTTGTAAATAAGGACATAGTGATTTATCTGTGGAGGATGTGGATATTCATTCCAGTGACATGTTGTAAAGACTGAAAGGGATCTGTCTTTAAAAAAGAGTCCCAGCAGCAAACTTAGAGGGTCAGGATGACAGATTCTGGAGATCTGTATAATACTTGGGTCAAACATGAATGTCATAAGAACATACTGATTACTGTTCATTCCTGCACACAATTTGAGACATTAATAGAAAACTGGGCTAATGCCCAATGAATGAATATTTCATCTGGTTGATTTATGATAAAGAAAATGTAGAAAACCAAATTCTTAAACATTTGGCAATTGAAGAGATTCCTTGTTCCTCCTTATCTGTTGTTCCTAGATACTTTACAAGGCTTCTAAGCCATTTCTGTCTGACTGGTCAAGAAGTGAAGTTTTAATAAGATGAAAATAAGTAATGTTTAAATACTAGGTACAGAACTCCAATGTCAAGAAATATTGAGGTCAGCTGTCTTCAGGAACTGTATATTTCAGTCTAATTTAGTTGTTAAACCTAAAAACCATTTCATTCAGTATAAGTTAGGAAGTAGATCGGGATCCAGTTAACTAGGTGGGCCAATCTTTTGGTTCTTACTTACCCATTCTATGAAATGTTTCAAATAACATTTTCTTTATGATATAAGCTCACTGGGAATAGGTACTAGGTCTCTGGATGCGTGTTATTGCTGATGACAACTGATATAACACTCACAACTGTAGCTGTGTTTCAGAAGTAAACTCATAACATTTTGCTTAGATCTCCCTGCTTCATAATTCTATTCTGAATTCTCAGAATTAACTAAAAGGTGTAATCCACATTAAGATCATGCTTCACGACCACAGTGCCACTATTGTGGCAAATTTCTTTTGACCCCAGATGGATTGTATCCCCTCTGCCAGCCACTCTCTCCGCCCCTACTCCATACACTTCCCCGTCTCTGGAAAGCTCTCTTCCTACGGCAGGAGTATTGAAACTCCAAGGGAAAAACCGCTGTGAGAAGGAACAAAAGATACTTAGAATATGTTCAGATCTAAATATGAAGTCAGGAAATTTTGTGATAGTGCTATGATTACTATCAGATACATGTTTTTATCATGATCAGCTGAGTTATGTACCATTTGGGAAAACTCCATCCTAAGTAATTTGGTTTTTGATAATTAATCTTACCCAGAAAACACTTATTTGATAGTAATGTTAATGACCTGTCCTCACCGTATTTTCTTAACCACTGTGGAAAGAGGGCCATTTCAAAATGCGTCATTCCACTATATTTACAGAGCTATATTCCACAAATATTTACAGAGCTGTAATGTGCAGGGTGAAGATGGGCAAGAGGAAATGGAAAAGCTGATAAAATAATTCTTTCCCTGAAAGGCTGTGTAAAAGGATGGGAAGGAGTTGATTCCTGCTGAGGCTTTGGCATCAGCATGTATCAGATTTCTTTTTCATCTTTTGAACAGATTGCATAATTGCAGAAGACGTCACTTGTGATGTGTTTAGCCAGTTTCCCCAGGTCTGGAATAGTAGCTGGTATTAAATTAACACATCGACATTACCGCTTCTTGACTACAAGTGGGACTAGATAATCATAAGTATTTCCAGTAGGTACCTGGCCTGTATGAATCCCTGGTATTTTTCCACTGAACCAAAAATTAGACCCTAACATGACAAGTATCAATAGAACGTACAATGCTTTCTACTTTGTTACTGAGCTTAGATTAGAATTGAGGAATGTGGGTACTACTTGATTCCTAGGTGATACCAAATTTTCCAAAAGTCTTTTTTTCCTGCTTTTTTTTAATCAAATGAAAGATTCTTTAAATTCTATAGGGCTTTACAATTTTCAGAAGTTTCACACACATGATTTCATATAATCCCATAATAACCCTGTTTTTTCCCCTGCCCCTCCCCCCTTCCCTCTCCCTACGGGTAACCACTAGTTTGTTCTCTTTATCTGCTTCTTTTTTGTTTCATTCATTGGTTTGTTGTATTTTTTAGATTCCACATATAAGTGATATCATACAGTATTTGTCTTTCTCTGTCTGACTGACTTCATTTAGCATAATGCCCTCAAAGTCCATCCATGTTGCTGCAAATGGCAAAATTTCATTCTTCAACTAATAATATTATAAAAGATGGTGTATAATATAGCCACAGTGAATACCACAGTGTGTTGTTTTCAGGAAAAGGAGTGGGAAAACATAAGTGTGTAATTTATATATTATTTTAATTCCATTAATACTACACAGTCCCAAGTTTATATATTGTTTTTCCTATTTTCTTTCTTTCCCTTTCCCTTTTGTTCCTTCCTTCTTTCCTCCCTTCCCTCTTTTTTCCTCCCTAGATTTTAACATCTATTACACATAGCACTGTCAAGCTCTTTATACTTGTATAGGGCACCCACTGAAATACTTCCTCTGTGAGGCAGGCAATGTTGGTTTTATTAGTCTCACTTCACAGGCACAAATAATGAGGGTCAGCGAGATTGAATTTCTTGCAGTAACTCACACAGCTATTTAGTGGTAGAATAAGGACCAAAGCCCAAGGTCTTTCAATTCTCAATCCAGTGTTCCTTACAGTATGAGAAGAGAATTGTACTAGAGCCAATAACCACCTGATTTACAAAATCAAATCATTGAGGAAAGGCTATGAGTTGGAGGCACTAAGTAACACTTTAAAAATAATCTCACTGTAAATGTGTCTCATAAAGGACACAGCCATGTCACTGGAACCTCCATGGTTCCAGGATAAATTTCTCTGCGTAATCAGGTTTCCACTTTGTGGTAGTAATAGGCAACATTCTTATATATTACTTGCTGCTTGAACAAAAAATTACTGTTTAGCGTTACCATAAGTACCCTCTAAAATTTCTGGCTGTATCTAAATAAATACTTTAGACAAAAGAGATTATTTTACTGAAGTTCATTCTTAGAAAGGTGCTACCTAGAAAACAAGATTGTCTTAAACATTAAGCATATTAAAATTCAGAGCAAAGCTTGAAGAGAGAAAAATGCCTGTTATGTTCAGCACGCAGCCTTCCTGACCTTTTTATCAGATGCAGGATCCGGTGCCACACTGGGTTATTTTTCTCTAAGCCATGTATTTGCCTTGGGCATCCCTGCTCTAAGGTGTCTTGCATTCCTTGTCTAGATGGAGAAAGCGTATTAGGTTGCTGTTGCCCCTTTCCTCCCATGGAGTGGATGATTTCCCTTGAGAGTGAGCTGGCTTTCTCATTTCACCCTTTGCTTTTAGTTATGCCTCTGGCACCAGACGGTAAGATCTGTCTTAATCATTTGAACATTTTATTAATTATCTCATATGGGATTCAAGCACATCATTATTACTCAAGAATATTTTCTTTGCAAAGCATTCAACCCCTTTCCATTTGAATTACTACTTTTCATGGTGTTATAGACCTGCTATTGAAACTGATGCTCTTCTGCATTTGCCACTGTCCAGTAAAGGCAAGGTACATTGCATAAGGAGAGTTACTGTTGATTTATGGGGGCAAAGTAGGGTTAATAGTTTAATCCAAAGGAATTAGAAATTAAGGAATTACTACCGTGAATCTCATTTTATTTCATTTTATACTCAAGGCTTTCCAAACTTACAAGTAGTAATGACAAGGAAGCTATTCAGATATGGTCAGATGAGAAATGAAAGTTATTCAGTTCCTTTTAATTTTGAATTTTATTGTTTTAATAAAATTTTAAGGCAAGCAAACTTTGTTTTCTAGGTGACTACTTTTGTGTCAATTATCTACAGCTATCTTAATCTTCTTTAGTGTGAAAAGCATGTATTTGGATACTTTGACAGATATTGTACCAGCGTAGTTTTTTGGATTTATCCTAAACAATTCTCTTGAGACACAGTAAACAGCAGAACAACATTCAAGATTGCTACATAAGACTCCATCTAACTTTAAGAATGGGGATAGGGATGGGAGAACATTTTTATTGTGGACTCTACGGATTTTTTTAAATGCCCAGGTGCCCCAGCGCGATAATCCAGTAGGATAGCTAGTCAATGCCTCTGGCTCCTCCAGTCCTATGACCTCTGAACTCTGTAGATCTGATCCCTTATGAAGTCCTGGAAGATGTATGCACTGGGGCTATATAAATATTCAGTGGGAACGATGCTTGATGAGCCTGGCCTCTGCACACGAGACGGATACAAACCCTTGAATATTCTATATTTTTAAGGATTGTCTACACTGTGCTCTCATAAGGAATGATCAGAATCCCTGAGCATTTCTTCATCAGGGAAGGCTAATCACCCACCTCATAGAGACATCAGACTTCTTTTTATGTGATCTTCCACTTTGAATATTAGTCATACTCGAAAACCAGTTTATAGAGTCTGATTCTCAACTGTGTAAAACAAAATATGCATGGAAAAGAAATCTCACCAGTGTTTATCTCCAAACAGTGGGATTACAGGTGATTTTTATTTTATTTAAGGCCTTTTCTATTAATTTTTATAATAAACAAATAGTTTTATGTTCAGAAAAAGCTGGGCCATGAAATCAGTACATAAAATTTTGTATCTACCTTCAGTATAGTGATGGTTAAAAAAGAGTCAACAGGCTTGAAAGGACACACAGGATGATTCTTAATTTGTTTTATCTGTTGGTAGATATGCTTTAGGAGTTTTCTATAGTAGGAATAACTTCTCATGGGAAAATATATTTTAGAAACACCATGCTGCCGAAATAAAAGGATAATGTCTCCCTTCTTACCTTTAACCAAGTTTAAGCAGCATTAATCATCAAAAATTCTTCAGAAAAGATCCTTTTTTAAAGTATTTATTTATTTTATTATTTTAATTTTGGCTGTGTTGGGTCTTAGTTGCGGCACATGGGATCTTTCATTGTGGCACAAGGGCTTCTCTCTAGTTGTGGGGCACAGGCTCCAGAGCACGTGGGCTCTGTAGTTTGCGGCACGCAGGCTCTCTAGTTGAGGTGCATGCACTCTGTAATTGTGGCGCGCCGGTTCCAGAGCGGGCTTTGTTGCCCCGCGGCATGTGGGATCTTAGTTACCTGACCAGGGATCGAACCCGAGTCCCCTGCATTGAAAGATGGATTCTTCACCACTGGACCACCAGGGAAGTCCAGAAAAGATCCTTGATCTTGCTTAATGTTTTTGTTTTGTGTGTGTTTGTTTGTTTTCTCAAAAAATTGCATCTCGAAGCTACATTTGTTTCAGGGTGGATTGTTGAATAGGAAGACTACATTTATCCTATAGATTCCTTCTGGGTGGGGAAGGACTTAGAAGGTGAAGGCCCTCCCATTTGGTTAAGCAGAAAAACCCATAAAAATGTTTTCCTTCCATTTAGGCCATCTGCCAAGATCAGTGATCCGTGTTGGTCCCAGTTATGCTGGCTCCAGCTTGATTTGTTTTCTGAAAGTTTGTGAAGGGGAATGAGTTGAAAGATTGATTTTTTTAAATCAAACTTAGAAAAGAGAAATTTAGTGATTTTGTTGCCTCCAATGCCAATTTAGCTTCCTCTTCTCGTTTTAATTGTTGTATCTGCTATTATGTCCCTATTCTGGGACTTTTAATAACTTATGCTATGTAGGGATAAGAGCTATGATAGCATGAATAATTTACTTAGTGAAATGTTTGGTTTTGTCTTTTTTAACTGGAGGTATATTTAGGAGTTATTACGTAATATGAGTCATTAAGAAAAAAACAACTACTTTCGAAAATTTGCCGTTATACTTTATGGGTGTGCTCCATTGTCAGTGTCGTACTAAAATACACAGTTATCTGCATGGGTCCTAGAGGATAGGCAAGAAAAAGAAATCTCAGTTTATTTGACATGATATTGTTCTAACACTTCTCAGTAATGCATTGAAAAGTATATATACTGAGGTTAATAGGCATCTCATTTGTAATATGTGCTGCAGGTTGCACTTGTGTGCTTGAAATTCACTGATTACAGAAGTAACACATGTTCATTGTATGAAGTTTAGAAAATGTGGCCACTACCAAAAAGTAATAACCAAAAAACCATTTGGCTTTCTTTCATTCTATTTTTTGGCATATATGTTTTGTTTTTATTATTTTTAATAGTTATGTAATTCTGTTCCCCATTTTGTTGCCAGCTTTTTTTTCACCTAACATTTTTATACTTTATTCATGAAATTTAATTTTCTTTGAAAACACTTTTTAATCTAGCATTACACCAGGCACTACAGTGTGTCTATTCCTTATTTTTGGCAGTTAGGTTGCTTGTTTTGTTGTGATTGTTGTAAATGATGCTGTGACAAACATCGTGGTAGATATATTTGCTTTCATTTGATTTTTACAAACAGTTATTACCTGCAGGTGTTGCACATCTTATAGTTGCTTTTATAAAAGATATGTACTATTTAATTGTATGTATTAAAATATGGAGGAAAATTTTTAACTGATATGTGATCCTGAGTATACAGATACCTCTATATTTAGCTCTGATATTTTTCTTGATAATGAGTTAAAAACCATTCATAATTTCTACTATTTGTTAATAATAAAGAGACTATTTGAAATATTTTTTCTCTTAATTTCCAACTTGGGAAACAGTCAATTGACTATTCACAAAGAAATAAACCCTACAAAAGTGACTAGTAAGAGTTGTAATTTATATATTCATTATGTAAGGTTTTATTGACCACCTGCATGTGGTTGACCCTGAAGATAGGTGAGATGTGGTCCCTCTTCCTGGGTTTATAATGTAGGAGTAGGGGCTTCTGGCTAAGACTTTGAGGAAGGCTTGGCAAGAAGTAGCATTGTGCCAGGATTTCAAGGATGGAGGCAAGAATGGAGATATGTTTTAGGTATTTAGACAATGATGAGGAAAGTCCTGAAGGTAGGACCTTAAAGGCTATGTATGCATCATTTTCAGGAAGAGGGAGTAGTCGGTTATGATAGGGTATTAGTTTTTTAAAAGCATTAGTGTTTTCCTTCATTTATAGTAAATACTATTATGTTATCATTTTAAATTTAAATTTATATCTAACTACTTATTTTCAGGCTGGCATCGAATATATACCTCTTTCCTTTTATGTATATGCACATGATATTTAACTGTTGTCTTTCGGCAACTGAGGTTAGAATTTTTGAGAGTAGAAAACATTTTTTTTTAAGCTAATAATTCAATCATAATAAAAAAGATGAGTAGAGACTCAGGAATCACCTGCTGCTCTGGTTGCCATTTTTATATGAAATACCAGCACTATTTGAGTTGTATATATGTACTGTGGCTCTCTCCAAGAGATACTGGGATATGAATGTTTTTTAATTGAGATTATTATGGATTCTCCATACAAGTAAATTATGACCCCAATTATTTACTGTTTGCTTTTATAAACAGCAGTCAAATTCATGAAAAATGTATTCTGTGTTTAATTTCTTTTATTTTTTATATTGCTTTTAGATTGTTTCCACATATATAAAGAGACAGACAGACAGATGCTGACATACCAGAAATTTTTAAAAATCACGTGTAGCTTAAATTTCACATGGTCACATTTTCACCTACTTTATTAAAAAAGGGCAAAAATGTCTTTAGATTTAGTAACACATCAGCTAGAGTGGATGTATGTTATTTTGAGTTTTTAATTTCTCTATGTGTTTGGAATCGGTACTGTCATATCAGATCTGATGGTCTTGAAACATTTACTTTTCTGTGCCAACCAGTAAACAGCTGCTTCCCGGTTGCATCTGCATAATGTAACCATGGTAATCATTAGCTTGCTGTTTTAACATGAATTTAATATGAAGGGCCATAATGTTTCCAGCTAACCTCAAGCTGTGTCTTTTGTCATGAACTTTTCTTTTTTCCTGATGTGATTGAGTAGAAGTGATTATGGTAGGGAATCAAGAAAGAAATGGACTCCCATCAAAGTTCTCTTTTCATTCTGGGAACTTCTTTTTTAGGTGGTGTGTTGCTTGCCATCACTTCCTACCTGCAACAGAGAAAGGAAACTGATTTTCCCTTTTGTGTTTACAGCTCAATTTTCATCATGTTATTTCCCAAAACAAATAACACATTTGAGATCTTTTCTTGATTTTGCTTACTGTTTTGGCCAGTAAATAACTTTGCAAAGAACTATAGTAGAAAATATAATTTGTCTGACAGTTTATAAGATTTGGGGGGAATCAGGGTACCATGTTTTATACCACATGAATAATTGTAACCAGAAAGAGAATATAAAATGTAAGAAAATCTCTAGAGTGGTACAGACAACTATCATTATGGTTCCTAGGACGGGAAAGTGGCTTAAACCCAACATAACAATTGGAATTCAGTAAATTAACTCAGACTCTTACCACAAAATCCTAGTTTTCACTATATTTTAATTAGCAAACTATATTTTTAAAATTATGTAAATAATATGTAAAATATCATAGACATAGACTTAATGCCATCACAAATTACAGGAAATTTTTGATGTATTTCTTCTTTAGGAAAAAGTACTGAGAAATGCTTTTTTGTGGACTTAAAAATTTTTAGTTTTGATCTTGTTTAATTAGGTACAGCATATCTTTATAATATCTCCAAACAGTACCCATTAAAGTATAACCATATTTACTATGAAGGGAAGAGTTCATTATATCAAGCATACTACAGTGAAATTTGGGGAAATAATTTCTCTGAGGTATTTTAATGCATTTCAGAAAAGTAATTTGATGTTTGTATGTAATGAAAGAATTGACCAAAGAGCATTGAGGCAAAACGTATGCACAAAAGAAAACATCATGAATGTAAGAAATGACATAAAGATGACAGCCAAGATGAAGCCCGAGTAAAGATGTATTTCAATGTTCAAATTTTAGTACTCGACACTGCGAGTGCTTAGTGTTGGTTTCACTCAGCAGTCTAGAGATAAATTCTGTTAGTTTTCTTTTTTATCACGGTAGTCACTGAGTGGCTTCATTAAACTTTCTTTCTCTTCCACATCCCTTGATAAATTTCAGCTCTTGCTGGTGATGTGATGTGTCCCAGGAATCTTTTTTTTTTTTTCTTTTGTCAATGAGTCTCAGACTTCAGCTTTGAAACCTGGTGGTGAAGGGAAGTCCCAAGGCAACAGCTGTGCTGCAGTCTGGAGAGAAGCCAGTCCAGACTGGAGGAGAATGCAAAAGCTTCCAGGAGGGAGGTCTCCAGACCAAAAAATACCATAGCACTGATGCAGTACCTGATGGGCCTGCCTGTACTTAGTGTGGTTATAGAGTTCTGTTGCAGAGTTCGGGAAAGATGCAGTACTGATGGGTGCAAGAGAAAATGAAGTGAGTGTAAAAATGGGGCAGGTATTAACTTTAGAAAAAGAAAAACCAAAAGTTAAAAAATAACAAACAGCTGTAAGAGAAAAAGAAAGACTATGCCATTGCCAGGGTCTGAACAATACTGAGGTGTCACAATACAGATGCTATTTACATGATAAAACCATACTGGAAGGAAGGTGGGAAGGGAAGGGGTAGACACACCTTCACATTAGGAAGACTGAAAGTGGAAAAAGCAAAGAAAATAGCTGTTTAAGTACAGAGTTTAAAAATATGGGGGTGTATAGCAGAGAGACAGCTAAATGAGATGGTAATAAATGATTTTTATTACCCCTTTTTGCTACAGAGAAATTTATCAAGTAGGTCTATGGCAGGAAGAAGTTGAGTTTAGGCTTCCAGGGATTTTTTTTTTTAATCTAGAAATTTTCTTTTATGATTAGAATTTGCAAGTGAAAGTAGTGTTAGAGGTGTCCTTATTTAGCTAACTTTGAGCTGGATAAAGTTAAACTGTGATTTCATAGAGGGGAGCTTGTTGTGTATTGTGTATTTCCTTAGAAGATGTTTGCTTCTCTATGGGCATAATTTATGGCTATATGCATATAAAATTATCCTTAGACCTATTTTACAGAATTCAGGGCAGAATTTTACTGTTTTAGATGTTGTAGAGGTTTGTAGTTGTGATTGTTTTTACTCTGGAAACATGCTGATCTCTGCTGATTTAGTGACAGGTGTTTGTTCAAGGACCCAAACTCAACATGATCAAAACTCGACTCCTCTCCCCTGGAATTTCTCTCCTAACCACAAATCTGTTGAAATCTCTACTCATTTTTACACTTGCTTCAAATTTGCTTTATGTTCGGATGGTATGAACTTTTTCTGTAAGATAAGGGATTGCTGTAAGAATAAATGGAGATAAGGCTGGAGCATACAGTAGAAGTTTCTGGAAAGAGGATGAGGCATAGTATGGATCCTAAGGCATAAGTAGAGAAAATGAAGAGATATGAATTAGAAAACATTTTCCGGGGACAACGGTTTGTGTCGGTAATATTGGTACATAATGTTGGAAAATTAGAACAGGACTAAGATGGTTGATTAAGTTTGGAATAGCACAGAAATCACATTTTTATTTGCAAAGACATTAAATTCATTTGTTTCTTTTAGGTGGTGTCTAGAAAAAAATATCTGAACAGTCAATGCGGTTTTAAGCCTTTAATTATGTCAGTTCTTTTAACAGATGGTATATTGGATTAGAGAAAAAACTCCTTATACTTTGGAGTAATATTTCCATAAACTGTAGTAACCTGGCCACACAGCACCTCAACATGTTTTGATTTTAAATAGCAGATCCATAATAGGGTAGTAAATTGGGAGAAAGTTTTACAGTTAGTGGATTTGAGGGCCTAATGAGGGAAAAGAATAATCATAGAGCTATACTAAGAATAAACAATAAGCCCTTCCTGCAATGCTTGTAAATTTGGAAATAATTGTTTTTTATCAGAAATGTAAGCTCTATGAAAATTGGGACTTTTGTTTCATTCACTGAAATATATTCCCAGAGCTTTAAGTATGTCATGGCACATAGTAGGTACCTAATAAGTGCATATTGAATGAATGAATTGAGGAGTTAGATGAATGTTTTAAAAGGAAGGAAATCTTAAAGAAGAAATAGCGTAAACACTGGGAAGGCAAAGGGCGTAAAGCAGTAATTTCACATGCCTAAAAGAATCTCCAAGATTACAGAAATAAATGTCACTTATTCCAGTATTTATCAGTAGGGGAAGGGCAGGTTTTATTTAACAACGAAGAAGTAACGTTTTTAAAAGGAAGGAAATCTTAAAGAAGAAATAGCGTAAACACTGGGAAGGCAAAGGGTGTAAAGCAGTAATTTCACATGCCTAAAAGAATCTCCAAGATTACAGAAATAAATGTCATTTACTTATTCCAGTATTTATCAGTAGGAGAAGGGCAGGTTTTATTTAACAACGAAGAAGTAACATAGGAATCTCAGATTAGGTAGAAACTAAGATTTTTTTGGACCTGGATAAAAGAACGTTAAATTCTTATCTCTGGGAAATCTATGTGTGTCTAGTTTAAAGCCAGTGTAAAAATTAATAAAGAGAAACCTCATTTAAAATGGAGTCAGGCATCCCTGAAGTGGGAGCTCTTATGTACACACCACCCATCGCAGCTTTACATTTCTGAGCAGCAAGGTCTCTACTACCCCAGCAGGAGGAAGGAAGATTTCCTCCTTGCCCAATAACAAGCCCAGCCAATGGAAAACTCTGCAACTCAGCCAATGAGAAGCCATCACCACCCTGAACTCTCCCTTTCCCTTCAATGGACTTTTGCTTAGATCAGCCCCGCCCAACTTCCTCCTCTTTCTCTATAAAGTAACCTTCCTCTCCTTCATGTGCTAGCCTTGTCTGTGATATTTGCTATAGCTTGATTGTCCTGAATTGCAATTCCTCTGCTCTTGCAACTCAGCCAATGAGAAGCCATCACCACCCTGAACTCTCCCTTTCCCGTCAATGGACTTTTGCTTAGATCAGCCCCGCCCTTCTTCCTCCTCTTTCTCTATAAAGTAACCTTCCTCTCCTTCATTTGCTGGGCTTGTCTGTGATATTTGCTATAGCTTGATTGTCCCGAATTGCAATTCCTCTGCTATTCCTGAATAAACTCACTTTGCTGGTAAAATAACTGGCTGTCTTATTTTAAAGTTTGACACCAGTATTACCAGAGGCATCTGTATTCGGACATAAAAGATACCATTAGATTAGTTTATGGCAGTTTCATTATCTTTAGCTTTTAAGTCTAATAATAATAAAGGGTTATTTTAACAGAAACCCACTTCTAAGTATCATTTATAATGGTAATGGAATCTACAAACTTATTTCACATTTTTACGTTGTATCTTAAGAGTTAGGATAATATATGTGTATACTAACCATTAATTCCTATCATATTGAAATGCCTTTGTTAGATGATGAGGTGAATGTGGTACTTAGTAGGTACTTGATATGTAGATGTTAATTACTCCCCTTCTAGAGGTTTAAATTTTCTCATGACGTTAAAATTTGGGCCATCCTATTGATTTATTAATTTAGGGGTATATGTATTTTCAAAAATGTTACCCAGCTGGAGTTCCCCTAAATCTTCCCCTTTTAGTCTTAACTACTTTGAGAGATTTTTTTTTTTTTTCTGCTGTCACTGAAGATCTCCTTCTTTATTGTATATCTTCATCAGCTCCAGGTTGCTGGTTTCCTATGAGTTGGTCATGTGACTCTTTCTTCTTGCTTTATTGAAAACAGAATTAATTGTCAGTCAGGGGCTTATGATATTCTGCATTATCTAAGCATATTTAATACAGTAGGCTAATTTTCAGTATGCCAAGAAGTTATCCTGTTTTGCCATTTAAATAATTTTAGCTTCTTTCTCTATTTTTGTTCTCATTTTAAATTTTTAGTCAAAATTCTCAATTGAGTCATGGGTACCAGTGCATACATTTTCTTCAGTAGGTTCTTTAACTTCACTGTATCTGAGATTGACTTCATAAAGACCTTTGGTCAGTAGACCCTTTATTTTATTTTATGTATCAGCAACTTTTAGCCTTCTCATATTTTCCTGTTCATCAAAGACCTCTGGGTCCTCAGGTCAGTCACTTAACCCCCTATCTTTAATTCCACCCTTGCTCTACCCATTCACAGCTGTGCTTCTTGATACGATAGTCAGCCATTCCTATCTGATCTTTGCAACATCCACCTCCCTCCAGTTCGCCATTATGAGGTATCCATCCCTTCAGCTCCAGTGAACGAGCTCTTTGCCCAGACATTTTTTTGTCCTTCCTGACGTCTCAGTGGTGTCTAACCCTGCTGATCACTGCCTTCTCCCCACACTATTATTATGCTCTTGCCTTTGTTATTCTCTCTGCTGACTCCCAGTCTTCCTCTGGCTCATTTTTCTGCGGCCTTCTCAATATTAGTGTTTATATGAGTCCTCCTGGGTTGTTTATTTTCTCACAACACACATACTAGGAAACCTCATCAGTGCATTGGTTTCCCAAAGGCCTGGCTTGATGAATCCTGAGTTATTAAATCCAGGCCAGGCCTCCAAGTACTTACTCGTCAACAGACTTCCTATGACTCCCAGAGTCTTGATAATTAGCCTTGTCCCTGCAGGAAAAGAGCAGGCAGCATACTGCTAAGAGTGCAGAGTATTGGTTGGCTCTTAGCTTTCCTGGACATTTCTTCTAAGGTGTATGCCAGATTTTCTTATCAATAACTGGTGAATTTAGGAGTCTCAGAGTAAACACAGAGCACATGAGCATGGGATATGCCTATCCTATTTTTCTCTGTTGGTTTACTGTATCATTTGGGATAAAAATCTGTTTTAGGCAAAAGGTAGGATTGTTTTCAACTTTTATTAATATCTCCTGGACCCTTGATTTCATGCAAAGGAATTAATTGCATTTGAATGAGCTTAATGCATCAGGCTATTGATGCAAAAATACACCCCATGCTGGGCTATCACCATCATCAAGGGCTTTTGTTGTTGCTTTGTTTTATTTTGCTTTTTCTGTGGGTTAATGACAACAAGTATGCAAGAATAAAATGAATCAAACTTAAGTCCCTAGGAAATATTCATGTATTCATTTTTCACATGTTTTAAAGAAATGAAGATATGCAATTAAGCATAATCGCCTCTTAAAATTTGACTCTAAAAAAACATTTTTAGCTATTTTAACTTACATATAAATTTCGTACAAAATATATATTTTTTATATAGATGTGATCTCAGTGTTGGATTTACCATATTATGCTGTGAGGATATCTTCCATTCGTACTAAGATTTGTAACTGGAAGAAGAGAATTAAATCATTTGGAAGCAAAACATGGAAAACTGCCCCAGCGTAGGAATATTAATTAAACAGCTGCCTAAATGATTAAAGAACAATAAGATAGTCTTATCAAGTGCTCAGATTTCCAAGAAAGCACACATACCACCTATTACTTATTGTTATAGTTGATGAAGGTTTATATGCACTTGAGAACTGTTACCAAAGATGTCTTTTGTACTTACTTGGTGTGCAGTTGGCTTTTTCAATACCTCAGCCCTGTCTTCCCAAAGAGATGGCCTTCTATATATGGCCTTTGAAATATGCATTTTCTAAGATTTATATAAGTAGCCAACTTCTTCCCTGTTATAGAAATTTAAAAGTTAAGGCTTTGAGATATCCAGATTAGGGACTTCCCTGGTGGTGCAGTGGTTGAGAGTCCGCCAGCCGATGCAGGGGACACGGGTTCGTGCCCCGGTCCGGGAAGATCCCACGTGCCGTGGAGCTGCTGGGCCCGTGAGCCATGGCCGCTGAGCCTGCGCGTCCCGAGTCTGTTCCAAAAAAAAAAAAAAAAAAAAAGAAAAAGAAAAAGAAACATCTAGAATTATCATGTAATGGCATGAGTGGGAAGGGTGTCAGGCCAAGAGGGGAAACTGACCTTATGCTTCTTTTGACTGGAAGAAAGGCGGACACGCCTGCCTTATGTAACAGTGACCTTGAGTAAACCCTACTTTAAGCCATTAAATGGGTTACCTTGAGCTTACATAATGTAGATCCTGTGACCTGTTAGCCTAATTGCGTTGTTAGAAAGTCTGCTTTGGGCCAGAAAATAGCAAATCACTTACACTTTTCTTAGATGATTCTGATAACCAAATATTCTTACCAAAAATCAAAAGTTTTTCCTCAGCATTTTCCCAAAACCAGAACATTTCTAGGTTAAAACAACTGAAGACTCTAAGTATGATTTTCCTTTGGTCTACATTTTAGTCATCTTTACAATTTTGAGTAAAAGACAGAAGTGGTATTATTTGGAGTGAGAGATACCTTGGAATTACCCCTGTATTTGAAAGCCTTAATCATGTATACTTTCCTCATTTATAAATGTTAAATCTCAAATGAGAGATTTGCCTTCTTCCAACATGTTTTGTGTGCCTTCTCTCTGCACCAGGGCCTTACTTTGAAAAACTAGCTCAGATTTAGTTTGATTTAAAGGCTGAGCTTCTGCATGCCTGGAATTCTTGCTCTTCAGAGTATTTGCTCCCTGGAAAAGTCAGCTGAAGACAAGAGTTGTCATGTGACTTTGGACTGTTTACCCGGAAGACGTTTGGGTAATGGAATGGGCTTTGGCAGAGTTCTGCTGCACACAGGGCTGGCTGTGTTCAGATGGGAAGAACCAGTCTGAAAATGTTTGAAGCCTGAATGTACTTTCATCTGATCATTTTCTTTATTGCTTAAGAGAATTTTAAACAGCCACATCCATAGTGGGCTGTAGCTTGTAGTGACACAGATTTAAATGATCTTGCATCTAAACAAATGCATTCACTCTCTGCCTGCTGTGTAAAATCGGAATGACACCTGTACTCTGTTGGAAAGGAACAGACGTTTTCATTACAAACCTCAGTCAAGCAGAAAAGTAGCAAAGTGAGCAGAAATTTTCATTTACATCCATGACTGAAGTTGCAGTGATAAAAAGAAAATTGCTAGGTTCAAGAAAAGCCTTGTTCTCATTCTGTTATACGACACGGGGGATTTGGTCAATACAGAAATAGTTTTTAATACTTATGTTGTTGAGGATGGCTCTGATCAATAGTTTCAAGTTGTGCGTATCTTTTAACTGACCTTAGATTTTTCTAGGGTTTTTGTAGTATCTTTAAACAGACTCCCGTATCCACTTATTATCAAGTCCATTATTTATTTGTTAAAATGTGGGCTTTATGTTGCATTACCACAGAGGTTCACAGTAATTTCTTTGCTTGTAGTTGTGAGTTTCAGCAAGTGTAGACAGATAACTCAGTTGGGCCAAACTTAGAAGACATCATAAGACAGTGGATTAGAGAGTAGGATCAGAATCTTCCAGGGGAAATTCTCCAAACAGTTCATGATATACCTTTTGGAATATATATATAAGCTTTAATGTAGTAATTTCCTGCCCCAAACCCTCTTCCTTGGAAGTCTAGAAATTCAGTTATTTCAATTCTCTCAGGAGCAATGAGCTCTGGCAAACTGATTGACAGTAATGAAGCTAAGCCTTGTTTACAAATCTGAGTGGCAGTTCCTAAGTCCACCGTGGAGTGCTAACAGAGGGAGAGATTCTAATTTAGCTGGATCCATCCCCACTGAAAAGTTCACATGATATTTGAAATATGACTCAGTAGAACTGGGTAATTTCTAAAACATGTTTTTATTGAAGCGCTTGATATCATGTATACTTATATTTTCTTATTCTGTTAGATATTGTGTCCCTCTCCCCTCGATAGTGTTTCCGGTACAATGACAGAATTCTAATCCTTTTTTCTATGTTTTAACAAAGCCTTGGGAATTTAGAACAGTGTACTCATACCCGTAAAAGATTGTACTAATTCCAAATACCACATCCTAGATATTTCCTGGCTAGCTCTTTTGTTAAATGCCGTGCCTTTTTCTGCGTCATTCTCTACTTATCTACTTCCTCTTGCCCTAAATAATTTTGCATCTTTTTTGCTGGAATTTTTTTTGCGGTACGTGGGCCTCTCACTGTTGTGGCCTCTCCCATTGCGGAGCACAGGCTCCGGACGCGCAGGCTCAGCGGCCATGGCTCACGGGCCCAGCCGCTCTGCGGCATGTGGGATCTTCCCGGACCGGGGCACGAACCAGTGTCCCCTGCATCCGCAGGCGGACTCTCAACCACTGCGCCACCAGGGAAGCCCAATTTTGCATCTTTTAAGATATAATTTTTTGGGGGGGAAGTTGTGAATTAGAACATTCCTGAAATATAGAGCAACATTTACTCCTCTGAGTGTTAGGAGACAACTCCATTGTCTCCTAAAGCTAGACATTTCAAGTCTAGTCTGTACACAAGAGAATCCAGAAGGGACACTTTAATAAGCTCTCAAGGAGCACAGTGTGGCGATTGGGTGTTAGGGGTCTCCCACTTAGGAGAGAGGTGGGCTGGAACAACCGAGTCTGGGCATCATGAACACACGGAGTGGTAGCTGGTTGTAAGCACGGATGTTGAATGAATGTGTTAAAGGTCCTAGGCCAGACCAGCAGGGAAACAAAATGAAGGTAGTGAAACTCCTCTGCTAACCTTAGCAAGTGATAGAGTCTGGGATGTGGGGTCATGTGTAGTAGCTGTAGAGGTGAAAAGGAGAGGGGAGAACTAGAAGGATATATATATATTTTCACTCAGAGAATGGTTTACTGGAGTTCAGAATTTCAGAACATTTTTACATCTGATACGATCTGAGCCCCATCTGCCGAAATATGGATAGTTTGAGTGGAGTAGAGGTACAGCCCGTGGGGATAGGGACACAAATCGGTGATAAATATTCCCGGAGAAAATAGAAGCATAGCTTAGTGGGATAGGGGACCTGGGTTTTACAACCAAGTAGAATTTCTTCAGCCCCCATTTGGGGCTCCCTCAAAATGTTGAATGTTGTGGTATGATGCGCAGTCTGAGAAATGCCCCCAAACCTTCACCAGAAAGCAGTAGAAAGGGAGCAGAGCAGATGTCAGTGGAGGGTAGGAACCTGGATGAAGATGAAGTGGTAGAGAGTAATAGCTACTCTGAGGGGTGTGTTCCCTCCCCTACCCGGCTGGCCCAGGTCAACAAAGTGGCTAAGGCCACCCAGTGTGACAGGAGCTGGTGGTACCAACGATGCACAGCTCTAGAAACCCCCTGGGCAGATGCCCTCCATGGGTGGAGCGTCCTCTCCTTACTGCAAAATAAAGGGATCATGGGAAAAACCAAAAGAAGAAGTAATCACAAATGATGAGATTGACGAGGTGTATAATGAGAACTTCAAAAAGTGTGCAGAGATTAAGAAGACAGTGAAAGCAGGAAGCTGGAAGACCTGAGTAGCTTCTCAAACGTTAAGACAGTCTCTTAGTTGAGGAAAAACGCTGGCTTGAGCATTGTGCTTCCTGAGGATTCAGAAGCCTCTTGAGTTGGAAGAGGAAGTTGTTAGAATGTGTGAGGTAGACTGTCTCCTTGAAGAAGTTAGCCCACAGGGCCCTCTGACATCTTCTAAAGGAAGGTTTTATCTCAAGGCTGGTACGATAATCAGGGTGCCACCTGAGAGCTCTCTCCCTCCCCAACCCCTCACGGCAGGCTCTGAAAGGAACATACCATGGCTGAGCAGGAGGGATTGGAGTTCAAGAGAGCCTCTCATAAATCAATGGAATGTAACTGTGAGAGATCAAAAACCAAGGTACCTTGCAAAGTAACAGAGATTCAAGGAAGATGCTATAAAGTTTAGGAAATATGCAACAGATGTAGAGGAAACAAATTGCTGAGCTCCAGCTACAAGGAAGAGCTAAATATTTCATGGTCATGATGGCTTAGAATGTGTGATCTCCCTCTTGATTGGAACTGCTAAAGTTATTTTACCAATAAACAAGTTAAGAAAATGTATTATTGTAAAGCCTTTGGAATTATAAGTTGTAAAACAGCAAATAAACTGAATTGTATGTGAAAAAAAAAAGTTGAATGTTGGTTTTATTCCCTTATATTGCTTCCATATAAGATAGATTTTGACCCAGTGAGGAATTGCTTATTGTTCTTTGGGTACAGTTCCAGGAGTTGATGGTCAGTTGGTACTTGATTCTAATACGATTGCTAAAAGCAATGCTCTCCATGTGAGTGTCCAGCGAGGGAATGGAAATGTTGACTGAAAGGTCAACACTGAGAGTAGAGGAGGCTGTTGAATCCTTAGGCATGACTAAGAAGTGAGAAAGTACTAGCAGAGGGTCGAGGACAGAGTCTTACTTTATAATCAGAGTTAACTCAAAGCGGAGTCAATGAGAGGGAAAGGATGACTAGCTTAAGATAGAGAACGGGAGGGCAAGTGTTCCTAGAGAAGACAGAATTTAAGGAAGAAGGTGATATGGTAGAGAGCAGACAGCTGATTTGAGGGCTGAGAAGAGACTAATGCATTTGTTGCTGCTGACCTTGAAAGAAGACTTGCCCAAGATTGTTGGTGATGGGTTGGAAAGAGCAAGTCCGGGGCTTGAAGGTGACAGTCCACAACTCTGTTGAGAAGTTCATCTGTGAAAGCACCTCTTCCTGTTTTTGATTATAGCCTGCCTCACACATGGGTTTCTGAGTAAGGTATGTGGACAAAACATGCTGTATATTTTTACCTCTCTGTATAATTTAAGGTTTTGGTAATAGCTGGTGGTTCTTTTGCCTCACCATGCATCAGCCTGATTGGTATTTTGTTGGCAATTATGTGGCTTTTTAAAAGCCCCCATACATAACCCCAATTAATTGCATCTTTAAAACCCATCAGGCTATGAATTTTTTTAATGTCAGAAAGCAAGAAAATGTTAGGAGAAAGCAGCCAGTGAGGATACTTGCATTTTCAAGAGATGAAAAAGAGAATTTAGCAGGATATCTCTATAATATCAGCTTTTTATCTCATCTCTCAAAATATAGAAGACTGAAATAGGCTAAAAATGAGTAGGTGTAAAGGAAACCTTATTTAAATTTGAATTAATCGCATGTTCATGAGTACAAATTATAATACGAGAAGTGCAAAAGGAGAAATGAGGGCAAAAGGGCATTTTGCTGGTAAATAGGGTAAACAGTAGTAACAAATTGAATATCCCTTTCAGTGATTAAATATATGGTGTTGTGATGGCATATAGAACTGGGTATATAGTCTTCTCAGTGTATTCAATCTTACGTTTATTTCTGTTTAGACACGTATCCTTAGATTCAGTTTCCCTCCTAACCTCAACCTGTCCACGTTCAACTCATCACTCTTTGAAAGATATTCGTGATCTTTAAAATTTGAAGCTAAGCTAGTACCGACCACTAGCCACATGAGGCTATTGAGCACTTGGAATGTTCTAGTCCAAAGTGGTGTGTGCTACAAGTGGAATATACACATCAGATATCAGAGAGTTAGTCTGAGGGGTAAAAAAAAAGAATGTAGAATGTCTTAGTAATAATTTTTTACATTGATTGCATGTTGAAATGATAAAATCTGGGGTATACTGGGTTAAAGAAAGTATATTATAAAATTAATTTTACCCATTTCTTTTTACTTTTGTAATGTGGCTACTAGAAATTAAAAACCTCATATATGGCCCATATTACATTTCCATTGGACAGGACTGCTCAAAGCTCTTCTGGTGCAGGATTATGTCTCAGTTCTTTTGTATCCTTCATGGAACTGAGTACAGACGGGTATTCAGAATTACTCAGTGGTAATAGAGATGATCCTTTAAAGTTCAAGCAAATCATGTTGGGTTTTAATTTTTATTCTTGTTCCTCATCCTATTTGAACATCTTTGGCCGGGAGGCTTTGTTCGCCTCACCTTTTCACATACGGAAATCATTCCATCCCCTGAGTCACTGTGTAGTTAGTTTCCTCCCCTCTGCCTCAAATCTAGAACACTTCCTACCCTATTTTGTGATAACTTCTGGGATTAAAGAAACAAAAGACAAAACAGGAGAGACTTGGCTCTTAGGGATGTGTGAAAATGTGCTCAATTCTTAAGATGGTGCCAATGTCACCAATCTGTGGGACAGAACACAGGCTTATGAAAGGAGGGTGTAGAAGGTTTGATTATTTTTTTCAAAATAGGGACAGACCAAGCCAGTCACAAAAAGGCAAATACAGTATGATTCCACTCATATGAGGTACCTAGAATAGTCAAATTCATAAAGACAGAAAGTATTGTAGAATGGTGGTTGCCAGGGGATTGGGGGAGAGGGAAATGGGGACTTGTTTAATGGGTATAGAGTTTCAGTTTTGCAAGATGAAAAGAGTTCTGGAGATTGGTTTCACAACAGTGTGAATGTACTTAACACTGCTGAACTGTACCCTTAAAAATGGTTAAGATGGTAAATTCTATGTTATGTGTATTTTACCACTATTAAAAAGAAAAAGAAAAGCCATTCTAAAAAGTGTTTCCTAATGCAATAACCTGTAACTTAAAAAAAAACCAAACACACACTTAATGAGTTATAATGGATTATCTTAAGGACACCCTTGCTACCTGAAGGAGCAGCTGAATCCAGTCACTTGGGAGCTTGTTAGAAAAGTAGAATCAGTCCCACCCTAGACTTTTCCAATCAGAAACTGCATTTTAACAAGATCCCCAGGTGATTCGGGTACACGTTAAAGCTTGAGAAACGCTGTTCCAAACATCATTTCTCAAAGTGTGGTCCATGAGCCACCTGAATCCGAACCCCTCTGAGGAGGTGTGTTTTCACACCCATCCCAGATCAGGTCCAGGTCTTGGGGCCAGAAGGGGATGGCTCTACTACTGTCTGGTCAAGCATCCCAAGGTGACTCTGAAGCACGTTAAAGTTTGAGAACCCCCGACCTGGAAAGATTTAACAACCATTATTTTCATAATTCCATCTTTTAACTGATGTTGGGATAATTACAAATATAAGCATTAAAAAGGCCCATTATTAATAAAAATCAAGAATATGAGTAATAAAGCAATAAAAAAGGGGCAACAGAAAAAACACATGTAACTTAACTAATCTTGGGTGGTTTGGTGAGGAAGGCATGATTCAGAATTTGTGGAATATTGTCATCTGCAGCAGCATGGATGGACCTAGAGATTATCATACTAAGTGAAGTAAATCAGACAGAGAAAGACAAATATCATATGATATCACTTATATGTGGAATCCAAAAAAAAGACACAAATGAACTTATTTCCAAAACAGAAAGAGACTCACAGACACAGAAAACAAACTTATGGGTACCAAAGGGGAAAGGAGGAGGGGAGGGATAAATTAGGAGGCTGGGATTAACATATACACATGACTTTGTATAACATAGATAACCAACAAGGACCTAGTGTATAGCTCAGGGAACTATACTCAATATTATGTAATAACCTATAAGGGAAAAGTCTGAAAAAGAATATATATATCTGAATTGCTGTGCTGTTCACCTGAGACTTATACACTATTGTAAATCAACTATACTTCAATAAAATTTAAAAACAAAACCAGAAAAAGAATTTGTGGAATACTGTAACACTTTGCTGAAATAGTGAGCGTTCCAATAGATTTAGGGCCCAAAGTTGAACCTGGTTCTGTTATTAACTAGACAGAAACCAGATCAGGCCTAAGTTTCCTAATCCATAAAGAGGAATTGAATTCTGTGATCAGTGACTTTTACATTTCTAAGACAAGGTTAAACTTGAAAAGCAAAGAATTTCCTTTATTATTGATATATGTGTGAATATTCTGAAATTTTTAAAAGAATTTAAATGCCACACATTACACAAATTATTGAAAAAGAGATTTGCTAAGAAAATCTAAAACTAAGCTTTGTCTAGTTATTTTAGATGACATAGACGAAAAACCCAAGTTAGTAAAGATCTTTTTTAACACAAGTTCTTTTCAGTTGACAGTAATTTCATGGACAGTTTTTGAAGGCCACAATGTTGATATAGATGTAAATAGGTATGTCCTTATTAAAATTTGTTGCGGAAGCTTCGAATATTTTTAAGTAGGCATTACTTTAAGTTTTAGATTGACAAAATATTGACAGGATAGCCCAGAGAGTTCCCATACACCACCTTGCCCAGTTTCCCCTAATATTAACATCTTACATTAATATGGTACATTAGTTACAGTTAATGAACCAATTTTGATACATTATTAATAAAGTCTGTCCTTTATTCATACCTTATTTATGTCCTTAGCTTTTACCTAAAGTCCTTTCTCTGTTCCAAGATCCCATCCAGAACACCGCATGACATTTACTTGCCAGGTCTTCTCAGCCCCTTCTTGGCCATGACAGTTTCTCATACCTTCCTTTTTGATGACCTTGGCAGTTTTGAGGAGTACTGGTCAGGTATTTTGTTAGATGTCCCTCTGTTGCAATTTTCTCATGCTTAGGCTGGGGTTATGGGTTTTTGGAAGAAAGACTACAGAGGTAAGTGCCCTTTTCATCATATCACATCAAGGGCATCTATTATCAACATGATATGTAACTGTTGTTGACTTTGATCGCATGGCTGGGGTAGTGGTTGTCAGGTTTCTCCACTATAAAGATGCTCTTTTCTCCCCATTGTGTATTGAACTCTTCAAAAGGAAATCACTAGGCATAGCCCACAATTAAGACCATTATGCCTCACCTCCTCAAGGGCATAGATGATTTGGAATTCTGCACAGGCAGAATTTGCCTCTTTCCACCCATTTATTTATTCAGTTATTTTGACTCATAAATAAATATTTTATATTTTGTGTTATAATCTAACACTACTTTATTAATTTTATATATATATATACACACATATATATTATTACTCAAATTGTTCCAGTTTTGGCCTTTGGAAGCTCATTCATTTAGCTCCTATGCTTTTTTTTTTTTTTTTTTTTTTTTTTTTGCGGTACGCGGGCCTCTCACCGTTGTGGCCTCTCCTGCTGTGGAGCAAAGGCTGCTGCGGACACCCAGGCTCAGAGGCCATGGCTCACAGGCCCAGCCGCTCCGCAGCACGTGGATCTTCCCGGACCGGGGCACGAACCCATGTCCCCTGCATCGGCAGGCGGACTCTCAACCACTGCGCCACCAGGGAAGCCCTCCTGTGCTTATTTGAAATACCTTCTTTTATTTTTTTCTCCACAAGATGCTCCAACTCATCTTCTATATTTTATGTCCCAATCCTAGAATCCATTATTCCTCTAAGGAGCTGTGGTTCCTTTTATTGGAGAATAATATTAAAAACTGAGATCTGGGTGTCAGGTGTGCTCATTGCTACTGGAACATCTTTGCTTTTAAGTCCTCTCAACTGACAGAGTGAGGCGTTATATTTGTGTATAGTCCTCCTTGTATGAATATTTCTATAGCTAACCATTTGTATCTATATGAAGCTAAATATCAGTTCATCCTTATGTCTCCAACTCTAATCTGTTATTACACGGATACTTCTTCCTCCTCCCCTTGCTCATCTGTAAATTCTCACTCCAACAGTGGGAAACCTGGTCCCACCATCCACCTTCTATTTACACAATTGTTCAATTGTGCACTTGCTGAACAGTATCAGAGTTGTTAGCTCATACCTTTGTGAGGCTTTTAAAAAGCTGCGAAATTGCTAACAAACGTTTATTTTATTCTTGTCTTTTTAACATATGTCCGTTGCACTGTTTTCATCATCTTAAGACCAGTGTTATTCAGAGCCTGGGTAAAAGACTATTTCTATCTAGTACAAGCTGCCATTTGTGTATGTACGTGAGACTGGGCTCCATTCACTTGAAAAAATTAGAGAGAGGATTTAGGGGAAACTTTTAGTTTTCACTTCTTTTGCCTTTTTCTTATCTTGATTCATGTAATTTCTGCCATCTGGCAAACAGTTCTGATCTGAAGACTGCCATCTGTCAGTTCTCACTGCTATCTGGTGATAGTTACTGTGAAATGTTGGTGATAGCAACAGTCACGGTTTTTGTTGTTTTGTTTGTTTGTTTGTATTTGCGGTACGCGGGCCTCTCACTGTTGTGGCCTCTCCCGTTGAGGAGCACAGGCTCCGGACACGCAGGCTCAGGGGCCATGGCTCACGGGCCTAGCCGCTACGCGGCATGTGGGATCTTCCTGGACCGGGGCACGAACCTGTGTCCCCTGCATCAGCAGGCAGACTCTCAACCACTGCGCCACCAGGGAAGCCCTGTTGTTTTTCTAATTGAAGTATAGTTGATTTACAATGTTAGTTTCAGGTGTACAGCACAATTTGCTTCCATGTCTTGGCTATTGTAAATAGTGCTGCTATGAACTTTGGGGTGCATGTATCTTTTCAAATGGGTAATTCACCCTTGTCCCAAGTCCTCTTTGAGAACCCAGTAACTACCCATTCTCTGAAGCAAAGACCATAACAGTTCTATCACATGAAAAGTTTGTTGAAAAGTATTTTGGGTGCTTCTGTAACTATTCTTTCCATCTCTTGAACACAAATACCTTCCAGAAAAATGTCCCAGCCTATTTGTTAACATGTGAAAGTTACAAAATATCAATATGTAATGAGCAAATTCAATAAAAATGTTAGCAGAGGAAGAGTCTGACATGGTAAAATTAAAAATCACCTGAGTGAATGCTTGTTTACAGTTCCCACTTTGATATGCATGGATGCAGTAGTGTAGGTTACTAAGTACATGAATCTGGAATGTTCTACTCGTCTGCACATGCCCTGGGAAAGATTAGGAGAGTCTTGCCCAATCGTTTTCTGCCGTCTTCAGTATAAAGCATCTTCTAGCTACTGGAATGGAGCCAGTTAGATTCTTGACACTTTTTCTCTTATGCCCCTCAGTTAATCCTTTAGATTCTGTCTTCACACTGTATCCAGACTCTCACCACTGCCCACCGTCTCTACTGCCATCATCCTGGTCCAAGCCATTGTCATCTCCCAACTGGATCACTGCCACAGCTCACTACCTGGTCTTCCTCCTTCTAATCTTGCCCACTTGGGCAAGAATAAGTCGCTTAGAAAACCACGCCAGAGTCTTCCAGTGCCCCTCAGGGTGCTGGCCAGAGTGTGGGCAATGTTTAAGGCCCCGTGCAGTCTGCTCCCACTCAGTGACCTCCTGTCATTCATCTGTGACGACACTGGTCCCCTTGCTATTCTGTAAACCCACCAGGCAGGCTCCTGCCTCAGGGCCTTTGCACTTGTCCCTCCCTCTGAGATCTGGTTGGTTTGTTACCTCACTTCCTCAGGTCTTCACTCACATGTCCTATTTTTAGTGAGACTTTCCCTGAACACTGTTTAAAATTTTACCCCCTCCTCCACCAAAGCCTCTATCCCTTCATGTGCCTTATCTCCGTAATGTTCATTACCATCTGACATTCTCTTTTACTTTTTTGCTTTATCTTTCCCACCAGAATCCCATTTAGTTTCATCTCTTTAGTCGACTGCTGTATTCCCAGCACTAAGGAAAAATAGAAGGTATGCAGTGGAGAGTTAGTGAATGAAGGACAGTGAGCAACGGAGGGGATTCAGGAAACACCCCCACAGCCAGGGCGCGCGAGTCCTGTGCGAAAGGCGAAAGCACTGATCACTCGGATTCCCTACTTCTCCTGTCCTAGGGATTCCACCCCACCCTAATGACCACTGTTTTTTCCTCTCACATTATAAGCAATACTCAAATGTAATACCATTTATCTATAGAACTATAACTTGGTGGAGATGGTGTAATGAAAATAAAACCCCATTGCCTTCAGTAGCTGTTACTGTTCTAAGTAACTATAATTAGTATTAATATGAGAAGCCTTAGTGGTCGATGACATACTGGGGAAAAGGTATTAGTAATAATACTAATAAAATAATTTATTGAGCACCTTTGTTGTGGGCACTGAGTTGAGTGCTTTATGAATATTAACTCATACTCCCAACTCCACCATTTACCACATGTGTGAGCTGGGATGATTATATAAATCTTAGTCTCACCTTCTTCTCTTATAAAGTGAGATCATTATAGCTGCTTTGGTGTGTGGTTCTGAGTGTGATGTGAGATGATGTCCAGGAAGCATTTAGGCCAGTGCTGGGCACAGGGTCCAGAATTACTGGAACTATTGAATCTTACCTTCGAGAGCCAGGTCTGGGCCACATCTCATCTCTCACAGAAGAGTATAGCACAAGGAAGGAAACTGAGGCTTTGCCATTTTTCAGGAATTCCATTGCTAGAATGTTCTCCCGCCCCCTTTCCCTTAACTCTTGAGAGACAAGGAGGAGAGGTTACACCTTGGGCCAAAATACAAAGACTTCAGATGTTTCTAGCCAACACCATTTTAGTCTTTGTGAATTCATAGAAACACAGTTTATTCATCTGAGCTTTCTGTGTCTTGAAGAACATATGTGTGGTTCTGGAATCTTTTTTAATCAATCTGTTCAATCCCACTCTGACTCTCAAAAACTTAGCAGCCTCAGTTTTGAGAAATTCTGTTCTTTCCTCTGATATCCTTTCCCCCCTTTTCTCCCTCCCTGTGCCATGGATTCACAGTCTCTTTGGTTTTAGTTGTAATACTTTTGCTCTATTCTATTTTCTTCCTGGAATCATCTGTCTCTTGAAAAGGAACATGAAGAAATTGAAAAATACATTCCTATCTTCAAATTTCATAGTACTTGCCTGTTTAATATTCATTTCCAGTTCTTCTTTTCGAACAGAATTCCAGATTTTTTTAATTCATGGTGACAGTGTGCTCAGCCAAAAATACTTTCTGCAGATTCCCTGGCAGCTTAGTGTGCCAGATAACATAGCTATGGTATATAGGATGTGGATACTGGGGAGGATGTTCCTCCCATATAAGACAGCAAATCTTTAATAGGGAAAAAATACATACCAAAAATCCTTCATCCCTTGGCCTTTTCTTCCTGTTCCTGTCTGAAACTTGGATATGAAGTCTTAAGATTCTGTGACCATAAGACATCATGACAAATGCCAACATGCTAAGGACAGCAGTGCAGAAAGATAGGAATAACCTAGTCCCTGAGGGCAGCATTGAACATCTGCAGTAGCTTCAGCCTCAATACCAGACTTCTTATTGCAGAGAAATTATCCCATCGTGTTTTTTTTTTTTTCTTTTTTCAATATGCGGGCCTCTCACTGTTGTGGCCTCTCCCATTGCGGAGCACAGACTCCAGACGTGCAGGCTCAGTGGCCATGGCTCATGGGCCCAGCCGCTCCGTGGCATGTGGGATCTTCCCAGACCGGGGCACGAACCCGTGTCCCCTGCATCGGCAGGTGGACTCTCAACCACTGCGCCACCAGGGAAGCCCTCCCATCGTGTTTTTAAGCCACTGTTTGTCATGCATTCTCTTCTGTGTTTATCCTGTGCTCTATTCTGTGCAGTAGAATGCATTTTCAGCTGTTTCACATGACTTGCTAGCTAATTTAAATCCAGTTTTATTGTCAAACTGCCACATTGTAGATCACAACACTGAAGTATTTTGTAGTCCAAACGTGAATCTACTTTTATAAAAGCCAAAGGGAATTAGCCAAATAACCCATTTCGAGCAGACTTTAAATGGCAGCAAGTTGAGTTACCACACTTGGATGGAGAGTCCAGAGATTCAGATTTTCAGGTCAGTTCCACCGCCAGCTGGCTCTGTGGGCAGGCCACTTGACCTGGATTATTTCCCTCCCATCTGCAAAATGAGGTAATTTAAGTAAGCCAATCCTCTCAAAGACCACCAAAGAGCCAGTGGATTGATGCTTGCAGAGTCTCAGCTGAATTTGGCATTATTGTTTACCTTGCCAAGACTTTTTAGCTAAGAAGCCAAGCACAGATTTTGTTCCTTAGCTGTGAAAATTCCCTTTCAATTGCAGTGTGTGTAATATAAATTGTGAATTTTTAAAACAAGAAACCAGGTTGTATGATTATCAGTAAATATGCACAGTGTATACTGAATTGAACCACTAGGATTAAATGGTGCCATATTCCTAAAGTTCAGCATTAGCCGAAACATTATGATACTTAATTATCTCATTATGATACTTAATTTATTTTGGTCTCTTTCACTTGAATTCTGTTAATTTTTTTTTTTTACCTGAGGATCAAACCAAATAAACAGAAGGTTTGTTTTAAAAATTAAAGTGTGCATGGTTCTATATGGAAACTCCAGGTATATATACTATCAGATTTTTTTTTAATTAAACAACTATTTTTTAGAGCAATTTTAGGTTCACAGCAAAATTGAGTGGAAAGTACAGAGAGTTCCCACATAATCCTCTGTCATATCATAGGTTTTTAAGAATAATGCTTTTAGAATTAAAAAGAGAGGAAACATAAACCATGTTAAACTAAACCCGTTTCTGAAAAAGGACTCGTTATATTTTTACTACTTCTCTTTAATTCCTTATTAAAAAAATTTTAACAGATTTTTGTGGTTTAATTACTTTAAAATTTCTGATGTGTAACATTCTAGTATGTTTCATCAGTTTTGAAAGTAATATAAGCAAGGTTGTAAAATGCAGTCTTTGCTGAATTTTATTTTGATGTTAGAGTACAATGAGTTTTCTATTTTGCCATTAGTCCCGAGGGCCTATTAAATAACCAGTATTAGTCCTTTAAAAAAACAATCTCATTTGAGGGACATACATTTCTTGGATTATGTGCAGTATTAGAAACCTAAGAGCATCTTTACACTACGAAATGAAGTGTCATTTTCCAAATTAAAAAAAAATCAAATATCCTTTTATAAATTAATGCTGTACGTGTCCTTTTGATGAACATTAGATTGTACCAGGGTAAATATCTTTCAGTGACTTTGACTTTGCATTAAAATCTACTCCTCAGCAGATTGGCCTAAGGTCAAGTAAAACAAGACACTTTGTTGTCTGGCAGCTATTACCCAGTTTATGCCACAAGAACTATTTCAGGACAAAGTTGGGAGTATCTGATATCTTCTCCTGATTGTCTCATAAACTGATTTAATAGCTTTGGGCCAGACATTGAATCTTTCCCCATAACTACTTGTAAAATAGAAAAACATTGCTTAGTATTTCAGACATTTGTAGATACGGCAGTATGGCTTGACAGACCAGAGCTAATAAATCAGGCAAGCATCTTCAGGCCACTGGTCACTTCTGGCTTCCTGTGGCCTTGAAAATTGGGATGCCTCAGATATAAAGTATTCTTGCTATGGTTGATTGCCTGCCATGAAGAGTCCACTTGGAGAAAGGTAGATTGGTTTTGGATGAGGATTTTTTTTTCCATTCTCCCAACTCATCTGGTTTTAGTTTGGTTTTTTTTGTTTGTTTGTTTTATTTGTTGTTTTGTTTTACAGTATTCTATGTAAAAGCAAAAGAATGTGACATCACTTGCATTATGTCATTTCTTTCCTTAGAGTTTATAGTTTAATGTTTATCTTTGGGGCTAGGTTATAATCTCCTGAAGGTAGGCGGCCTTAGACATGTTTCTGGGAAATGAGATTTATATTATAAGAGATCCATCACACAGCTGTTGTGGAGCTGAGATGCAGTGATGCATATGGAGAACTAGCCACTCCATGGACTCAAGCGTTCCTTTCTCACCAAGTACCAACTGCACACAGCCCTTGGGAGCAACGTGTCTCATTAATTCTTGCATTCTCTGTGACTCACAATACGATGCTGTGGGCACCACCGATTGTTTCAAAGATTTGAGGAATGACAAGATGACGCTGTTTATCCCCTGTGATTTGCTTAGATTTTATCTAAATATTATTTATTAAACTAAATACGTAAATATCATGAGACGTGCATGTTTCAGCTAGAAACAGACTAAAATTTAAGCACCTTTATAGAAAGAGGGTTTTTTTTGTTTTGTTTTGTTTGGGGTTTTTTTTGCTGTACGCGGGCCTCTCACTGTTGTGGCCTCTCCCGTTGCGGAGCACAGGCTCCGGACGCGCAGGCCCAGTGGCCATGGCCCACGGGCCCAGCCGCTCCGCGGCATGTGGGATCTTCCCGGACCGGGGCACAAACCCGTGTCCCCTGCATCGGCAGGCGGACTCTCAACCACTGCGCCACCAGTGAAGCCCAGAAAGAGAGTTTTAAAGAACACTTTTAGGGAATTCCCCAGTGGTCCAGTGGTTAGGGCTCTGCACTTTCACTGCCAAGGGCCCGGGTTCAATCACTGGTCGGGACTAAGATCCCACAAGCCCCTTTTATATAATGGGAGTGAAAAGTTTTTTTCTTCCCCTTCTTAGGACATTTATCTCTTTATGTAGCATTTCAGAAAATTTCATGCAACGGACTATGAAGGTAAAAAAATTGTTCTTGTCTTTCTGATCTGTGGACAACTTGTATTCCTTGCTCATTTGTAGTCGTTGCTTTAAATCTCTTCCCGCATGTCTTGCTTGAAGGATTGCAGTACCTTACTCAGTGGTCTCCCTGCTTTCATGGTCTCTAAACGCTAGTCCATCCTTCACTTGATTAAAGAGTTTACCTGAAAATCAAACTTGAGCACATCATTCTTGTTTAAAATATCCTTTGGCCTATGTTGCGTCCAAAATGGCATCTAAAAGCTTAGACTCTAAAACTGGAGTCCACCATATTTCTCCAGCTTATTTATTTCTGGACATTTTTTCCCACTTACCATGTGTTCCAGCCAGAGTGAACTTCTGTGTCTTCTAAAGATATGCTTTGTCCCTTATTCTTTCTTTGCACAGAAGGTTTTCTTTTGCCATCCTTCCAACCATCCATCCATCCAATATGGTCATGTTTGCCAACACTGGACCATGGATTGGGAATAGGACGTTAAACAAGATAGATACTTCCTTACATCTTGCAACTTCCCATTCATTTCCTACATGTCACACTCCTGCTCATCCATTTAGACTCATCTCTAATGTTATTTCTATTTTGAGGTCTTTCCCAGCACACTCAAGCAGCTATGTTCACTATGTTGGCCCATCACTTTATCTCTATTACAGCGTTTAATTTCTTCATTCATCAAGACTTTTATTGCCTACTGTGTTCAGAATCTATGCTGAAAGCTGGGGATCTGTAGTGAACAAAGCAAATAAAAATTAAGCTCACAGCGCTTCCCTGGTGGTGCAGTGGTCGAGGGTCCGCCTGCCGATGCAGGGGATGCAGGTTTGTGTCCTGGTCCAGGAGGATCCCACATGCCGCAGAGCGGCTGGGCCCGTGAGCCATGGCTGCTGAGCCTGCGCGTCTGGAGCCTGTGCTCCACAACGGGAGAGGCCACAACAGTGAGAGGCCCGCGTACTGCAAAAAAAAAAAAAAAAAAATTAAGCCCACAGCTTATACATTATGTTGTAATTATCCAACTTTCACCCTTATGAAAATGTGAATTCTTATAGGACTTTATGTATCAATAATATCTTTTGTTTGTTTGTTTGTTTTTTGTTTTTGGTGGGGGGGTATGCGGTTGTCCCCTGCATCGGCAGGCGGACCCTCGACCACTGCACCACCAGGGAAGCCCTAGATATTTTTTTAAGAAGTAAAATTTTATGGATCTAGTTGAATTTCTCTGTTTTCCTCTGTGATTCCATACACTTGAAAAGTAACCATTACTTTAATTAAATTTCTTGATGATCAAAAATAAAATAAAATAAAAACACTAAGCATATATTAAAAATAATAATAATACACATATGTATATATATATATAGATTTTGTTTGTTTAGGAAGTAGAAAAATGCTAAATTTTCTATTAGCTTACAAAGAGATTAAAATGTCCAAGAAAGAGGAGTGGACAATCATTTATTTTGATTCTTCCCAGTGATTGCCTAGGCAGTGTCAATCTGTCATTTTTTAATCCTTGTTGCAATTGAATGGCAATTTTTTGTATGATTAATTTGCAGTCAGAGATTCATACTAGTTAAGTTAAAGTTTCACTTAAGACATGTAGGAAGTATTTTAACCATCAAGGTAATGTGACAAGGAACTTGGCTGTTTAAGGAAGCAGGACTCAACATTCTAAACGTACTAGTCTTTCCTGGATTGATTACTTCACCATTCTAAAAGCCGTATAACCTCTCTGAAGTTCTTTCAGCCCATCTTTCCTTGTTACTGTCACTGGGATAAGACCCTTGGGATGCAGACGGGATGACATGAAGCTGTTTTCCTTTCTTGCAGTTGGTGAGTTTGTAAGCGATGCCCTCCTCGTTCCCGACAAGTGCAAATTCTTACACCAGGAGAGGATGGATGTTTGTGAAACCCACCTTCACTGGCACACCGTTGCCAAAGAGGTACCAACCCATTCATTCTTTCTACTTTTAAAGTGAAGACTTCCTAGGAACTATGCACAGTGACATTTTAGAGGGTATTTGGAGGCAACAGCTGTGTTGATAAATATGTTTTTTAAATTAGTATTGTTAAAAATAAAAGACTTCATGAATATTTTAAGAGGATATCTTGAGGCAACAGATGTGTTGATAAATAAGTTATTATTATTTAAAAAACCATCCATGAGTATTTTATATTTAGTTAGATTTGTTATGTCTATGCCATGTTTTATAATTTAGAAACTACAATTTTATACTCCCTATAAACCTTAAAACATACCTTTAAAATTTCTTTTTAATTTATCTCTTGTTTTCTTTTGTCATATACCAAGTTTTCAGGATTTAACCTTTTTCTCTATTATCTGTTTGGGAATACAGTGGTAGAACAATAGCTTGTCCTGTACCAACCTGAAAGCTACAGTTAGAAAGCTCAGTTTCTAAGTTGTGCCACCCAATTTTGTGTTCACCATGCCATGCTACCACCTTCATTGATCCATAGTAGATGAGTCTATGGCACCAATTCTAAGCTTTGCTAACCCCTGCTTTTGGCAAAGCTGATAAGAGACATAAAAAAATTAGCATAAAATGTCACCTTTTTTGAGGGGGGGCCGTGCCACGTGGCTGGTGGGATTTTAGTTCCCCCACCAGGAATCAAACCCGGGCCCTCAGCAGTGGAAGCGCAGAGTCCTAACCACTGGACTGCCAGGGAATTCCCCAAATGTCACTTTTTGATATTACTACCTTCAAAACTGCTTTGTCCCTTTGATATATTATGAGGTTTTTCTAGTAAATTTGTATAGTTTTTTTGTAATGCGATCAGTCTCCTAGAATTAGCCTACTTCATCTAGCTCAGTGGTTCTCAAATGGGGTCAGTTTTACTCCACATCCCTTCCCAGAAACATGAGCCAATGTCTGGAGACATTATTGCCTTAAGGGGTGGTACTACTGGCATTGGTGGCCAGAGACCAGAGCTTCTGCTAAACATTCTTCAGTGAACAGGACAGCTTTTCCTCTCCCCTTGCCCTGAAGAATGATCTGGTCCAAAATGTCAATGACACTGAAGTTGAAAAACCCTGATCTACCTTCATTTAAACATTGCATCATAGCCTTAACACTATTAGGCAGAAAACACCACTTAAGATTCAGCATTAATTTTGCCTTTTTTAAAATAATATGTTTTAATTTGCTGGCAAGTGACCTTGTCTTTACATAAAAATGTTTAAGAGCAGATATTAAGAAAACAAACTAAGTAATTTAAAGCCCAGTACCCATCTGATAATGTCATTTTTCATTTCTTCTTGAGTTTAAAAACTTTTTTTTGTTGTTGCTAAGAAACAAAATGACTAATTCCTATGAGGTCAAAATACACTTGTAAAATTTCATTGTTTACCTATGTGTGTTGAATTATCATCTGTCACCGCTGGATGCTTTCAAAGCTTTATGTTAATTTAAATGTGTGGGAATTTAGCAAATCCCAGGAAAGCAAAAGGATATTGAAGGAGAAATCTCTACTGACTTTAAGTTCTGATTCATAGCAGAGGATAATTTCTTCTCTTCCCAGGATTGTTATTTTGGAAGTGATCCAAGAAAGTTAGAATTTCTAGAATGGGATAGGTCTGAGTGAGAGAGGCTTCCATACATAAGGGAGGTAGAAGTGGGTTGGGGGGATATACATGAAACTATCACTACTTCCTGATATGCTAATGAAGCCAGAAAGCACTGATTCTCTGATAACTATTCACAATGCAGCCTCTTCTACACCTTAGCTCCTAATTAGTTTCTATTCCTATTTTTAAATTAATTTCTATAGTATAACAACATATCCTTATTAAATAAGTAACAAAGTTAAAAATTAAGGGTACCAAAAAAGCCTGTGCTAAAGAAACTCTGTTGTAAATCCCCTCGAAAAGCAAATGATTCTTTCCATTGTGAAATTGGTTCTTGATACACTGGGCCTGTGTGATGTTATGATTGAGATTTTCCTACAGTGAAGCACATCTATTCCAGTACTCTCACCGTTTTCTCCTTACCTTTTGTAGACCTGTAGTGAGAAGAGTACCAACTTGCATGACTATGGCATGCTGCTGCCCTGTGGAATTGACAAGTTCAGAGGGGTGGAGTTTGTTTGTTGCCCACTGGCCGCCGAAAGTGACAATATTGACTCAGCAGATGCAGAGGAGGATGACTCGGATGTCTGGTGGGGTGGAGCAGATACAGACTATGCAGATGGGAGGTAAGGTGGCCTTTATGTTTGGTCTTTTGTAGGTGCCAGAACATCTAGCACATAGTTTTATTTCTTCTATAAATCTATCTATCTTTCTGTTTCTCATTTAAATAATCTCTGCCCACTCCTATCAGATTTTGTTTTTATGGAAAAAAAATCTAACCATGAGGTTCTGTTCTGGTTATGGCCTACCATTTAATTTTAGTATAATTGATCAGCCATCACTGAGTTAATTTTAACTATTTTATTTTACTCTCAAGAGTTGGGATCAAAATTCCACTGATATTATAATAGGTCACTGGTAATACTACAGAGAATTGAGATCTGGGTGAACGACATGGCATTTTGTTTTGGTCTGTAATTTAGAAATTTGCAGGGGGGATTTAGGAATCATTTCATCACTCATTAGCTAAAACTGAATTTTTGTTAAGAAAGGTTTGGTTTTGTTTCTGTTATTGTGGGTTTTTGTTTTTTGTTTTTGTGGGGTTTTTGTGTTTTGTCATCTTTTCCTATATAAATGAACTCAGAGACAAACTTAAACATTTGCTAAAGTTCTTTAACTGGGAGGGACCTTCAAGATGGCAGAGGAGTAAGACGTGGAGATCACCTTCCGTCCCACAAATACATCAGAAATGCATCTCCCTGTGAAACAACTCCTAGAGAACCCCTACTGAATGCTGGCAGAAGACCTCAGACCTCCCAAAAGGCAAGAAACTCCCCACATACCTGGGTAGGGCAAAAGAAAAAAGAAAAAACAGAGACAAAAGAATAGGGACAGGACCTGCAGCTCGGGGAGGGAGCTGTGAAGGAGGAAACGTTTCCACACAGTAGGAAGCCCCTTCACTGGCAGAGACGGGAAGTGGGTGGGGGGGAAGCTTCGGAGCCACGGAGGAGACACAAAAACAGGGGTGCAGGGGCAAAGCAGAGAGATTCCTGCACAGAGGATTGGTGCCAACCAACACTCACCAGCCAGAAATGCTTGTCTGCCCAGGCGCCTGGGCAGGTGGGAGCTGGGAGCTGAGGCTCGAGCTTCGGAGGTCAGATCCCAGGGAGAGGACTGGGGTTGGCTGCGTGAACACAGCCTGAAGAGGGATAGTGCGCCACAGCTAGCTGGGAGGGAGCCCAGGAAAAAGTCTGGAAATGCGTAAGAGGCAAGAGACCATTGTTTTGGGGTGCATGAGGAGAGGGGACTCAGAGCACCGCCTAAACAAGCTCCACAGACGGGTGCGAGCCGCGGCTGTCAGCGTGGACCCCAGAGATGGGCATGAGATGCTAAGGCTGCTGCTACAGCCACCAAGAAGCCTGTGTGCAAGCACAGGTCACTCTCCACACCTCCCTTCCCGGGAGCCCGTGCAGCCCGCCACTGCCAGAGTCCCATGATCCAGGGACAACTTCCCCGGGAGAACACACGGCGTGCCTCGGGCTGGTGCAACATCATGCCAGCCTCTGCCACTGCAGGATCACCCTGCATTGTGTACCCCTCCCTCCCCCCGGCCTGAGTGAGCCAGACCCACTAATCAGCTGCTCCTGTAACCCCACCCTGTCTGGGTGGAGAACAGACGCCCTTAGGTGACCTACACTCAGAGGCAGGGCCAAATCCAAAGCTGAACCCCAGGAGCTGTGTAAACAAAGAAGAGAAAGGGAAATCTCTCCTAGCAGCCTCAGGAGCAGCGGATTAAATCTCCACAATCAACTTGATATACCCTGCATCTATGGAATACCTGAATAGACAACGAATCATCCCAAAACTGAGGCAGTGGACTTTGGGAGCAACTATAAACGGGATTTACTTTCTGCATCTAATTTGTTTCTGGTTTTATGTTTATCTTAGTTTAGTATTTAGAGCTTATTATCATCGGTAGATTTGTCTATTGATTTGGTTGCCCTCTTCCTTTTTATTTTATATATATATATTTTTCTTTTTCTCTTTTTGCAAGCGTGTATGTGTATGCTTTTCTTATGATTTTGTCTGTACAGCTTTGCTTTTACCATTTGTCCTAGGATTCTGTCTGTTCGTTTTCTTTTCTTTTTTTTTTTTTAAGTATAGTTTTTAGCCCTTGTTATCATTGGTGGATTTGTTTCTTAGTTTGGTTGCTCTCTTCTTTCTTACCTGTTTTTTTAATGTTTAATAATTATTTTTTAAGAACTTTATTTACTTTATTTTACTTTTTTCTTTCTTTCTTTATTCTTTTTTCTCCCTTTTCTTCTGAGCCGTGTGACTGACAGGGTCTTGGTGCTCTGGCTGGGTGTCAGGCCTGAGCCTCTAAGGTGGGAGAGGCAAGTTCATGACATTGGTCCACCAGAGACCTACCAGCTGCACATAACTGGCTACACATAATATCAAACAGTGAAACCTCTCTCAGAGATCTCCATCTCAATGCTAACACCCAGCTCCACTCAATGACCAGCAAGCTACAGTGCTCAACATCATATGGCAAACAACTAGCAAGACAGAACACAACCTCACCCAGAGAGAGGCTGCATAAAATCATAATAAGGTCACAGACACCCCAAAACATACCACCGGAAGCCATTCTGCCTGCCAGAAAGACACTATCCAGCCTCATCCACCAGAACACAGGCACCAGTCCCCTCCACCAGAAAAACAACACAACCCAATGAATCAGACTTACACACTGAGGACAGACACCAAAAACAATGTGAACTACGAACCTGTAGCCTGCAAAAAGGAGACCCCGAACACAGTAAGTTAAGCGAAATGAGAAGACTGAGAAATACACAGCAGATGAAGGAGCAAGGTAAAAACCTATAAGACCAAAAAATGAAGAGGAAATAGGCAGCCTACCTGAAAAAGAATTCAGAGTAATGGTAGTAAATATGATCCAAAATCTTGGAAATAGAAAGGAGAAAATACAAGAAACATTTAACAAGGACCTAGAAGAACTAAAGAGTAAACAAACAATCATGAACAACACAATAAATGAAATGAAAAATTCTCTAGAAGCAATCAGTAGCAGGATAACTGAGACAGAAAACAGATAGGTGACCTGGAGATAAAACAGTGGAAATAACTACTGCAGAGCAGAATAAAGAAAAAAGAATGAAAAGAGTTGAGGACACTCTCAGAGACCTCTGGGACAACATTAAATGCACCAACATTCAAATTATAGGTGTCCCAGAAGAAGAAGAGAAAAAGAAAGGGACTGAGAAAATACTTGAAGAGATTATAGTAGAAAACTTCAGGAAGTGCAAAGAGTACCACACAGGATAAATCCCAGGAGAAACACACCAAGACACATATTAATCAAACTATCAAAAATTAAATACAAAGAAAAAATATTAAAAGCAGCAAGGGAAAGGCAACAAATAACATACAAGAGAATCCCCATAAGGTTAGCAGCGGATCTTTCAGCAGAAGCTCTGCAAGCTAGAAGGGAGTGGCAGGACATATTTAAAGTAATGAAAGGGAAAAACCTACAACCAAGATTCCTCTATCCAGCAAGGATCTCATTCAGATTCGACGGAGAAATTAAAACTTTTACAGAGAAGCAAAAGCTAAGAGAATTCAGCACCACCAAGCCTGCTTTACAACGAATGCTAAAGGAACTTCTCTAGGCAGGAAATACAAGAGAAGGAAAAGCCCTATAATAATAAACCCCAAACAATTAAAAACTGGTAATAGGAACATACATAGCGTTAATTACCTTAAATGTAAATGGATTAAATGCTCCAACTAAAAGACATAGACTGGCTGAGTGGATACAAAAACAAGACCCATATATATATACTGTCTAGAAGAGACCCACTTCAGATGTAGGGACACATACAGACTGAAAGTGAGGGGATGGAAAAAGATATTCCATGCAAATGGAAATCAAAAGAAAGCTGGAGTAGCAATTCCCATATTAGACAAAATAGACTTTAAAATAAAGACTATTACAATAGAGAAAGAAGGACACTATATAATAATCAAGGGATCAATCCAAGAAGAAGAAATAACAATTGTAAATATTTATGCACCCAACATAGGAGCACCTCAATACATATGGCAAATGCTAACAGCCATAAAAGGAGAAATCAACAGTAACAATCATAGTAGGGAACTTTAACACCCCACTTTCACCAATGGACATATCATCCAAAATGTAAATAAATAAGGAAACACAGCTTTAAATGATACATTAAACAAGATGGACTTAATTGATATTTATTGGACATTCCATCCAAAAACAACAGAATACACATTCTTCTCAAGGGCTCACGTAACATTCTCCAGGTTAGATCATATCTTGGGTCACAAATCAAGCCTTGGTAAATTTAAGAAATTGAAATCATATCAAGTATCTTTTCCGACCACAGTGCTGTGAGACTAGATGTCAATTACAGGAAAAAATCTGTAAAAACTACAAACACATGGAGGCTAAACAATACACTGCTAAATAACCAAGAGATCACTGAAAAAATCAAAGAGGATATCAAAAAATACCTAAAGACAAATGACAATGAAAACATGATGACCCAAAACCTATGGGGTGCAGCAAAAGCAGTTCTAAGAGGGCAGTTTGTAGCAATACAATCCTATCTCAAGAAACAAGAAAAATCTCCAATAAACAACCTAACCTTATACCTAAAGCAACTGGAGAAAGAAGAAGAAAAAACCCCAAAATTAGCAGAAGGAAAGAAATCATGAAGATCAGCTCAGAAATAAATGAAAAAGAAATGAAGGAAATGATAGCAAAGATCAATAAAACTAAAAGCTGGTTCTTGGAGAAGATAAACAAAATTGATAAACCATTAGCCAGACTCATCAAGAAAAAAAGGGAGAAGACTCAAATCAATAGAATTAGAAATGAAAAAGGAGAAGTAACAATGGAACCTGCAGAAATACAAAGGATCATGCAAGATTACTACAAGCAACTATATGCCAATAAAATGGACAACCTGGGGGAAGTGGACAAATTCTTAGAAAAGCACAACCTTCCGAGACTGAACCAGGAAGAAATAGAACATATAAACAGACCAATCACAAACACTGAAATTGAGACTGTGATTAAAATTCTTCCAACAAACAAAAGCCTAGGACCAGATGGCTTCACAGGCGAATTCTATCAAACATTTAGAGAAGAGCTAACACCTATCCTTCTCAAACTCTTCCAAAACGTAGCAGAGGGAGGAACACTCCTAAACTCATTCTACGAGGCTACCATCACCCTGATACCAAAACCAGACAAAGATGTCACAAAAAAAGAAAACTACAGGCCAATATCTGTGATGAACATAGATGTAAAATTCCTCAACAAAATACTAGCAAATAGAATCCAAACGCACATTAAAAGGATCATACACCATGATCAAGTGGGGTTTATCCCGGGAATGCAAGAATTCTTCAATATACATAAATCAATCAATGTGATAAACCATATTAACTAACTGAAAGAGAAAAACCATATGATCATCTCAATAGCTTCAGAAAAAGCTTTTGACAAAATTTGAACACCCATTTATGATAAAAACCCTCCAGAACGTATGCATAGAGGGAACTTACCTCAATATAATAAAGGCTATATATGACAAACCCACAGCCAACATCCTTCTCAATGGTGAGAAACTGAAACCATTTGCACTAAGATCAAGAACAAGACACGGTTGCCCACTCTCACCACTATCATTCAACATGGTTTTGGAATTTTTAACCACAGCAATCAGGGAAGAAAAAGAAATAAGAGAAATCCAAATCGGAAAAGAAGTAAAACTGTCCCTCTTTGCAGATGACATGATACTATACATAGAGAATCCTAAACATGCTACCAGAAAACTACTAGAGCTAATCAATGAATTTGGTAGAATAGCAGGATACAAAATTAATGCACAGAAATCTGTTGCATTTCTATACACTAATGATGAGAAATCTGAAAGAGAAATTAAGGAAACACTCCCATATACCATTGCAACAAAAAGGATAAAATACATAGGAATAAACCTACCTAAGAAGACAAAAGACTTGTATGCAGAAAACTACAAGACACTTATGAAAGAAATTAAAGATGATACAAACAGATGGAGAGATATACCATGTTTTTGGATTGGAAGAATCAACATTGTGAAAATGACTCTACTACCCAAAGCAATCTACTGATTCAGTGCAAGCCCTATCAAACTACCAATGGCATTTTTCAGAGAACTAGAACAAAAAATTTCAAAATTTGTATGGAAACACAAATGACCCCCAGTAGCCAAAGCAATCTTGAGAAAGAAAAATGGATCTGGAGGAATCAGGCTCCCTGACTTCAAACTCTACTACAAAGCTACAGTAATCAAGACAGTATGGTACTGGCACAAAAACAGAAATATAGATCAATGGACCAGGATAGAAAGCCTAGAGATTAACGCACGCACATATGGTCACCTTATTTTTGATAAAGGAGGCAAGAATATACAATGGAGAAAAGACAGCCTCTTCAATAAATCATGCTGGGAAAACTGGACAGCTACGTGTTAAACAATGAAAGTAGAACACTCCCTAACACCATACACAAAAATAAACTCAAAATGGATGAAAGACCTAAATGTAAGGCCAGACACTATAAAACTCCTAGAGGAAAATATGGGCAGAACACTGTATGACATAAATCACAGCAAGATCCTTTTTGACCCACCTCCTAGAGAAATGGAAATAAAAACAAAAATAAACAAATGGGACCTAATGAAACTTAAAAGGTTTTGCACAGCAAAGTAAACCATAAATAGGATCAAAAGACAACCCTCAGAATGGGAGAAAATATTTGCAAATGAAAGCAACTGACAAAGGATTAATCTCCACAATTTACAAACAGCTCATGCAGCTCAATACCAAACAAACAAACAACCCAATCCAAAAATGGGCAGGAGACCTAAATAGACATTTCTTCAAAGGAGATATACAGATTGCCAACAAACACGTGAAAGGATGCTCAACATCACTAATCATTACAGAAATACAAATCAAAACTACAATGAGGTATCACCTCACACTGGTCAGAATGGCCAACATCAAAATATCTACAAACAGTAAGTGCTGGAGAGGGTGTGGAGAAAAGGGGACCCTCTTGCACTGTTGGTGGGAATGTAAACTGATACAGTCACTATGGAGAACAGTATGGAGGTTCCTTAAAAACTAGAAATAGAATTACCATACAACCCAGGAAACCCACTACTGGGTATATACCCTGAGAAAACCATAATTCAGAACGTCATGTACCACAGCGTTCATTTCAGCTCTATTTACAATAGCCAGGACATGGAAGCAACCTAAGTGTCCATCGACAGATGAATCGATAAAGAAGATGTGGCACATGTATACAATGGAATTTTACTCAGCCATAAAAAGAAACTAAATTGAGTTATTTGTAGTGAGGTGGATGGACCTAGAATCTGTCATACAGAGTGAAGTAAGTCAGAAAGAGAAAAACAAATACCATATGCTCACACAAATATATATGGACTCTTAAAAAAAAAATGGTTCTGAAGAACCTAGGGACAGGACAGGAATAAAGACGCAGATGTAGAGAATTCACTTGAGGAGACGGGGAGGGGGAAAGTTCATCTGGGATGAAGTGATAGAGTGGCATGGACATATATACACAATCAAATATAAAATAGATAGCTAGTGGGAAGCAGCCGCATAGCACAGGTGCTTTGTGTCCACCTAGAGGGGTGGGATACGAGGGTTGGGAGGTAGACACAAGAGAGAGGAGATATGGGGATATATGTATGTATATAGCTGATTCACTTTGTTAAAAAGCAGAAACTATCGCACCATTGTAAAGCAATTATTTTCCATTAAAGATGTTTTAAAAAAATGTTCTTTGTCTGGTTTTGTGATTTTTAAGAAATATATTTTCATATTTTTTTCTTTGGAATCTTAATTCCATAACTTATAGACTCTTTTTTTAATTAAAGGCAAACATTTATAGTCAGATCATAAAATTATAAAATCAGCAACTTTTGGTTAGAAAGGCCATCTGGTTCAGCCATCAGTTTCATCCTATCTCATCCCCCAAAGGTGATGATGACATATCACTTCACTTTTTCCTTCAGTATTTTCTCAGATGTTCCCTAGTGTTACAGATTTCCAAATAAAACATTAAATATGAACTTAAGACTTATAATAATAAATATAAAGTTTTCTGATTTTTATATAGTCAGGCACAGATTTTTTAATAACATTTTGTAGAATTTTAAAAATAATTTTACAGAAGTACAATCTATTTTACAAATATATAAGAATCTATGTACACTGAGGTACCCTAGTTTTCATTTCTTATCAGTTAATAATAGAGGCTTCTCTGGTGACTCTTGCCCAGTTTTATCATGACTCTCTTGTTTGTTAAGCTCTTTTGTGTTTCCTCTTTACACGGTTTAGAAAAATAGAGTTTAATGTAGCAAGCATAAAGCTAAACAAATTCTAAAGATCGGGAGAAAGAAATAAGGCATAAGTTAACTGTATGCTTACAATATTTCTTTATGTTTCTAAGAGATGAAGTTAAATAGTATAAATTCTTCTTCTCCCGTGGCAGGAAACATCAGTGAGAGTAGGACTGGCCAGTGGGAAATCTTCTGAGCATTGCATTCTGGTCCATGGCTGGTCCCCTCACCTGTGTTCCATGTGCCAGGTGTAGAAATGTCCATTGGTTTGGGTTTAATTGCCAATTTGTCTAAAAGTTGGAGTTGCTTACTTATTATTTTTATAGCTTTTTCCTATTATTCCTCAGTCATATCTGGATTTGAAAGTTTAAGGGTGACTTATTGAAATGATTCTTGTCTTGTCACCAGGGGTCTTACTATATGATGCCAATGCAATCAGTATTAAAAAGGAAATTTGAGGTTGTTCAGCCATTTTCTTTATTCCGGTCTGTTGGATACTTGATCACTTGTTACTGAATTGACTCCGTACTTAGTAAAGAACCCAAATAATGGTGAGTAAACCAAGAAAGCTCCATGACTGCTGTTAAAATCATATGGAGCTAGCCTTGTACTTGTAACCCTGTATCAAGGTTAGTGACCCGCCATTCATGATGATTTATATATAAGGGACTTTTATAATTAAAAATGGGTGTTTGTGCTTTACCTGAGAGTGACAGACTTTTGTCAGGCCCTCCTCCACAATTAACATATCTTTTGTCTTTTAAAACCTACTTTTTATTGGGAATAGATTTCCATGTGTTTTGATCTTTTCCTCCTACACTCCTTCCAACTTACTGACCTAATTGAAAGCATTACTAACATCATATCTTATGAAATAGTTCTCAATGGCCCTTTCTTTTCCTACACCCCGTCTCACCATTCCTGGTAAGAGACCCACAGGGCTTCCCATTCTGGCCTCAAGTCCCTCATTTATTTATTGCCATCAGTCAGTAACTGTACCTTCTTTTATACCCATCTCTCTGGTTATGCGACTACTATATGCCTTCTTTGTTACAATCACCAAACTGTAGGGCACTAGTATACTGTTCTTTAACACTTTTTTTCCTTTTAATTTATTGCATTACCTATTATTCGGGCAACTACACAATTTGTTGTTCAAACCAAATTTGACACTAGGACCACAGTCTTAACTAAAGGACTTAGACAAAACCAGGTCATATGGTCACCTTGCCTATTTCTGTTTTCAGTTATATCACTGTTCAAATTGACATTCAGTTGAAATGTAGCTGGCTTTTCCTAGTCACCTTCATTTATGTGCCATCTCTGCTGTCTGCAACACAGTCATCCCTTGAACTCTGTCATCACTAAGAAATGCTGCACCTACAGGGTTTCCAGATTTGACAGTACTCTCTAAATATGATCTTCTGATCTTAGACCGACAACACTAATTATGTCCTACTGATTTCACCCTTCCCTCATAATAATCACCTCCCCAATTCAGACTTTTAGTCCATTATCCTCTTTCTTTTTTTGGTTCTTTCTGACCAGGATGGACCCAATGGATAACCGTTTTTACATATTCATTTGAATATCCTGGACTTATTGATACCCTTCACATTTTCTGAAGATATTTTCATCAGTCCTCCATATTTGGGAAAAATTAATTTCTCCCTTTAACTGCTTCTTAGTTTTCTAAGGTTGATGTATCATGTCATATAACCCCACCAGTTAATTCCATTTCTTATTCATGCTGTAACATCAGCTGGGATCTTAATGTTACTAGATACACCGAATTATCACTATTTGATGACCTATCACCTTCCACATAGCAATTGATCCAAGCCAACTCCATTCTCCTTGGTTCTTAGCATCACTCTCCTTCATGCTCCTCAAATGACCCCTTCTCAGTCATCGGTCATCCATTGTGAATTTCTGCATCGTGGTACCTGCGATTGGGTAGGTGCTTGGTTCATGTTTGTTGAATAAATTAATGAATTTTCTCCTCTACCTCAACATCTCTTTCTACCTTCCTCCATCTCTTGGTTCCCCATCGTCCCTTTTATGATTATGTTACATCTACATACTTGATCAGCTCCACTTCCTGTCTTGGATTTTTAAAAATTTATTCAAGATTATTTTTTAGAATAATTTTAGGTTTACAGCAAAATTGAACAGAAGGTACAGAGATTTCCTGTATACCCCCTGCCCCCACACGTGCATAGCTTCCCCCATCATCAATTTTGCCACCAGAGTGGTACATGTGTTAACAATCAGTGAACCTGCATTGACCCATCATTATCACCCAAAGTCCATAGTTCACTTTAGGGTTGACTTCTGATATTGTACAAATGGGTTTGGACAAATGTGTGATGACATGCATCTATCATTTTAAGTGTCATACAGAGTATTTTCACTAAAAATCCTCTGTGTTCCACCTATTCATTTCTCCCAACCTCCCAAACCCTGACAACCACTGATTTTTTTTATTGTCGTCATAGTTTAACCTTTTCTGGAATATCATATAGTTGAAATTGTACAGTGTGTAGCCCTTTCTTGTTGTGTTCTTCCACTTACTAATAAGCATTTAAGGTTCCCCCATGTCTTTTCATGGATTGATAGCTCATTTCTTTTTAGTGAGGAGTAATATTCCATTGTCTGGATCTACACAGTTTATTTATCCATTCACCTACTGAAGGACACCTCTGTTGCTTCCAAGTTTTGGCAATTATGAATAAACACCTGTGTGCAGTTTTTTGTGTGACTCTAAGTTTTCAACTCCTTTGGGTAAATATTAAGGAGCTCAGTTGCTGGATCACATGGTAAGAGTCTGTTTAGTTTTATAAGAAACCAACAAACTGTCTAACAAGTGGCTGTACCATTCTACCTTCCCACCAGCAATGAATGAGAGCTTCTGTTGCTCCACACCCTTGCCAGCATTTGGTGTCATCCGTGTGCTGGATTTTGGCCATTCTAATAGGTGTGTAGTGGTATCTCATTGTTTTAATTTGCATTTCCCTGGTGATATATGATGTGGAGTATCTTTTCATATGTTTATTTGCCATCCACATAGCCATTCTTTTATTTTCAGTCTCCCTTGTCATTTGCTCCTTCACCTCTACCTGCAACCGTGCTGTTTTCCTGAACTGCCACTTCCTGAGTTCAGACCATCATTTACCTCCTACTAGACTAACTTCGCTGATCACTCCTTACTACATCAATGCCTTATTTTCTTCTGTTACCCTTGTACTTTCTTGTGTTCTTATAGGACCTTAACTTCTATTCCCATCCCTTGGAATTCATTCTTCTTGCCCCACAAGCCTTTGTTTACTCTTTTCCCAGGAATACTCCACGCCTTAGTAATGTTTCTATTCTGCATTTTCAATCCTATTTACACTTGCTGGGAAACAGTGATGGTTCCTGATGTCTATAGAAAAGTGTAAATTCCCCAGAAGGGCATTTAGTACTCTTATTACTTGGCTCCAGCCTGCATTTTAGCCTTACACTAAAATGTGGGGGTTTCATTTGCCTTAAATGAAACCCCCAAACCCTTGGCCATTTCTTTCTCTGAGCTTTTGTTTTCACTTCTCTGCCCCTTTTGGAAATGTATTTCTTTTTTGTCAAATGGTGTTAACGTACCGCAAAGACATTTGTCAATTCTAAGTTGCTACATCTTATCAGGACGTGTAAAATCCTATGTATTCTTTTTTAATAGGCAGTGTATTAGAGTTACTGCTAGATAACTTTGACTTTTTTTTTTTTTGGCTGCGTTGGATCTTCGTTGCTGCCTGCGGCCTTTCTCTAGTTGTGGCGAGCGGGGGCTACTCGTCATTACGGTGCGTGAGCTTCTCATTGCAGTGGCTTCTCTTGTTGTGGAGCACAGGCTCTAGGCACTCGGGCTCAGTAGTTGTGGCTCGTGGGCTCTAGAGTGCAGGCTCAGTAGTTGTGGTTCACGGGCTTAGTTGCTCCGCTGCATGTGGGATCTTCCCGGACCAGGGCTTGAACCCATGTCCACTGTGCCACCAGGGAAGCCCAAATCCTATTTATTTTTTAATTCTCCCCCCAAAAGATACCTCCTTTACAAGTCTTCTCTGACTTCCCCTTGAAATACTCTTTCTTCTCCTACCCTTGCTCATCCTTTGTATTCTTTTATTTATACTGCGATTTCTCTTCCAATTAATTGTCATCATTTCTCCTTTTATCTGCTAGGATTCAAGCTGCAAATTATGTACAGATATATTTTGCACATTGGTCTTTAAGAAATATTAGCCAAATTGAATTGCTTATTTAAAAAAAATTTTTCATAGCTTTTGGTAATGATTTTGTGGTCCATAAATGGGTGTTACAGAATCTCTTGTGTTTTAGCTCAGATCTATTCCATAGAAATATAATATGAGCCACATAATGTACTTCTTACACTTTCTAATAGCCACTGTCAAAATAGTAAAAAGAAACTTGTGAATTAATTTTAATAACATTTCATTTAATCCAATATATTCAAAATATTATTTCAACATGTAACCAGTATGAAATAGTTATCTATGAGATACTTCACAGTCTTTTTCATTTGTTTCTTTTATACAAGGTCCTCAAAGTTAGCACTTATTTTATACCTACAGACCATCTCATTGTCATTTGTCACATTTCATGTGCCCAGTAGTCACATGTAGCTAGTGGTGTTGGTCATTTGGTCATTGTAGCTCTAGATACTTAAAATTTCTAATCACTCTTTATTTTCCATTCAGATGAAAGGTTTATACACCCAGTAATACATTCTAAGGTTGAACTAGGAATTTTTATTTTTTTTGTAACTTGATTTTTTTAAGATTCAAAGACATACAGAGGGCCAACAGGCACATGAAAAGATACTCAACATTGATAATTATCAGAGAAATGCAAATCAAAACTACAATAACGTATCACCTCACACCAGTCAGAATGGCCATCATTAAAAAGTCTACAAATAATAAATGCTGGAGAGAGTGTGGATAAAAGGAAACCCTCCTACACTGTTGGTTGGAATGTAAACTGGTGCAGCCACTCTGGAAAACAGTATGGAGGTTCCTTTAAAAACTAAAACTAAAACTACCATACGATCCAGCAGTCCCACTCCTGGGTATATATCCAGAGAAAACTCTAATTTGAAAAGATACATGCACCCCAGTGTTCACTGAAGCACTATTTCCAATAGCCAAGACATGGGAGCAACCTAAATGTCCCTCAACAGATGACTGGATAAAGAAGATGTGGTGTGTGTGTGTGTGTGTGTGTGTGTGTGTGTGTGTGTGTGTGTGTATATCCACATATATATATATGTGGATATATATATATACATAAATATATACACACAATAGAATTTTACTCAGTTATAAAAAAAGAATGAAATAATGCCAGTTGCAGCAAAATGGGTGGGCCCAGAGATTATCATACTTAGTGGAGTAAGTTAGATATAGAATGATGGATATCATATGATATCACTTACATGTGGAATCTAAATTATGTTACAAATAAACTTATTTACAAAACAGAAACAGACTCACAGACATAGAAAACAAACTTACGATTACCAAAGGGGAAAGGGGAGAGAGGGATAATTTGGGATTAGCAAATACAAATAACTGTGTATAAAATATCAATAGATAAACAACAAGGTCCTACTGTATAGCATAGGGAATGATATTCAATATCTTGTAATAATAGAAAAGAATATGAAAAATAATATACATATGTATAGCAATCACTTTGCTGTACACTAGAAACTAACACAACATTGTAAATCAACTATATTTCAGTTTTCAAAATAAAATTAAAAAAAAACAGAAAGACAAATTAGAACTGGAAAAAAAAAGTAAACGAATTGTTTTGAACTTAATGTAATTAGGATATCAGGTCACTTGCATCACTTCATTTTGGAACGTGTTTTTCTGTTAGCCTTGCAGGCATGTATGCCTTCTTTCTCATCTGGCAAAGCAGAGCGAGAGAGGTATTGCATCACTGACCCACACACAAGCTGGGCTCCTGTCGCTGGTGGCTGCCTGGTTCCAGGAACAAGCCTGTCTTGTGACACTGGAAATGTAGAATCAGAGTAAGAATTTATTTAACACATCCTGCTTGAGAGGTCCTTAGGGGACACCATATGACACTTCTTGAAGAGGGGAAAAGAAAGGGGAACTCTGCTCCTCTAAAATGAAATTTGATCCACAGCTTAATGCACTTTGTTGATTGGTAGGTAATGAGATTGCCTTTGGAAGGAGATGAGTGTTTTCCTATTGGTAATGAGGCATTTAGAGAAACATTCTTTATAGGCTGAGCTCTGTTTTATGACCTCATTGAAGAAGAGGTAAGTCTTTTAAAAGATTGAGTAGAAACAAATCAGTCACTGTTCCCAAAATTTATTTGTAAATAACTCAGTATTTATTTCTCCGGTATTGTAGTGATTAAGTTCTCAGGCCACCTCAAAATACCTAGTTAAGTGATCAGTAATGCAGCTTACTTATGTTAATAGTATACAGATTCCAGCCACCTTGGGTAAGAATTTTTCCATGGGAAAATTCATTGGAAAACTAACGTGTAAAGACCAATCACATATCCAGTCTAAACTTGGGAGTGAGGGCCTGGAGGGTGAGTTCTTCCCCACCTGGAACTGCAAAATCTGACTGAAACCACATAATCCACAGAGGATGATGAATTTGTAGCACAAATGACTTAAAGGAAGACCCTCTAATTCTTTTATAACAACACATTGCCTCTAGGGAGTATGTCCTTACATTTTTTTCAAAACAGAATCTCTTAAGGATACAGTTTCTTGTTTTTAGAGTTGCAGGCATTAGTGAGAATGTGCTCACAGGCAACCTGATATATCTTCCTGGATAATTAGATGATATATTTTTCTTTTTAATTAAAATAAAAGTCATTAAGATAGATCCAGATGAGTGATTGCTTGTGACCACATCTCACCATGCGCTTCTTTAAAGGCTGTATTTTGTAGCTCAGGAGAGTTTTCTTTAGTTGATGAAGGTTTCCTCAGTAGTGTGTGTGCATGTGTGTGTACATGCATGTGTGTGCACATGGGAACATGTAATACCTTGTGATGCTCACTGAGCCCAGTCAGCTGAATCAGTTCTGGCGATTGCCTTGCCCTGCACTATACTTGAAAAGCCAGTCCACTATCACTGACTCTCTGGGTACAGTGGGCCCTTTTTATTATTATAGTTTTTATATTTTTAAATTACTTTACAGATGATTTACAAAAACAAGAATAAAGGGATGGTAAGAAATAACTTCATTTAGAAATTTTAATAAGAATTAATATAGTAAATATCTTAATTTAAATTAAAATTTAAATACAGTTAAGCCAGGGACTTCCCTGGCAGTCCAGTGGTTAAGACTTCACCTTCCAATGCAGAGGGTGCGGGTTCAATCCCTGGTCAGGGAGCTAAGATCCCACATGCCCCGCGGCCAAAAAACCAAAACATAAAACAGAAGCAATATTGTAACAAATTCAATAAAGACTTTAAAAATGGTCCACATCAAAATAAATTAATAAATAAATACAGTTAAGCCAGATTTTTATTTCATCTTTTCCTAGTTTTGAAGGTAAGGATTTCTGAAACGGGCAGTATCCTTTGAATAAAACTAGCAGCTAATCATCTGCCATGCATGATCCCGAACTGTAACCACCTTACAAATACTGATTCCAGGTTCAAATACATCTCTGTTCAGTTCTAGCCTCGTACTTCTTGGTCATTTTCTTGCACTTGCATTTTCCCTTGATAATTGTAAAAAAAAAAAAAATCAATACTTCAAAAACTTTAAGAGCTCATAATTTTATTGAAGAGAAAACAACTATCTTCTGTCCATAATTGCAAAATATTTTCAAGTTTGGATTTATAAACACCCATGAGAATCATTAATCCAGTCCTTTTTTAATTCATTTTACATTTGTTCTTTACTTCTCATTGCTTTTTAGATACTCCTGCATTTGGTATTTGTCTACTTATAAAGTATATCAAAAATATTCTGTTTCACAAACATCATAAAATTTGTTGCATATACATCGCAAAGGAGGAAAGAATACTGTCACACATGTTTTTAGCAATTTTAGCAATAGTTTCTGCTTTTGTTGCAAAATACTGAATGATGTCATCCAATGACTAACTGGATGAGAATACCATATTTTCTTTTTGTTCTTAAAAATGCATTTCTCACTTTGCAGTTCTTGAGCTTGAGAAAATTCATCTAGGACATCATCATCTGAAGACTCACGGTCTGAGGTTTTGCTTATGTGATCAATTTTAGTCATCTTCTGATTTGTTTAATAATTGTGAAATATCTCCTGTCAATTTTCTCGTATTTGCCAATGTGGAAAATGAAAATTTTTTATTTTCACTTGTATTCAGGGAATGTCTCTAGATTTATTTTATTCCTTCTTGAAAGATGATGCAGTATTTGGGGAACACAGTAATAAAACTGTGACAATTCCCCTCTTGCATCATCCTTCTAGGCAATTCCTTCATTCTTTTATTTTCATGTTATCTGGTCTTCCTTAACACAGTGGGAAATAATTAGTGAGTAATGATGAAATAATTCTTGGGATGATAAAAATAAGAAAATTGCAGAAAAAAAAGTCTTAAGCATTAAAAAAAATTCCAGTTGAGTGATATGGTAATTACAAGATAGAATGAGTTTTATTCCATTTGAAAAAAATATTTTAAGAAAAAAATATTTTAAGAAAGTGTAAAAATTAGAATTATTGACCCTTAGAAGTAGATACAACTGCTCAAAATGAAACTTAAAATGTAAAATTGTGTCCAGTGGACCCTGGTGGTATTCCAAGGGTCATCAGGAGTTTACATTTATTATGAGACCTGTGTGACTTTATTAAACACTTGACCTAATTTTCTACAAGCTAGATACTCAACAAATATTTGAGTTGAATTGAATTGGCATTCAGGTTAAATGGATACACAGGCATAATTGGTATCTCAAGGTTAAGGTAATGGGGCTTTAAAACAAAAGCTACCAAGGAATATCATTGCAGACATGCAAGAATTAAGTGAAATTGCATCAGGAGTCTCTAAAGCTAGAAATATTGGGGAAAAAAATACTAGGGCCTTTAGGAACATTTATTACAACCGCTTAGCACCCTTACTGTAGTTACTAATAGAATATCTTTCCATTGCTTCAAAAAGTAAAATAAAATAGAATAAAATGAAATGAAATTGGAGTTGTAAGATTCATCTTTATTTGAACTTTTGGATAAAAGTCCATTCTTAAAGTGGCTTTCTTATTTGAATGAGCAAGCATTTTTTGTTCCTTAGTGTCAAATTGGAGCTCTTTATTAAAAACATCAGTAGGCAAAAATTTCAGGAAGTACAAATTATAGTCATGAGACCATCTCACCTCCCTTAGCCGTTGGCAAGCATCGTGTGATTTTAAAAATGAGTAAACAAACATTGGTTTACAGCAATGGTTGTCAACTGGGGGCGATTTTGATGCCCAAGCAACCTTTGGAAATACCTGCGGACATTTTTAATTGTCTCAATTAGGGGGGTGGATGTTCCTGGCATTTGGTGGGTAGAGACCAGGGATACTGCTCAGCATCCGAAATACACAGGACAGCCCCACAGCAAAGAAATGTTCTTAGAGCTGAGGTTGAGAAACTGGTTTAGAGGTTTCTTTAGTACGGGAAAGCTAGGGATATTATTCTTTTAAAAAACAAAAAAGCACAACTTCCATTCCAAGCTTTTGCCTCACCCTGATCTCCTATGGACAGAAAAGCAAACACCCCAGGAGTCTGCCTCTTGAATGCAGCTTTTGTGCACATGGGCATGTTTGAGGTCAAAATAAACCTTTCAGACATAACTGCATCCAGAGCTTAAAATGTGCTCAAATACAGTGGATGATTAAGTCTTCTTATTTGCACTCAGTTACTTCATTAATTCTAATCATTATGTCAATTATTTTTTTCCTTTTATTAGTGTCACTACTGTCCATTTTGACTACACTAATATCAGCATACTTTCTGGGACAAAATGATCATATTTTGAAATATTTGATGTATTTAGAGTCCTGAGAAACTAACTCCACTTAAAATATTTTCCCTTACATCTAATTAGAAAAATGTTTAAAGTATGATAATTTTTCAAAAGTAGTTGGGTCAAGGAAAATCACCTATAATTTGACTTTATTGTAAGTTTTATGTTTCTATTTGTTCTTGTTTTTATTTAGTTCTGTTTGAAATAGAAACTTTTCATTTTTAAAATAATATTTTTAAATATTTTAAAATACATTTATAATTTTCATATTTATACCCTTTAATTATGTATATTCCTTCAGAATTTATTCATCCATATCTTTATTGTCAGACATTTTTTGCTTCCTTTTTTTATGTTATAGAAGCCAAGCTTTTGAATTCCTTAATGCGTCTAGATTTTCCTCCCGTATTATATAATATTATAATTGCTTTAAAGTACTTTTCCAAAAATAGGACAACTGGGTTAAAAGATATGAATGTTTTGACAGGACTTAAAGTTTATCTAAATGTTTATGCCCATTTACAGTGAGATATGGACAGCAGGTGGATTTATTTTGTCATTGCATACTTACCAGTACTGGATTTTTACTGTTAATAATAACATGTTCCTTCCACATACTGTCAAGTTTTCAGGCTTTTCTAGACTATGAGTGTCATGATGGCATGGACTAAATTTTATTGCCTTCTTATATCCTTGTCTGTGGGCAAGTAATAATAATCGTAATAGATATTATATAATCTTGCTATGTGCAAACCAGTGTTCTGAACACCTAGCATATATTAACCTGTCTAATGTTCACCGCTTTTTAATATCTATTAGTTTCTTGTAGAATGATTTAATGAACATTATTTGAGCTTTTCCAAAACTAGGAATAGATTTGTGCTGATTTATCTATTCTTGAGGATTTACATTTTTTTTTCTTCTGCCAAATAAATATTACAGATATTTCAGGTGTAAAATTCAACAGAACCCTTCTGTTGATTCTCATTCCATTAATTCCACATTAAAGAAATATCATTAATAATCTGCACTTTTGTCATTCAACTAAATTTCTTGCATTCTACCTTGAGCACATATAAATTATAATTTTAAGAATGATTAGTTTATTCACTTTTGATTTAAAAAGTTTCAGACTAATAAATAATTTTGATTGAATAATTCATACTTGAGAGAAGTTAAAAATGTTTGATGTTTACTGATAGTATAGTGTACGTTGGTTCCATGTTTAATCTGCGCTAGTTTTGAGCCTTCCATGGGGGAAGCGGGGGCTGGGAGTATGTATAGTCTCAAGCTTTAGATTAGTTTAATATTTACGATGGGAAATGTGAAAAATATATATATACGTTGTGTCACACGCCTAGAAAAAGGCCAGAACCTTCAGAGGGTTAACTTAGGGTACCTAAAATAAGCGAGCTATTTCTCTTCAA